>NW_011494914.1:1017705-1017966 GCF_000754665.1 Bison bison bison | reverse complement strand
TGGTGTGTGTGTGTGTGTGTGTGTGTGTGTGTGTGTGTGTGTGTGTGTGTGTGTGTGTGTAGACACACACACATTTTGATGCAAGGGGGCGGGGCTGCCAAGGACGCTGTGTGTGTGTGTGTGTGTGTGTGTGTGTGTGTGTGTGTGTGTGTGTGTGTGTAGACACACACACATATTTGATGCAAGGGGGCGGGGCTGCCAAGGACGCTGTGTTGTGTGTGTGTGTGTGTGTGTGTACACACACACACACACATATTTGAT
>NW_011494914.1:1015176-1017086 GCF_000754665.1 Bison bison bison | reverse complement strand
CCCCTGCCTGCTCCGTCCGCAGGGCGCGGGCTGACGGAGAGGCCCTCGGACAGGTCACGGGGCTGCCTCGGTTCGCTCAGAGGCCGCGTCGCTGCTCGGCCTCCCCCTGCGCCCTCGGGCTGTGAGTCTCCCCCTCGCCGAGCACCCGAGGGGCGCCGGGGCCATCGGCCTTTCGGAGGGCAGAGCTCTCCCGCAGGGCCGCACTGGACCAGGCCCGGGGACCCGGCACTGCACTGGTGAGGGTTGGATGCTGAGGGCGTGGCTCCCACGGCCCCTGGCCGCCCGCCCAGCGCGGGCAGCTCAGCTCAGGCTGATGGCACCCCCGGCTCCCTGGCAAGCACAGCCTCTCCTCCTGGAAAGACATGTGTCCCGGGGGCTCCTTGGGCCCGGCTGGGGTGGGCTGGGCTGCGGGGAGAGCGTGAGCGCTCCCCAGCGCCCCCTGTTCTTTTACTGTGAGGCCTGCGGGCTCCAAGGCAGGAGTGGCCAGCCTGGGAGACGGTAACGGTAGTGATGGTTGTGACTTCCTTTTGTTTTTTTGGATGAAATGTTTCCTGGGAAAGGATAACTGCACACTTGGTGCTGAGAGAGGTTTTTAAAGAAAGAAGCATGTAGTTTCTCCAGCAGACAGTCTGCTCTCAGCTCTGATCCTCGCTGCCCCTCACGGTGCACAGAGGTGGCCTGGCAGGGTGGGTCCCAATGTGGCCTTCTCTGTACCCCCCTACCCCCCACCCCGAGCGGCGCTCCCTGGGGAGAGGCTGGCAGGGCGGACGCCGGTCTGGTTTCTCTGAGGGCCTTCCTGACACCTTCCTCCCCTCTGTGCCCGGTGGTTGGCAGGGTCAGCCCCTCAGGGGACCGGCTGGTTTCCTGGGCTCCCATTCGGGCCTATGGGGGTGCAGGGACCATCCCGACCATGGGGGGACGCTGAGTGTCTCTGGGCGGGTGGGTAGAGCTGGGGGAGTGAGGCCAGCGGGGCGCAGAGTGGCTGCTGGGAGCGAGTGCACACTGCAGGCGGCTGCTTTCTCAAGTGGCTTTAGCGGTTCCCTTTAAGGAAGAGGCCTCTTGGCAGAGGAAAAGATTGAGAGACTTGTACAATTTCCTCCCATTAATAACCCTGTGCGCGCAGGGCGGGTCCCTTCTGGAGGCGTGACCCCTGCCTGCAGCCCGGGCTGGTCTCCAGCTGGTTGCTGGACCCCAGGGGCCGGCAGAAGCGGTGGCCCAACGCCCGGGTCATCTGACCGCCACCCGGGGAAGGAACACGCCGGCCCGGGGCCGGGGCATCAGAGACGGAGCCTGGCTCTTTGCGCTGGGACACAGGCGGCGCGGTGAGCTGGCACCTTCCCTGGTGGGGAGGCCCCGGGCTGCATCTGTTCTCCTAGTTCAAAGAGCGGAGAGGTCACTGGAGCCAGTGGGGACCCCCCACCACCCACCCACCCACCCCGGGGCTCTGGCTGCCCACCTAGGTCTAATTGCTGGCGGGCAGGGCGGCCTGAGCCCCAGGGAGCCTCTGTTTGTCCTCTTAAGAGAACCAGGAGAAGAGCTGGGGTCTGGGATGTGGCTTTCTTTGCCCTCCAGGCCGGTTGCCCATCTGGGTACTGATGTTCTCAGGGCATGGATTCCCCGAAGGTCCTACCCCCAGCGCCGACATCCAGAGTGGCTGTGGGGGATGGACAGCACGGCGCCCGCAGGCCGCAGGGTGGCGGCGCCCAGGGACCTCCGCGCCCAGCCTGCATCTGACCCTCTGACGCTTCTTGTCTCTGCAGGAGGACATGGCGGCTCACGTGGGCGCTTCCCGGACTCCCCAGGAAGTAATGGAGCATTACGTAAGCATGTACATCCACGGCAACCTGGGGAAGGCCTGCATCCCCGACACCATCCCCAACCGGGTGACCGACCACACCTGCCCCAGTGGG
>NW_011494914.1:1012548-1013129 GCF_000754665.1 Bison bison bison | reverse complement strand
AAAACCTCATCATTTCCAAGGATGGCTTAATTATGGTGCCTTTTCCTTTCACATCCTCTGTCTGTCCCCTAGGGTGAATTTCCAGCATTAAATATACACGTCAAGTATATTGGGGGCTTCCCTGGTGACTCAGATGGTAAAGAACCCAGCTGCAATGCAGGAGACCTGGGTTCAATCCCTGGGTCGGGAAGATCTGGAGAAGGGAATGGCAACCCATTCCAGTACTCTTGCCTTGGAGAACCCCCACGGACAGAGGACCCTTGGCGGGCCACCATCCACGGAGTCACAGAGAGTCAGAGGCAACTAAGTGCCTGACACT
The DNA here is from genome assembly GCF_000754665.1 of Bison bison bison. Lineage (NCBI taxonomy): Eukaryota > Metazoa > Chordata > Mammalia > Artiodactyla > Bovidae > Bison > Bison bison. The sequence continues at coordinate 1,012,810 of NW_011494914.1, read as the reverse complement.
CAAACACGCCGTCTGTGGCTTTAGTTGTAAACCGCATCACATGCTGGCAGAGCAGAACTCCCCGCAACCTGACCACAAGCCTGGGACAGGGACCGACCTCTCTGACCATAAAGCAGCGCATGGTGGTGTCACTCCCAAGCGCCGCCTCCCGCCGTCGCCCGCAGGGTAACCGCGGCTGCCAAGAGCGCAGACACAGTCTGTGCCGAGCAGAGGCGGAGACGGTGCTACGCCCTGCCAGGGGTTCTCAGCCAGGGTTCCTGGA
>NW_011494914.1:1007304-1012365 GCF_000754665.1 Bison bison bison | reverse complement strand
GGCCCTTCAGGGACGTGGGCCCCTCCCCTCCCAGGCCTCAGACACGCGGGGCGGGGCCTCGCAGGGCACTGGGACAAGGGCTGAAGTCTGAGAACTGCGGGCTTTAGCTGCTCTAGTGTCACCGATTTTCTACATCAGATTCCTAGTTTGGTGAGGTTTTAAATTTAAGTCTTATTTTTATACAAAATGATTGCCAGACTTTCACTAAGCTTGAGAAGCAAAAGCTCCCTGTAAAATGTGCGTGGCCCCGGCCAAGAGCTGTCAGACGAGAAGTTCTGTGCTTAGGCAGGTTGTCAGTGTGTGTCTCTTCTCGATGGTATGAAGAATTTATTTAGGCTTGACTGTTTTTAAACACCATAATGAATGTATAATTTATGTTAAAAGTGTGAACCCTTTGTTACAAGGGAAAAGTAATTTTATGATTGGTTGCCTCTTGCCCCATCAACTCCAGCTATTACTGTCGCATTAGTCCCGCCCCTGCTGTTTGCTTGGAGCCTTTAAATTTCTGTATTTAATTCTTATGATAAATGAGTCACCATGATCCCATGGAATTAGGTCTTTTCAAAACTGAAACTCTCTCGAGTCACAGAAGATAATCAGCTGTTCAGAATGATGCTCTGGACGGCCAGCATTCCGAGAATGTATTCAGACCGAAACTCTGCCTACCGCCTTTTTTCCTTTTACACATTAAACAGGTTGAGAACCAAACAGTGTGACAGCCTGCTTTTTACTGCCTGCCCCTGGAGCCACAGCTTTCAGTCTCGTGGATGGTGCGAGCAAGTCTCAGAATCAGGATGGGGAACAGCTTGTGACACGTCTCAGTGTGGCTCTTGGACGTCGCGCCTGTTTTCCCTCCAAACTGTTGAGTTAAAATAGATCTCCTGTTAAGCAGAAAAGCCCTTCAGGTCAGCGCTCCTTCCCAGAAAGGAACAGACCTTCCGTGGAGCCAGGCTGCGGAAGTCTGTGGTGAGTAGACAGTGCCGGCTCCATCACCTACACGGAGCAATGGATCCAGGCCACAGTTAGGGAAAACCCGGGAACCCGACCCGGGTGCAGCCCACGGGCCTAACTGCGGTGTCAGCATGGACACAGGTAATGCTTTCCTGTTGGTGGTGACCGTGGATGAGTGGAACTGCAAACAGTTCACACCGAAGCCAGACCATCTCTGGGTTTAGCACCTTTTAGTGGGTGCAGCTCCAGCTGAAAAAGGGTGGGAGGGGACACACAGAAACTAGCGTGACAGTTATGCACACTCAGCGTGCAGATGCATCCAGAGGCAAAACCGCGTGCCCACAGCCTCGGTGTAGAGCCGGGCGTGACCCCTGGCGCGGTTTCCTCAGGGAGGTCTACCGCCTTCATTATATACTGTTAACATGTATTTATTGGGCCGCCTCCAGTCGTAGCTGCAGCACGCGGGACGTTTCCTTCAGAGCACAGGTTCTCTGGTTGTGGCTTAGTTCTCTCCCTGTGGCATGTGGGATCTTAGTTCCTCAACTAGGGATCAAACCCAAGTCCCCTTCATTGGGAGGTGGATTCTTAACCACTGGATCACCAGGGAAATCCCTGGGCTATGCTTTTGACCAAATAATTTAAAGCAACTGAAAAGGTAAATTTTTTTGCAATTTTAATAATGGGATTATCACCTATACCTTTCAAACTTGTGTGCCCCCCATTTTTATGCAGTAAATAGATGTAACTGTACTGATCTTCAGTCCCTGAAGTACCCCTCAGAAGCAAAGATTGTGGGAGGTTACTTTTTCTCTGGCTCCATCATTCAGTTTTCCCTTAGCGTGAGGAAAGGAGGGTCCTAAGGAGAGTCACAGGGTCAGCATTTGCCGGTTGTCTCTCTCTGCTGGTGCCGCTCCCGAGTGTCTGTGGTCCCCTCACGGTCGTGGGCGGACCCAGGCCTGCCCCCAGCACCGGCTGCCAGCCACCAGCCAGGGGGAGCCCTGGAGGAAGCCTCTCGCCCTTCCGGAACACAAGCCAACACGTCTGGGTGTCAGGCACACAGCTGCAGGGTCTGAGCAGAGACCCGGAAGGCTTCGTCACGCTGTCCTTAACGTGAGGATCTCCGCCATCAAAGCACACAGAACAGCTATCAGAATGTAGGAAAATATCAGGGCTTTAATCCTCTTAAATAAAATGTAACATTTAAAATATACCAAGCACGCAGTCCTCAGGTTTCTCTAGGAAAGTCCATCTTACTAGGGGAATCACCTTTAGGTCACTGGTCACTAGCTGGGTATGGATTTCAACATTTCCAAAGGCGAACAAAACAGGACAACGGTAACTGATTCCGTCACCCTCAGTAACGGGAAAAGTAGAGAGGTGTGGTTGTTCTTGGCAGGCAGGCAGTTACTGATTATAAAGGAACTCAAATCACATTTGTCACCAAGGGCCTCATAAACCTCCCTCAGCAATCCCCTCCACTGCCTGAGTGAAAGCCAAGCGTCCTGGGAGCTCACAGGCCACCGTGAGACGCACGGGACGCAGAGCAGCCGGCATGGCCAGCCAGCAGACGGGATTCCTGAAGGCCTTTTATTTACTTCACACTCTGACGCCGCCAGAGTCTGGGCAGACACAGTGTTTCTCGAGATACCCCAGAGTCCAGCAGTGTCCCGTCAGCCTGTTCCGTAAGCACGTGGAACATGTGTTAAAAATCAACGGACAGACAGACTCCCGTATTCCAGTTCGTTAACGCAGCTGTGCAATCGGCTGGCTTTTCTGCGGGGCCGACAGATACCAAAGCCTTGCAGCAAGGTTTAGGAAAAGGTCAAGAGTATTCATAGGTGAGAAAAGACGAACCCGCCCTGGGAGAGTCAGCGAGCGATTACAACAAAGCGCTGACACCCACGGGCTGCTAAGCCTCCTTCACCACCCCCACCAGGGCGGGCCTCAGGGTGCGCCCGTGCAGCTTGTAGCCCACTTTGTTAACCAGCGCCACAGTGCCCGGCTCCTTCCCCTCGACCGGCGTGTGGAACAACGCCTCGTGCTCGTACGGGTCGAACTTGGCACCCAGGGGGTTCAGCCGGAGCAGGCCGTGCTTCGTGAACACCTTCTGGATCTGGACCTCAGTCATCACGAGCCCCTCGTAGAGGCTCTTCAGGTGCGGGTTGTCGTCCCGAATCTCCTCCTGCGGGACACACTGCGTGGCCTTCTCCAGGATGTCTGCCACCTCCAGCAAGTCCTTGCAGAAGCCCTGGATGCCTGCGTAAGGTAAGGGAGAACGTCACTGCATTCCGCATCGACTGCACAGGCAGCTCAGAACAAGCCCTCCTTATGTGACGTGTGCGTGCTCACTCGCTCCGTCGTGTCCCACTCTTGTGACCCCGTAGACTGCAGCCCACCAGGCTCCTCTGTCCGTGGGAGTCTCCAGACAAGAACACTGGAGTGGGTTGCCATTCCCTTCGTCCAGGGGATCCTCCCGACCCAGGGACTGAACCTGCGTCTCCTGCATTGGCAGGTGGACTCCTTACCACTGAGCCACCGCGGAGTCCTTCTGTCACCTTGTTTCAAATCACTACTTTGTGCTAGAATCTCACTGGGCTGGATTAAACAACAAACTTCCTAAGGTTTAGACAGAAGCCAATGAGGTGTAAAGACAGGGAGGTGAAAACCTGCAGAGCCAGACTGAAAACTCCCAGTCCTGCTCGAGACCAAGAGGACACAGACTCTCGAGCACATCAACCCCACGTCAGCCGCCGAGCGCAGGGCCTGGAGCCACACCCCCGGCTGTCACAGACAGCCCTGGGACTGTGTGGAACCCCTCTGGGTTGAGGCTGCTTTGCTTACAGCACAGGGCCAACAGTGGCTGACACACGGCGAGCTTATGAGGACAGGAAGTCACGCACCTCACGGCGCCCAGAGCACTAAGTGCTCGATACACGTTACCATTACTTGGCACCACGAGGTCAGAGTTACCAGGACACAAGCCTTGATCTAACAGAAGAGGTAACAGTTTAAAAAATTTTATATAAATGCAAACGTCTATGGTTTCAAGACAACCCTTCAGATGCTGAAAGCAGGAAGCTGGGGCTGATGAGAGGCGCCCCCTGGGCCAGCCCGTCCCCCTCCCCCGCGGCGCAGCAACGAGGCTCCAGCACAACCCGCTCACGTCTTCTCAAGTTTCAAAGGCTCTACACTTTGAAAAAGGCAACGCTTGTTTACAGCTTCCCTTGTTTTACACAGTATTTTCACCCAGTTGCTGTAAATGAAATTAAAAAGTCTACCCATCCAATAAAAATGTGAGCATCTAGTAAGGACGAACCCCTCGTGCGAGCTGCTGGGGAAACGTCTGCCAACGTGGAGTGTTGGTCTGAGACATGCAGCGCACGATCGCCACAGTGAGACACACAATTACCAGTTATACTTCCAGGACGGAGCCCTCCTGAGTGCTGAGGACGATTAACCTCAGGGACATAGCTTACTTAGCCTGGGGTGTGGACTCAGAGTCAGGACTGAGCCAAGCATTCCAGGAGCCCAGGGCGCCAGTCCACCAAGAAGACACAAACCCAGAGAAGCTGACAGCTCCGGGTGGGGTGGTGGACTGAGTGGAGGGGAGCTGAGGCCACTCTGCCAAGGGTGTGGAGCAGAAGCGCGGGAGCTGAAGCTGGCCTGGACAGCGGAGGACGTGGCGGAAGGGCAGCGGGCGGAGTCCAGCCGTCCCCGCCCCCAGGGAGGGAGGGGGAGTGGACGGAGTCCAGCCGTCCCCGCCCCCAGGGTGGGAGGGGAGTGGGCGTGGGGGGAGAGCATAGTTTCAGATGCCTGACCTGAACACCTGCGTGCGCGAAGGTATCATTTACTCAAACGAGGAAGGGAAGCAAAGGGGAGAATTCAGTTTAAAATACCTCGGAGACATCCAGGTAAAGACAGCCAGGACTAGAATGGGGAAGAAACGTCTGAACTGGCAGCTCACCTGTGTGTGGACACCACTCAGCCCTGTTGGAGGGCGAGTCAGTGGGGGGGGGGAGGGGAGGCCTGAAGAACACGGCCATTTAGAGGGCAGCAGGCATGCAGCCAGTGCAGGGGATGACCAAAGAGGAAGAAAAACAGGAGCGGAGA
>NW_011494914.1:996405-1007171 GCF_000754665.1 Bison bison bison | reverse complement strand
GGCAGGTGGGCCCGCCCCAGCAGCCTCCTGCTAAACACGGCCTCTCGGAGCCCTGGGAGCCCGCCAGCGCAGGCCGCTCACCCCCACGCAGACGCGGCTCTGCAATCCACACTACTGTCGCCCAACCTGTAAGCTCAGCAGCATCTGTGGGACATCCGAGGGGACTGGTGCTCCCGTGGCTGGGACGGTCCCGGCCTACTAAGGCCTGAATCTGTGGGCTTGGTGGGCGTGCCCACAAAAGCAAGGCTGGGTCTGGGCTCCAGGAGGCCTGCGTTGGTAGCTCTGGGAACACGGTAGCGGGGCGCGCCAGGGCTGCCTGCCTGCACTCCCTCGGAGGTGGGGCCTGGGGTAGTGTGACAGCGCACCCTGTGAGCCGGGCAATGGGAGGGCTTCCCCGGCGGCTCGGAGGTGAAGAACCCGCCTGCCAACGCAGGAGATGCAGGTTCCATCCCCGGGTTGAGAAGATCCCCTGGAGGAGGGCGTGGCACCCCACTCTAGTATTCCTGCCTGGAGAATCCCATGGACAGAGGGGCCTGGTGGGCTGCAGTCAGTCCACAGGGCCACACAGTCTGACGCGATGAAGCTCACACAACAGCGGCCACCACGCAGCACGCTCCCTGGGGCACAGCTGCAGTGGGGCGATGCTCAGTGGCTCCCCTCCCAGAGGGGGCGCTCACTCCCGCCTACCTCACTGTGCAGCTCAGAAACAGATCTGGGGGATGTCCACTCTGACCAGGAGGGAGCAGATCCTTCCCCTGACAGGGCTGTGACAACCACAGAGGGGAGGCCCCGCTCAACCAGTCACGCCCCCCATCCATGGACAGTGGCCAGGACACCCAGCAGCACCTGTACTATAAAAGCAGGCCTTGCACCAAAAATGTTAGGCCCACTCGGGCTACTGCACAGGGAGGCTCCCACACAAGGAAAAAAAAGCCCTCCAAGACCACGGTAAGTAACTGTTTCTCCTAACAACATAAGAAATCTGAAAGGCAGAATAATGAAAATCACCCAATCAGAACAGCAGACAAGAAAGCCAAATGAAAAAACATGAAAGCAACATAAGAGACCTATGGGATAATTCGCCAACGTACACATGACAGGGATTCTAGCAGAAAAGAAAGGGGGGGTGCAGATGCATTTGCGTGCCTCACGGCTGGGCCCTTCCCTGGCGGTCCAGTGAGCTTAAACGGCCTCACAATGCGGCAGGCGCGGGCTCAATCTCTGATCAGGGAGCTGAAACCCCACGTCTTCAAGTCAAAAAACAAAGCAGAAACAATGCTGTAACAAGTTTAGTAAAGACTTTAAAAATGGTCCACATGGGAAAAAAATCACTTAAAATGGAACAGTTAGAGAGAGGATTCTAAAGACAGCAAAAGGGGGAGTGAGCTATGGGGGATCCCGTGTGGCTGTCAGCCGGCATCCCCACAGAGACACTGCGTGCCAGAAGGAAGGGGAGGGCACAGTAAAGGCGTGCGAGGGAGAAGTCTGCAACCTGGAAACCCTACCAGCAAGGTCATCATTTACAAGGAGACAAAGAACTTCTTAGACCAGCAGAAACTTTTTGTACTTTTAACACAGCAATACTAAACCTATCCTAAAAGAAACATTAAAAAAAGTCTTCCCTAAGTAGAAAAGAAGAAGCTATAGGCAAGAGAAAACCCAACTGTAAAGTGAATCACTTAAAGCCAGTACAAAGATTAAAAAAAAAAAAAAAGTCTGTGAAATCAATGATGCTGCAATGAACACCTGAAGAGTCAACACGAAACATGTAAAAGACAACATCAAAATCATAAAGTGTGGGGAAGGAGTAAGAAAACGTTGACTTTTTTCCCCCTAGAATATGTTTGAGCCTATATGACCACCAGTCTAAAGCAAGCAGATCTAGAAAGAGATTAACATACTATAAAAAAGCTGAGCGCCGAAGAATTGATGCTTCTGAACTGTGGTGTTGGAGAAGACTCTCGAGAGTCCCTTGGACTGCAAGGAGATCAAACCAGTCCATCCTAAAGGAGAGCAGTCCTGGGTGTTCACTGGAAGGACTGATGTTGAAGCTGAAACTCCAATACTTTGGCCACCTGATGTGAAGAGCTGACTCATTTGAAAAGATCCTGATGCTGGGAAAGATTGAGGGCAGGAGTAGAAGGGGACGACAGAGGATGAGATGGCTGGATGGCATCAGCGACTCGATGGTCATGGGTTTGGGTGGACTCCGGGAGTTGGTGATGGACAGGGAGGCCTGGTGTGCTGCGGTTCATGGGGTCGCAAAACGTCGAACACGACTGAGCGACTGAACTGCACTGAATACACTTGAAAAACATGGTAACCACAAATCAACAACGCACACTAGATTTACAAAATACAAAAAGACAACAAGCACAATACAAAAAAACAAAAATACATCAAACTACAATACGCAGTCTACCAGAGACCTACTTTAACCAAAGGACACACACAGGTTGAAAGTTGAGGGGACTATTTCATGCAAAGGTAAATAAGAAAGTGGGGGGGGGTCACGATATTCATCAGACAAAACAGACATTAAAACAGAAGCTATAAACACAGAAAGAAAAACACTATATAATATTAAAAATCAATCCAAGAAGATATTATATTCCTCAACATATATGCACCCACAGAAGAGCACCCAAAGTGCATAAAACAAATGCTACAGACATAAAGTGAGAAACTTCATGGGATACAACAGCGGGAGACTCTCCTGCCCGCCTCGCATCGACAGACAGAGCTAGACAGGAAGTCAATAACAACAGAGATCCAAAATGATACAACAGAGCAGCCAGACTTAACTGATACGCTCAAGACATTCCATCCAAAAATACAGAATACACGTTTAAGTGCACACAGAGCCTTTTCTAGGACTGACCACACACTGGGGCACAAAACAAGCCTCGACAGCTTTAACAGAACAGAAACTATTTCCAGCATCTTTCTGACCAGAGCTGCATGAACCTAGGTATCAACTACAGAAAAAGAAATGAAAACAAAACAAAAGCCCAACTGTATGGAATTAAACAACACGCTCCTAAAATGCCAATGGGTCCACAGTGACATAGAAGCAGAAGTTAAAAACTGCCTAGGGCCAAATGACAGTGGCCACACGCCACACAAAGTCTGCACGACGTGCAAAGCGGTTTTCAGAGGCAAGTCCAGTGATACAGGGCTTCTTTAAGAGAGAGGAGAAATCGCAGAACAACCTAACCTACCACCTGAAAGAATCAGAAAAATAAGAACAAACAAAACCTGAAGTCAACAGAAGCGAGGAGATAAAGATCAGAGAGAAACTAGAGATTAAAACAAACAAACAAACAAAAAAAACCCCCAAAAAACTGGCTCACCAAGAAAAGGGAGAGGATCCAAATAAAGAAAATAAGAAATGAAAGAGAAATCACAACTGATGCCACAGAAATACAAACCATTAAGAGAATATTATGAACAATTAATTATATTCCAACAAACCTGACAATCTAGAAGACAAAAACAAGTTCCTACAAAGACACAGCCCACCAAAACTGAATCAAGATATACATAATCTGAACAAACTGATAACTAGATGTGAAACAGAATCTGTAATTAAAAGAAATTCCCTACAAACAAAAGTCCAGGACCAGATGGCTTCACAGGTGAATTCTATCAAACATAGAAAGAACTCCTACCAATTCTTCTGAAACTCTTTCAAAAGAATGAAGAGGAAGGAATACTCCCAAAGACATTCTATGAAGCCACCATTACCCTGATACCAAAACCAAAGACAGACCCTACTTAAAAAAAAAAAAAAAATTACAGGCCAATATCTTTGATGAATACAGATGCAAAAATTCTCAACAAAATATTAGCAAATGGAAATTAACAACAGATAAAAAAGATCATACACCACGACCAAGATGGACTCATCTCAGGGTCATAACAATAGTTCAGCATATGCAAATCAATCAATGAGATACACCATGTCAACAAGAGAAAAGACAAAAACCACATGATCATCTCAACAGATGAAGAAAAAGCATCTGATCCAACACCCACTCACAATAAAAACTTACGACATAAGGATGCCCACTCATCACTTTTTCAACACAGTATTGGGAGTCTCAGCCTCGATGTAAAACTGTCAGGATATACTGATGACATGATAAAATACTTATTGAAAGCCCTGAGACTCCACACAAAAACTACTAGAATAAATGAATTCAGCAAGGTAGCAGGATATAAGATTAATATACAGAAACTGGCTGAATTTTTTTACACTAACAATGAAATATCAGAAAGAGAATGTAAAGAGCAATATCCTTTAAAATCACATCAAATAATAAAAAAAACTTAGGAACAAACCTGAAAGGAGGTGAAAGACTTACATGCTGAGAACCATAAACCATTAGTGAAGGAAACCGAAAATGATTCAAAGAAATGGAAAGATATTCCATGCTCTCCATGGAAGAATTAACATTGTTAAAATGGCCACACTACCCAAAGCAATCTACAGATTTAATGTGATCACGATCAAATTACCAGGGTTTCCCAGGTGGCTTGGTGGTAAAGAACCTGCCAGCCAATGCAGGAGACACAGGAATCTTGGGTCAATCCATGGGTTGGCAAGATTCTCTGGAGGAGGAAATGGCAACCCACTCCAGTATTCTTGCCAGGATGCCCATGGACAGAGGGGCCTGGTGAGCTACAGTCCATGGGGTCACAGAGTTGGACACGACTGAGTGACTGAGCATGCACACTATCAAATTACCCGTGACATCTTCTACAGAAGATGAGCAAGTGCAAACTATTATATACAGAATGAACAACAGGTTACCACTGTGGAGCATATGGAACTATAGTTAATTATCCTATGATAAGACAATAATGGAAAAGAATGTAAAAAGATGTGTAACTGAGTCACCTTGCTGTACAGCAGAAATTAACACATTATAAACCAACTATATACTTCAATAAAATTAAAAAAAGAGAGGTTTGTTCTCTGTGCTGAACTTGGGTCTGTCCCTGGGCAGAGGGTTTCACCTCCTACAGTTCTGCATCCAGAACAGGGGGACTGAAAGCTCTGTCCCGTAAGTGCTCAGCGGTCTTCTGGGTGACCAACACAACGTATGTGGGGCTGGGAGACGGGCCTTGGCGCCAGGGCCATTTTAGTGCAAATCATTTCAGCCTCACTGACCTCAACTGTAAGGCGGGAAGCATGATGACAGAAGGATCCAACAGTGTCAACACAGACAGCGACTGACGAGGTCTTAAGTGAGGCCAGCGTCAGGGCTGCTCCAGCTGAGGACCCGAGCCTCACAGGGCACCTCTGCTGGCACCTGCAGCCTCACACTGAGGTCCTTGTGCGGAAGAGAGAAGGATACTCTCCTATGGAAGGAACCACGCTCACCACTACGAGCGTGCATCACAAGCCAGCTCTGCTCCTTCTAGGCAACAGCTGACTCATCTCAACCACTGGAGGAGTGCAGCCAGCAGCCGCCCCACCTCCCCACCTGATCCATCATGCTGTCTAGGACCACACACACCCCCACTTCCTTGTCCATGTTTCCCAGGATCAATATCATGTAGTGTTTAAAGTTACCATATAGTTTTGCCTCCTCCACCAATTTTTGGCTCCTCTGCCGCAAGTTCTCAGTATCTGCTAGAGCTCGCTTATATTTTTCCTTTAAAAAAAAAAAGGAAGAAAAATTCACATGAAATAAAGCTGGAACAAATTCATCAGAAAACAAATGTGATATAATAAACTGCAAGTCAAAATACAAACAACAGCTATCAGTACTTTGGAGACTGGATGCGGAATATAAACAGAAGTCAATTAACCAGTGCCACTATCCCCACTATGTGGGGAATAAGATGGCCAGGCGTCACATATTCATAAGCCCCCAAGGCCATTCTCACTCTGTGTACAGCTGAGCCAAGGACAAGAAAAGCTGCTCGTTTCCCCTGGTTCTGATGGTTCCTCGCAAGGAAGGACCAGTCATTCCTCTGCAGAATCTCCAGCTCAAGGGAACCCTAGAACCCAGGGTAAGGGCTGACCTGGCTTGCTTCTCACACCCCAAAGAGAGGGTCAGGAGAACAACCACCCTTAGCAGACAGCTTTGGCCTCTACCCCACAGAAGAGGAAAAACCTCAGGAATGAACCTTTGGTATTTTTAATATTGCCCAGATACGGTTCAGTTGGAACACTTACTGTGTAACAATCATTTCAATTCTTGTATTTTCCTCATTTTGCACCAACTCTTCTATAATCGTATCCATCTCCTGGCATTTCTATTTTTCATGGACACTAGGTTACTGCCTTCCGCTTTCTGGGGGTTCCAGTGCCACGGTTAAGAGCAAGGTCTCACAGGCTCAGACCGTGGCCCTGCCACTGGGTAGCAAGGTGACCTTGGGAAGTGTACCAAACAGTCCTGGGCCTCAGTTTCCTCATCTGTAAACAGGGGTATTAACGGCTGACTCACAGGGCTGTTGTGAGGATTCGTATAAACAAAGGGGTTAGCAAAGCCCTAGCACAGTGCTTCATGGCAAATAGACGGGGATACGACGGAAACAGTGACACACTATTTTCTTGGGCTCCCAAATCACTGCAGGTGGCGACCGAAGCCATGAAGCTAAAAGACGCTTGCTCCCTGGAAATAAAGCTGTGACAAACCTCAACAGCTTATTAAAAAGTAGAGACATTACTTTGCTAACAAAGGTCCATCCAGTCAAAGCTATGGTTTTTTCAGTAGTCACATTTGGATGTGAGAGCTGGACAATAAAAACGGTTAAGTGCCATACTACTTTACTGCAGCACTGGAGAGGACTCTTGGGAGTCCCTTTGACAGCAAGGAGATCCAACCAGTCCATCCTAAAGGAAATCAGTCCTGAATATTCATTGGAAGGACTGATGCTGAAGCTCCAACACTTTGGCCACCTGTTGCGGAGAACTGACTCATTGGAAAAGACCCTGATGCTGGGACAGACTGAAGGCAGGAGAAGATGGTGAAGACAGAGGATGAGATGGCCGGATGGCATCACCGACTTGGGGGATATGAATTTGGGCAGACTCCAGGAGATGGCGAGGGACAGGGAGGCCTGGAGTGCTGCAGTCCCTGCGGTCGCAAAGAGTCAGACACGACTGAGTGACTGAACAACAACACTTTTCCACATGAGGTCATAATCTGTATTACTAATTAGTTCAAAAAACTCCAACATTCCTAGGAAAGCACCAGATGACTTTACCTCTGGCTCCCACCTTTGTCCTCCCAAAGACCCAAGCTCAAAGGTCCTACTGAATATTCCTCACTTGTAAAGGCCATTTTCAGTCTTAATTCAATATAATCTATGTAGCACATGAAGATAATTCTCATGACAACCAGAGTCACAGTGGATTTGAGTTCTATCCCTCCTTCAGCAGTAACCTGCTAGAACCCAACAGGGACAGAATTCGTCTGGCTTCCACCTCTGTTGTCAGGGAGGCCATCTTGACATCCCCAGGAGACAGACCCGGAGTTCCACAGACCACACTCCTCACAAGAGCCCACAGCCTTACCATGGTCTCCTTCAGCTGCTCTTCCAGCTTGACCTTCTCTTCCATGAGTGTCTTCTCCGTGGAAGGAAGATCTGTCTTCTGTTCATTCTGACCCGCGTCTTCTTCCAGGTTCTGGCCGTTGTTCTTCTGTTTTGCAGCTGTGCACAGCAGCCGAGGAGAAGACCTGAGGCAAGTCCACACGACAGAAATTAAGATCATGATTCTTCTGCTTGTTAAAGTCAGACGGACGACTTTAAATCCTCCAAATGGACAATGGAAATCAAAGGTAATTTAAAACTACTTGCTACATGGGGGAGAAAGGATTTGTCTTAGATACAATAAACGCAAATTGCATGCGATGTATGGAAGCTATTTGTTTATGTAGAGTCTTCTGCAATACACGCCTAAACTAAAACGTCAGTGCGCCAAGGCTACAGCGCTCATCTCCCCTTCTCCTCACCCTCAGGAACTCCTGATCATCCAGACCCCACCACGAGCTGAAGAAGAGCTACTACTGGAGGTGAGGTCCAGCGCTGCTGTCCCTTACAAAGCCTCGTGGGCAGACATCTTGCCCACAGGCTACTTCAGTTCAGTCCAGTCGCTCAGTCATGTCCGACTCCTTGCGACCCCATGAACCGCAGCATGCCAGACCTCCCCGTCCATCACCAACTCCCGCAGTCCACCCAAACCCATGTCCACTGAGTCGGTGATGCCATGCAACCATCTCATTCTCTGTTGCCCCCTTCTCCTCCTGCCCTCAATCTTTCCCTGCATCAGGGTCTTTTCAAATGAGTCAGCTCTTCGCATCAGGTGGCCAAAGTCATGCAAAAAGGTATCTATATACACAGAACTGTAACTTGGGTTTGAAAGTGATAAAAGAGGAACCAAGTGCTTTGGGAGGCCCAGAGTAGAATATTTCTAGCTTTGGAGAAATGGAAGTCTGGGAAAGGATTTGGGCAGAGGGACTCTGAAGAACAGGCAAGAGTTCACATACAGAGCCAGGAATAGACAAGACAGACTCACTTCAGGAAGGGCATGAACAAAGGCATGGAGGCAGGAAAGCACAGGGTGGTTACGTACAGGGGAAAGCACGAGAAGCTCTAAAACTAGCGCTGGGAGTGACTTGGGGTATTACCCAATCTGATCCCCATGTGGAAGAGGTTAAGTAATAAGCCCAAGGCCACAGCGCCATTAATGAATAATACGGATCTGTTCACCAGGTCCAGTGGGGCTCTGAAGTATGCCACAGCCCAATCTGAAAATAAACTACATTCAATTTCCTCCCCAGATTAAAGCAAGCTGCCTCAGTGAACAGAAAAGCTAAGGGCACACAGAACATGTGTACAAGGGTGTTTAAGACAGCACGTACAGATGTTTTCCAGGATGAAAAGCTTGAAACAGAACACTGCTCAGAAGGACACGGGGGGACAAACTGTTGCTTCCACGGTCTGGAATACTGAGCAGCCACCAAATAGATGGCAGTGTTAAACTGCCATCTTTTGGCTACACCACGGGGGTACTGTGCAGGAAGAAATGCAACGTAGAGAAATACACAAAACATGACCCCAGTTTTATAAACACAAACCAGAAATCCTATTTTGAAAAGAATAAAAGGATACACTAGTCTGTTAGCAATACTTTGGCCACCTTATGTGAAGAGCTGACTCACTGGAAAAGATCCTGATGTTGGGAAAGATGGAGGGCAGGAGGAGAAGGGGACGACAGAGGAAAAGACGGTTGGATGGCATCACAGACTCAATGGACGTGAGTTTGAGCAAACTCTGGGAGAGAGTGATGGCAAGGAAGCCTGGCAGGCTCCAGTGATGGGGTCGTGAAGAGCAGGACACGACTGAGCAGCTGAACAATCACCTGGGGGTGAAGACCAGTGGCCGTTACGCTGCTGTTTTTACTTTTGCAACTGAAAAACGAACCATCTAAAGACGGAGTGTGCTGCCATGACCTGCCCTCGTTTCCAGCTGTCCTGGCATCTGGGTGTAACAGTCACAGCCTTTCACGTGGGCTCCACTCAGCAGAGGCCCTCCTGCAGCAGCCAGTCTGGGTTTGCTCCAGAACTGGCTCCCAGAACTCAGTTACTCCCAGAGCTCCGCACACAATTCAATTTGCTCTCTCCCCTACTTGAGCCTCCTTACACAAAACCTATTCCTAGAGGCAGAAATGCACGCAGGCCTGGCAATCAACTGGATTTCCCAGGTGGCTCCAGTGGTAAATAACCCAGCTGCCAATGCAGGAGACCTAAGAGAAGCGGGTTCAATCCCTGGGTCAGGCAGATCCCCTGGAGGAGGGCCTAGCAACCCACTCCAATATTTCTGTCTGGAAAATCCCCAAGGACAGAGGAGCTTGGCTGGCTACAATCTAAATGACTGCAAAGAGTCGGCCACGACTGAGCACGCACCCAAGTCCAGGCAATCAATGCCAGTTACAAAAATCGCAAATGGAGCCAACAGCTTCTCCTCACTCGACTCCCCAGGTGGGTTTGTTCCCACACTGTCTATACAATGGATCAGGCTAGAACAGCAGCTTCATCCCCTCGCCCTGTCCTCATCCCGGTTTATCGTCTCACCATCACTAAATAAAGCTCCTTGAGGGCAAAGTCCGGGTCCTGCTCCGCGCAGCTTCTACCCCATGTTCGGCCCAGAGCAGCTTGTCCTAACAGATAACCTGGTTCCCCGAAGCTCCCCTCAATGTGGAAGGTGCTACTTCAGTTCAGTCGCTCAGTCATGTCCGACTCTTTGCGACCCCATGGGCTGCAGCAAGCCAGGCCTCCCTGTCCATCTCCAACTCCCGGAGTTTACTCAAACTCATGTCCGTTGGGTCGGTGATGCCATCTAACCATCTCATCATGTCTTCCCCTTCTCTTCCCGCCTTCAATCTTTCCCAGCGTCTTTTCCAATGAGTCAGTTCTTCGCATCAGGTGGCCAAATTACTGGGAGTTTCAGCTTCAGCATGAGTCCGCTAAGCACGGGCTAAACTAAGTTAGGAGGCCGGACTTTGAAACGGCAGAAACCGCAGGTTTAAAAAAAAAAAAAGGCAAAGGAAAAGCCAAGGAGAGGGCAGGGCCTCGTGACCTCCGCCGCGGCGTCACTGCTCTAAGTCAGCGGCTCTCCCCACGGTGCGTTAGGTAGGGGCTGCGGCCCTTCTGTGCTCGGACTCCGCAGCACGCGGAGGTGGTGGAAGCTCGGGCCGGGCGGAAGGAGCCCGCTCGCCACCGCCGCCTCGCGCGGGGCGCCGTCCC
>NW_011494914.1:995942-996305 GCF_000754665.1 Bison bison bison | reverse complement strand
GCTGGAGCCGGGCAGGGCTCGCGTCCGAGCCAGCGGGGACAGCGCACCCCTCCTAAGCCTGGCCATCGGCGCCCCTTACCTGAGAGACAACGCGAAAGCCGGGAGGCTGCCCCGGGCCAGACGCACGCACCGAGCCGCCATGACTGCTGCCGGCACTGCGCGCGCGCATCGGGCATGCGCGAGACTCTATTCTTGCTTCTCCCGCCCAATTGCTTCCCCTCAGCCAATCCACCACCGTTCTTCCTCTGATGGACAGGGCATATTCACCAATAATTGCCGGTCTGGACGGTGGGCGGGGTTTGAGGCCTCGAGAGGCCCCCGAAAGTGAAGCTGAGGTGAAAGGTGAAGGAAACAGACTCCTCC
>NW_011494914.1:972270-995842 GCF_000754665.1 Bison bison bison | reverse complement strand
GGGGGGGGGGGGGGGGGGCGCGTGGTCAAGGGAACAACCAATAGAGAGAGAGCATGGGGGAGGGCGCCGGAAGTGCGGACTGAGGGGGCGCGGAGACTCTGGAGCGCGGTTTCCAGTGAGGCCCGCCCTTTCTGTACATCCACCTTAAGCTTCAGGGCGCTCTTTGTTCTGGGAGGTGGCGAGACGCCAGGGCTTTTGTCCTTTTCTCCCTCACAGCCCGAGCTCCTGGGACCGAGCCAGACTTTGGGTGCTCAGTGTAGGCTAAAGGCAAATAGGTCAAGGACGAAAGCTCGTGGACGGGCGACCGCAGGGCTCCGGGAAAGTCGGTTAAAACAGCGTTAGGCGGTCACCGCCGGTCCTGCCGGCGACTTCGCGGCGCAGGAGGGCGGACTGGTGGCCGGAGGGGGCCTCCGTCGGTACTGTGGGTTTTATTAACGCAAAACCCGGGAAGCCTCTGTGGTCGAGCGCGGAGGCGTCGGGGCTGGGTGAGGAGACTTGGGAGGTGTGTTTTGTTTGCGCTCTTCTTGCACCTTCATTTTTCTCAGTGTGTTAGTCGCTCAGTCGTGCCCGGCTCTTTTCGACTCCATGGACTGCAGCCCACCAGGCTCCTGTGTCCATGAGATTCTCCAGACAACGATACTGGAGTGGGTTGCCATCTCCTTCTCCAGGGGATCTTCCCTACCCAGGGATCAAACCGGGGTCTCCTGCACGGCAGGCAGATTCTTTACCGACTGAGCAACAAGGGAAGCCCAATTTTCTCAGAGTAAGACTTACAAAGCATACCAAGAACAGCATCGAAGACGACTTCTGGGGACACAACCAAAGCTCATAAAATCCAAATGTTTTCGTTGCTCTTAACAAATGCCACTGCTGCTGTGTCTCGTGCCACGAAGGAGCCCAGGTGCTGCTTGTACCTGCGTCCCGCATCTACTGTCCCCTCTGCCCGAATCGCAGAACCCGTGGTGTCCCCAACGGAGCGCTGCCTGCGTGTCCCATCTGTGAGGACCAAACCTCTGTTCTGCTTTGCTTCCATTGAGAGCATTCATCACGTTGAATATTAGGCCCTGGGCCACTCTCAGGAGGCAAAAAGTCAAATGCAGAACGTAAGACGTTCTGTTGGGCAAATGACCCAGTTTATTAGTTAGGGTCTAGAGGAAAAAAGCAAGTAAGACTGTTTGAGAATTAGAGCGCATAAAAGGTGGGATGTGTGGACCTTTATTTGAATCATGATCGAACAAACCAACTGTGGAAAAAGACATTTGAGAGACAAAGGGGAGAGTCAAATATAAACTGTTAGATGACAAGAGTTATTGATATTTTTGTTAGGGAGAGGTGACCTAGTGTGTATATAAAAATACCATAATTGTTGGCAGATGTCAACGGAAGTATTTTAATTGCCACAGGATTTGGAATTTGCTTTATGATTATGCAGGCTAAAAAAAAAAAAGGATGGAAGAAACAGGCAAAATGTTGCTAATGGTAGCTGGATGATAAATAGTGTGGGAGTTATGACCATTTTCTTCTCTGTGTGAAGTTTTCTATAGTAAAATTAAAAACGCGTCATGGGGAAGGGATAAATTAGGAGCTTGGAACTAACATACACTGCTGTATGTAAAATAGATAACCAGCAAGGACCTACAGTATAGCACAGGGATCTCTACTCAATATTCTGTTATCACCTATATGGGAAAGCAGCCTGAAAAAGAATGAATATATGTGTGTATTTAACTGAATCACTTTGCTGTTTACCTGAAACTAACGGCGTAAATCAGTACACTCTGCTGGTTCACTTTGTTGTACAGCAGAAACTAACAGCATTATGAAGCAATTACACTCCAATAGAAAACAAAAAGCTGTACGCTAATAAAATTTAAAACATGTTTCTCATTGGCTGTGACCTCGGGCAGCATCATTTAATTGCTCTCAGCATTGATCTGCTCACCTGTAAAACTCGGACTATATCATTTATTTTGAGGATTAAAAGGGGTGCAAATACTCATTTCCTATCTCAGGACTCAAGGGAATCAGATGGGAACCCTGCTGTAAAGCTCACAGTACAGTGATGGCTTCCGTGTCTTGAAACAGACATTGGATGGCTGTGGCAGTCGTGATGTTTCTGCTGTCACTGAACGCGGGTCCAGGACAGCCGAGAGGCCATGCCCTGGATCTACATCCAAAACAGTCGATTTTCCTGAGCGGAGGCCTGTCTGTGCTGCCACTTCGTGGCCACATTGGGAACTGTATCCTTGACAGCCTGGTGAGGTCTGCAAGTTCACCCCAGAGCAAGTCATCAGCCCTTGGACATGAAGCTGCCCGCATGGGGAGACTCCTGCGTCAGGCCTTGGAGAAATTCCAGCAAAGGGAGCGGGTGGCCCGGGCAGCGGGTGCAGGAAGAGCAAGCTGAACAGCCTGCGGTGCCCCCAGCAAAGAGGGAAAAAAGTGAAAGTTGCTCAGTCGTGTCTGACTCTTTGTGACCCTATGGACTATATAGTCCTTGGAATTCTCCAGGCCAGAATACTGGAGTGGGTAGCCTTTCCCTTCACCAGGGGATCTTCCCAACCCAGGGATCAAACCCGGGTCTCCTGCATTGCGGGTGGATTCTTTACCAACTGAGCCATCAGGGAAGCCCAGCAAGGATGGGGTCACATGTAAAAGAAAATGTCCTCAGGAGAAGGTCGTGCAGAAGACACAACAGCATGTGGGCCATGGGTGTGATGCTTGTGACCGCTGAGTGCTTGCAAGTGCCAGGCTTCGCACAGGTGTCTCCTCTTGGACCAGCCCACCCTGCTGTGGTGGGGAGACAGGAGATTGTCCAGGTTCATCACACACTTGGAAAAAGGCAGAGCTTTTGCCTGTTTTTCCCAACCAATCGCAGCCCACGTAACCATCACAGTTGAAGCCAGAACCGTCATCAGAGTGTTGGCTCCTGCCACAAGCTGCATCATCCTCTTTATTATTACTATCCCTCAGCAGGGGCATGGATTTGCATCTTTTATCCAACTCTGAAATACGCAAATTAAAAATATATATATGGTATGGGTGTGACAGACAGAATTCTAAAAATGGACTCAAGCTACCCACCCCTGGTTTTCCAGTCAAACACTAATCCAGGTGCTGCTGTGAAGGGACTTTGCAGATGTAGTTGGAGTCCTAAGCCAGTGACCTTTTGTAGAGAGTATCTGGTGGGCTCAATTTTGGTGAGCCGTTTAAAAGCAAAAAGTTTCCTCCTGCAGGCAAAGTCAGAATGCTTCACGGCATGAGAAGGACTCAGATCTCTGCAGCTGGTGTGAAGATGGGGTCTAGTGAGAAGGTGGCCTCAGAGCAGAGATCAGCCCCCATCTGGCCACCAGCAAGGACATGAGGGCCTCAGATCTGCTGTCTCAAGGAGCTGGACTCCATGGACCTTCTGAGCAGGCCCCCACATCAGAGCCCGGCCTTGTGAGATGTGGCACAATGGAAACCCCACCTGCTCACTAGGCCACATCTCTATCCTAGGAGGTGGGCATTACGGCCACCCTCTCCACTTTATCTGTATTTGGGCTCCCGGTACGCAGAATGGATTAACCATACACCTTGTTCCGATTCCCATCATAGTGTCTCATTCTTGGCCCACTTCTGTTTGTTCACTTGTTTCAGTGCTACAGGAGAGCCACCCCTCCCCACCAAAAAAAAAGACAAAAAACCCTCCAGCTGGAGGAGACAGGGGCTTCCTGGTTAAGATATTTTCCTGGAAGAGGGACCTGACAACCAGCAGCAAATGGCACTGCCATTCCTCTGGAGCACACGGGCTCCAAACTGAAGTGTATATTCTTGGTGAGAAAAATGCCACCAGAAGGGGCCACAGACGTTCAGACTGAAATAACCTTCTGCAGAAAGAGCCAAATCAGTTGCATGAGGAACTAACAAACACGTGAACTGACAGTCGAGAGCATCTGGAACCAGTGGCTTCCATGTGTGGCTTGGGTGCGGGGAGGGCTCTGTCGGCTCCTCCTGCAGAGACACCTGAAGGACAGGGAAGGAGGGGGTGGTGGCAAACTCCTGAACCCCAAGAGGAGTGTCTTACAAAGCCCGTGGACATGAGAGAAGATTTGAATCTGAGGCTGATTAAGTTGTTCATCACCAGTGCTCTGCGATTGGAATACTCCTGTGCATCAACAGAATCAGCTGTTAGAAGAAAAATGAGAGCTGTGTGAAGCATGAGGGTTGGCAGGAGGGAGAGCTTCTCATTATGAAAATAGTGGATGCTCATTATAGAAATGTTAGAAAATGTAAATGGTAGAATGTTGTTCTTGAGTCGCTAAGTTGTGTCCGGCTCTGGGACCCCATGGACTGCACATGCCAGGGTCCTCTGTCCTTCACTATCTACTGGAGTTTGCTCAAGCTCATGTCCATCGAGTCGGTGATGCCATCCAACCATCTCATTCTCTGTCATCCCTTCTCCTCCTGCCTTCAATCTTTCCAGGCATCAGGGTCTTTTCCAGTGAGTCAGTTCTTCACATCAGGTGGCCAAAGTATTGGAGCTTCAGCTTCAGCATCAGTCCTTCCAATGAATATACAGGACTGATTTCCTTTAGGATGGACTAGTTTGATCACCTTGCAGTCCAAGGGACTCTCAAGAGTCTTCTCCAACACCACAGTTCAAAAGCATCAATTCTTCAGTGCTCAGTCCTCTTTATGGTCCAAACTCTGATATCCACACATGACTACTGGGAAAACCATAGCTTTGACTCTGTGGACCTTTGTTCCTTTTTCTCTTGTCGCTGTTGAGACCTTGGGCACCTGCCCTCTTTGTCTCCCCTTGAACTCTTGACCCTGACCTTGGATTGATCAGAAATCCAAAGCCGGAGCTGGAGGCCTCTTGAGGTGACAGCCGTGACCCTGTGATGAGCAGAGGTGAAGTGTACCTCTTGCCTGTTTCATGAGGCCAAACACAATCATGAAAAGCCTGGGCTTCCCACAAGCAGGGCACAAGGGCAGAGGGGCTCTCTGGAGCTATGGCTGAACCCAGAGTGCCTCGGAACCTCCTTCCCCACCACTGGTGGCCTGGTTGTCAGAAAACATGGACATGGATGTGGGGCCCATGGAAGCAGTGGGCACACCTGCCCTTGCCCTCATCCTTACACCCTCCTGGACTAGGAACCAAAGCAACAGTAACTTAAACCAGAGAAGTTTAATTCCCCATCTGCCAAAGTCCAGGTGGCTCTGTGGCCCCAGGTCTTCAGGGTCCCCTGCTCGTTCCTGCTCACAGCTCTGCCTTCCCCCGGGTGTGACCCTTGTCCTCACCATGGTTCTCACAGCAACATCCCAAAAAGCAGGCTGGCAGAGGTGAGGGAAGGGAAAGACCACACTGCAAGAGTCTTCTGAGGAGGTGCCAGGTGCCGTATCAGCTCACACCCTGTTGGCCTGAGTCACATGGTCACACCTAGCTGCAAGGGAGTCTGGGAAAGGAGGTCTTCATTCTCATAATCCCTTCCCAGCTTAACATTCTAGTCCTGCAGAGGATATCAGCAACAGCTCTATCTGGGATCTTCTGTGACCCTCCACCTGCTCTGGGTATGGGAGACCCCTCTCCTCCACATCTCAGGAATCTGATCAGACCTCCTGTGAGCCAGTGCTGTGCTCTTACCAGCTTGTGAGGTTGGGTTCTCCATCCACTCATTCAACACTGCTGAATTCTAGGCTCTGCCTGTTCTCCCCACCCCACTGGCCGATAAACTGAGAGAGGTCCACAGCCAGTGCACGGTGGAACCAGCGTTTGAGCCCAAGTCTGGTCCCAGACGGCCAGCGTGCTCCGTCCAGACTTCGCTCCCCCTCGCCGGTCCACCCTGCTGCGCATCTGTCTTGCTTGTTCGTCTCGCCTTTTGTGGGCCTCTCCTGACCAGCACTTAAGTTTGGGAGGGCAGAATGGGTCTGTCGTATCTGCTGTGGATCTCAACAGCCCACGACTGCCCCTGGCGCTCAGCGCAAGCCCCTGTAGGTGAGTGGATGGATGAGTGAAGGCCTTCTAAAGTCCTTTCACAACCACACCGTTTCCCTGTCCATGAGGGCATGCACGCTAAGTTGCTCAGTCGTGTCCGACTCCTTACGACCCCATGGACTGTAGCCCCCCCAGGCTCCTCTGCCTGTGGGATTGTCCAGGCAGGGATACTGGAGTGGGCTGCCATTTCCTCCTCCAGGGCATCTTCCCGACCCAGGGATGCCGCTTGTGTGCTTACATCTCCTGCGTTGGCAGGCATGTTCTTTAGCACCAGCGCCACCTGGGAAGCCCTTGTTCCTGCCGGGACTCAAGTTAAAGCGGCTTCGCGGATTTGACTGCTTTTCCCTCAGGTGGAACGCTAGAGAGCACATTCTCCAAGGGGAGTTTTCACAGCCGAAGATTCTCCCATCAGCAGGAACAGAGCCAGTGTCCGGAGGTGCCAGAAAAGCCAGTTGGAGCCCTACTGGGCCGGGACCCCAGGGAGAGCCGGGCACTCCTGGCGGGCTTCTCCACCCCCTGCCCGGGCCTCTGGCGTAAGCGGCTCTGTGGGCTCCCGGGCCTTTGCCTGTCTCTGCTCTGTCATATTGCACCACCCTCCCCGTCCCTTCTGGCCACAGGGGAGC
This sequence comes from Bison bison bison, assembly GCF_000754665.1. Taxonomy (NCBI): domain Eukaryota; kingdom Metazoa; phylum Chordata; class Mammalia; order Artiodactyla; family Bovidae; genus Bison; species Bison bison. Next base: position 989,242 of record NW_011494914.1, on the reverse strand, counting down.
CTCGGGCTTCTCTCACGCCTGTCTCGATGGCCCTGCTGCTCACTGCACACGGGGCAGCACACAGAGCACGCCCTCCTGAGTGTGTCTGTGTGTGTGTTCCTCTGTGTGTATACCTGTGTGTGTGTCTTTTCTGTGTATGTTCCTCTGTGTGTATGTGTATATCTGTGTGTATGTCTTGTCTGTGTGTGTGTGTGTCCTGGCTCTGGGAGCCTCAACCCTGGTGTCATCTTGCTTTTCAAAAGTCAGCCGTCTGACTTCCCCTGCGATGTTTACTGCCCATTTTTCACCTCAGGATCCTTTTCCTAACAGTGCTCCTGCTGGGCATTAATCCCAACCGAACACAGCCAGAACTCAGGCAACGTGAGCGAGTCCTAATATCAGTCTAACAGACTTCAAACTGCGCAGGAACCCTCAAGTCCACCCCAAACCAGTTTCGAGTCATCAGGTGGGCACCCCTTCACCCCCACCTCCCCAAAGGATTAAAGACAGCTGAGTCAAGCTGTTCTCAGAGATGTCACCTCTTACGTCTCCTGCATTGGCAGGCGAGTTCTTTACCACTAGGGCCACCAGGAACCCCATGTTATCTATATTTTACCACAATTAAAGACAATAATATAAGAAAAAAAAACCTAGGATAGGCTTGGAAAAGTTTCACTAGATGTGGGCATGGACATGCTTAGGAAGATCCTGGCAGAGCATCAGGAGGAAGGGAAGTGAATTAAACCTCTCTGTGACCCATCGCTTAGTCAGTTTCAATTTCTTCTAAGTAGAAAAACATACAAGACGAACAATTTAAATGCTTCTCACAAAATCAGAAAAGTTTTATGGCCCACTTAAACATTGTAAATCTTCAATTAAGACAAGAAATAAACCCGTTCTGGAACTCTGAGTAGATGTGATGGATTAAATTGTGTTCCCTCAAAATTTACATGTTGAAGTCTCAACCCCAGGGCTTCAGGATGTGACCTTATTTGGAAATAGTCTTTATAGATTAATCAAGTTAAAATGAGATCATCAAATATTTGCAGGGCAGCAGTGGAGATGCAGACGTAGAGAAAAGACTTGTGGACGTGGGGGGAGAGGAAGGAGAGGGAGGGCGAAAGGAGAGGAGCGTGGAAACACGCACATTACCGTGTGTACAATAGACAGCCGGTGGGAACATGCTGTATGGCTCAGAGAGTTCATCCCGGTGCTCTGGGACCACCTGGAGGGGTGGGAGGTGGGAGGGAGGTTCAAGAGGAAGGGGGCGCCTGTACACCTATGGCTGATTCATGTTGTACTGCAGAAACCAATACAATATTGTAAAGCAGTTATCTTTCAACTAAAATAAAAAGATGAGTCATCAGGCTGGGCCCTGATCCAATATGACTGATGTCCTTATAAAAAGGGGACATTTGGACACGGACACACGGGGAGATGTCATGTGAAGATGAAGGCAGAAGTTGGGATGATGCTTCTTCAAGCCAAGGAGCCCCAGAGATCACCAGCAAACCCCCAGAAGCTGGAAGAGAGGCAGGGGACAGGTTCTCCCTCAGACTCAGAAGGAGCCATCCTGGTGACACCTCGACCTTGCACCTCTGTCCTCCAGAATTCTGAATCTATAGATTTCCGTCTATTAAGCCAATCAAGCTGCAGTGTTCTGTTATGGCAGCCTCAGAAAACTAATACATGGGGCTTAAAACAACAGACCTTCTTTTCTTTCCTCTGTGACCGTGTTCAAATGTTCCTCTTCTCAAGGGGCACCAGTCAAATAGGATCAGGGCACACCATTCTCCATTGTCACGGATTACATCTACAAAGACCTTATTTCCAAGTAAAGTCGTATTGACAGGCATGGGGTAGAGGCAGGGTGAGGATTCTCAGGCCTTTGCACTCGGACTGAATTACACCATCAGCTTTCCTGGGCCTCCAGCTTGCAAACTGTGTGACTGTTGGTCTTCTGAGCCTCCACAACCCTGTGAACTGAGTCCTCTAATAAATCTGCTCTTGTGTAAATCTGTCCCTGGTTCTGTGTCTTTGCAGGGCCCTGACAAGCACTAACTCAGACTTTTGCTTCTGGGCTCTGAGCCACTGACAGGCGGCGGTCCTAGTGTGTGAGGTCGGCCAGCAGAGTCCGAGCACACTTCTCTGGGCCCCATGAAGGAGGCCTGTCCACACTGTGAGGCCTGGGGCCCAGTGTCAGGAGACCCATTGGCCCACAGATAGAAGACACATTCTCCGAAATCAACTTGTCCAGCCACAGAGGGAATATTTTGGTTTCCCATCTGCCAAGTCATTTTCCTGACATCGCCCCTGGTTGAGAACATAGGTGAGGCGCCATTGGCTGGGCCCCTGGGAACATCTGACCATGTGGTTCCTTTCTGCCACCCAAGGGTGGCTCCCTGCTGGCTCTGGGCTAAAGCTCACATTCCTAGGATGGCCAGCCTCAATTCCTTGCCCTCCAGGCCCCAGCAGCATGCTGAACTGACATCTTGCAGACCCTCTGTTCTCCAGAGTCCCAGCCTGGAGCATCCCTTCCTCTCCTCCTAGACGTCTGACCCCAAGCGGCCTTTGCCTGGCTGATGGTCGTATTGTTGTTCAGCCGCTCAGTCATGTCTGACTCTTTGCCACCCCGTAGACTGCAGCACTCCAGGCCTCCCTGTCCTTTACTATCTCCTGGAGCTTGTTCAGACTCATGTCCATTGAGTCGGTGATGCCATCCAACCATCTCATCCTCTGTTGTCCCCTTCTCCTCCCGCCTTCAATCTTTCCCAGCATCAGGGTCTTTTCAAATGAGTCAGTTCTTCATATCAGGTGGCCAAAGGATTGGAGCTTCAGCTTCAGCATCAGTCCTTCCAATGAATATCCAGGGTTGATTTCCTTTATGACTGACTGGTTTGATCTCCTTGCTGTTCAAGGGACTCTCAAGAGACTTCTCCAGTACCACAATTCAAAAGCATCAATTCTTTGGTGCTCAGCTTTCTTTGTGGTCCAACTCTCACATCCATACATGACTATTGGAAAATCCATAGTTTTGACTACAGGGACCTTTGTCGGCAAAGTAACGTCTTTGCTTTTTAATATGCCGTCATAGTTTTGTCGTAGGTTTATCATAGTTTTCCTTCCAAGGACCAAGTATCTTTTAATTTCGTGGCTACAGTTACTGTCCACAGTGATTTTGGAGTCTAAGAAAAGAAAATCTGTCACTGTTTCTGATTTTTCCCCTTCTATTTGCCATGAAGTGATGGGACTGGATGCCATGATCTTAGTTTTTTGAATGCTAAGCTTTAAGCCAGCTTTTTCATTCTCTTCATTCACCCTCATCAGAGGCTGATTAGTTCCTCTTTGCTTTCTGCCATTAAAGTGGTATCAGCTGCGTATCTGAGGTTGTTGCTATTTCTCCCAGCCATCTTGATCCCAGCTTGTGATTCATCCAGCCCAGCATTTCACTTGACATACTTAGCATAGAAGTTAAATAAGTAGGGTGACAGTATATAGCCTTGACATACTCCTTTCCCAATTTTGAACCAGTCTGGCTGGTAGCTATCTTTCAACTCGGCTTCCAATCTGGCTGTCCCCTCCTCCAGGAAGCATTCCTGGATTGCCCTGGCTGCTTAGGTCTTTCTCTGTGGCCTCCTTCATTAAGGCCCTGATCACACCAGGAGTGAGAGGGGGAAGGTCTTTGCGCTTGTCTTGGCTGCGGCTGTGGGCTCCGCGTGCCTCCTCTCAGTGTGCTGAGCAGAACAGAAGGAACCGTTTTTCCTCCCATCCTCCCCCGTCACTGCCCCCTCCAGTTTCTCTTCCTTCCTCCTCTACTTCACCTGATCCTCCTTCAATCTGCTGATTCCCTCACATCTCAGGATAATGAGAGAGCTGCAAGGGGCCTCCCCTCAAGCCGCTGACACCCCCTCTCAGAGTCCAGCCTTCTCTCCCAGCTGCCCCCACCTTCAGTTCCACACCAGCCTTGATTTACTGCACGTGTCGGCTGTTTGCCAGGTGTCTGGTCCTGTCTAGGAGCAAGCAGTTAGCTTCGAGGTGATAAATGTGGCTCAACGGAGCTCAGCCCAGCCGTGGCTCCCAGGTCAGTCCCCAGATGCCTTGTAGTTCCCCCACTCCCCATCTCTGTAAAGAGTTTAGCCAAGAGAGACGATTTATTTACTCATTTTAAAAATGCTTTTATTTATTTAGTTTTTTTTTGGCTGTGCTGGGTCTTCAGTGCTGCGTGGGCTTTTCTCTGGTTGCAGAGAGCAGGGGCTATTCCTCTTTGCAGTGCACATGTTTCTCGCTCTGATGGCTTCTGTTGTCGCAGAATATGGGCTCCAGGGCACGTGGGCTTCAGCAGTTGTGACACGTGGGCTCAGTAGCTGTGGTTCCCGGGTTTAGTGGCTCTGCAGCACGTGGGATCTTCCCGAATCAGGGATCGAACCCGTGTCTCCTGCACTGGCAGGTGGATTCTTTACCACTGATCCATCAGGAAAGCCCCAAGAGAGATGATTTAAATAAGCTGCCTCCAATTCTTCTTTGTTCCTGGAAATGTCTCATACACACGATATTTTGAAAAATCCATGTAGCAATTACACTGCATATGCTCCTTAGCTGGGAAAGAGGGACTCCTTTCTGCCTGGGCATTCCTATTCCTGCCGGCAGGGAATGCACGCGGGCTGATGGACGCCGACCACAGGGATGGCCTCAGGTGTTTGGGATTTGTCTCCGGAGAGCCGAGGACGGGCAGGCACTCTGGCTGCCTTGTGCAGCTGAGAAAAGATGTGTGTTAAATATCTCTGAGCTCATGAAGGTTTCCAGTGAACAATGTGACAATATGCCCTCAGAGTGACCCCCCCTGCAGGACCCGAGGCAGAGGACGTGCTCCTGGGTCACGGAGCCATCTCAGCAGGGACGCTTGTGTGGCAGGAACAAAGCAAAGGAAAGAAAACACCTGGTCATCAGACACAGAAAGGCAGCTGAATAGCCCCTGGAGCTCTGAGAAGAAATACTCTGCGTTTGGCCACAGTGCAGGCGACGATTCCTCAGAAAGAACATACGAGGCAGTTCATGTGGGCTTCCCCGGTGGCTCAGTGCTGAAGAACCTGCCTGCCAGTGCAGTAGACACAGGTTTGATCCCTGGGTTGGGAAAATCCCCTGGAGAGGGACATGGCAACCCACTCCAGTATTCTTGCCTGGAGAATCCCATGGACAGAGGAGCCTGGCGGGCTGCCGTCTGTGGGGCCACAAAGAGTCAGAAACAAGTGACTGAGCAACAACAATGTGGCAGAGTTCTATCTTGTAGACAACGGTGGGGTGCCGCGGAGGGTCCAGGTTTGGGGAGCTGTTCGGGGCGTGGAGCAGAGGGCTCCATCTGTGAGCCCTGAGCCTGGTGACAGCCTGTGTGCGGACCTGACTCACAGCTCCTGGAACCCGCATTTTTGCCCAGTCCTTCCGGGCCCGACTGTCCACATGCACATGTTCTGGGTATCTGTCCACCCCAGTGAAGACGCCTATTCAACACACTGTGGGTGTTGGCCAGTGCCCGGCTCTGCTGTGGATTCCGGTGTTAGAGGAGGTGGTAAGACACCCTGCCCTGCCCTCGGGGTGCTGCAGGTGGGACAGTCAGAGAAGTGGCATATATATCAGACCCGCTCTCTAGGACCTCCTCTGTGGGACCCCCATGCAGCGACGAAGACTCACCACAGCCAAAAAATTAAAATAAATTAAAATAGTAATAAGCGTGACTGGTGCTGTGTACAGAGCACTTGCTCTGAGCCCCCTGCACTGCTGAAACCTGCCCCCTCCCTGAACCTGCACAGCCTCCTGTGGGCTGGTGCTGTTTTCCCAGGGTCTTTAAGGGAAGAAGTCAGTGTTAGACGAGGGGCAGGGGGTGTTGCTAGCCAGGGAGGGGTGGAGGTGGGCTAAAACTTGGGTCCATCGGACTCCAACACTCATGCCCTTGTCCTGCCCCAAACAATCCCCCTGGAGGAGGTCCTGCAGGTAACGGAGCCTGGGCTGCACCAGTGAGGGGCAGGACCCCATCTGGGTCCCCACGTGTGCGGAGGGGCGGAGCAGGGTGGCCCCTGGCTCCAGCTCCCCTCCCTGCTCTTCTCTCGAGACCTTTTAGCAGCTCCACTGGGTGCACACGGAGCCCAAAGAAGGCTGCCCTGGCCGGAGCAGGCGGCCAGCATGTCCCGCCCGACTGCTCCGGTGTTTCCTTTGGTCGTGGCGGGCCGGGGGGGCTACGCTCTAGTTACAGCGCGCGGGCTTCTCACTGCCGTGGTGTCTCTGCTTGTGGAGCACGGGCTCTAGGGCTCGTGGGCTCAGTAGTTTCGGCTCCCGGGCTCTAGAGCACTGGCTCAGTAGTTGTGGTTCACGGGCTTAACTGCTCCGTGGCGTGTGGGATCTTTCCAGATCAGGAACCGCTGAGCCACCAGGGAAGCCCTGAGGTCACTGTTACTGGTCTTGACCCTGAAGGGCCGTGTACTGGGGTGAAGATGCAGCCACATATTCCAGAAGTGTGCACCCCCTGAGAAGCCCAGGAACTGGCCCCAGATCCGGACCCTGCAGCTAGCTGCTCTGGGGTGGCTGTAGAGGGAGAGAAGTCTTGTTTGTTAGTTTCCTTGAAACAGGCTCTGTCCCTTCCTAACTGTGTGGCCTTGGACACATTGCTTAACCACTCTGAGCCTCAGTTTCCTCATCTGTAGGAGGGTGTGGTCTTGAGGTTATGTAGAGGAAAGTGCATGGGGGGAGCGGCCCCTGGTGTGATTTCAAGCTGCTGCATGAAGCTGCCAGGAGTGAGGCTGCTGTGTCTCTGGACATCACATCCACATCCCAGGCAGAAAGACGTAGGACAGAAAGACCTTGAGGTCAAGAAGGGGAGCTTTGCGGGCAGAGTCCCCTTGCCTTTCATTGGTTATCACTGGGTCACATGCCCACCCTTTAATCAATCACAGGCCAGAGGGATGTGGTGCCGGGACTGGTGTGGACCAATCACAACTCATCCCTTTCATGGGTGGCCCTGCCTTTGAGATGCTGAAAGCTCCAGGTGCTGTCTGCCACCTTTCGATGTGGGGGTCAGGATAGCGTGGTGGCCGGTGGCCGGCAGGTAATGCAAAGTTCAGGCTTGCGTAGCCTTACCTAGGCAGGAGATGCCCTTGTGCCTTGTAAAGACAAAGCAAAGAGGATGGGTGACCTGGTCCTGTGTGCATAGGCCACACCTGATGGGGACTGGCCCCAGGCTACCACTGTCCACGCCTGATCACGTTCCCCTGGCAGATGCTGGAACTGAGACTCTGGCAGGGGGGTCTCCAGTGAGATGTTACTTAAATGGTGTTACATGCAGCTGGCTATCAAGACCCTGGGAGCCATTGGAGGCATCCCTGGCTTGCACACCTCCTGTGATGGGGAGCTCTCCACGTGTCCAGGACTGGCAGCTCTGGTCAGGCACTGTGGCCACAGGAAGAACCTCTCAGTCCCTGGGGAGACCGGAAAATGAACAGACAATGGAAATTCAGCCAGGAAAATTTTATACACCATCTGCGCTCTGGCCAGGGTGTCTAGAGAAAGAGCCTTGAAAAATGCAGCCTTTGAGCCAGACCCAAGGGTCAGGGGTGGGCTCGTCCAGCCCCTGGCTTTCAAATGGTTAAGCAAATCTCTGTAGCCCTCCACCCACCCTCAGGCTGGTCCCTGTCCCCAAGGCTATGAAGGGCAAATCAGCTCCAAGGGGGGCTTCAGGTGTCTCCTCTCTGTCTGTCTCACCCTGTTTCTGTCTCCTCTCTCATTAAAGCTCAAAGAGTACTTAACAAAAAACACCTTGAGAATTTCCAAGGTCTGGATGGAGCTGCCAAGAAAACTGCAAACTCTGGAAAACAAACAGCTGGCAATGGTCCTTCAGCTGACCAAGGAGGGTCTGAGGAGAGATCTACTCCCTCCAAACTCCCCACCAAAGACAGAACCCCGTCCTCAGGAGGCTCCAAAGTAGGGGCACCAAGGCTGATCTCAAGGGGTCCTGTGGGCAGAGGCTGATGGGCGATCCCCGGGTGGAAGAGAAAGGGGATATTCTCTGTTGGGAGGAGACTGTGAACACCCGCAGAGACTGTCGTCTTTTCCAGACCCCGGGCCAGGGTCTGTGTGCTGCTTTGCAAGGTCTGGCTCAAGAGCAGAAACGGTCCTCGAGGGGGAGGGGAGCAGCGCCCACAGGGTGTAGGAGAGCGAGAACCAGCTGGAGACCCTTGGCCGCTCCCAGTGCCACGTGGGCCTGGGGACGCGGGGGGACTCACCGTCTCCCCACACCCCACCCTGCACTGGTAGGTGGTTAAGAGCGTCCACCCTACAATGGGGCAGCTCTGCCAGCCAAGCCTCCTCGGCCACTGGCTCCCTGAGCCTTTCGTTTGCATCTCCAAACGGGATCACAGTTCTCGGCTCAGCTGAGTTTTGCTGCTGTAACAAAAAGCTCTCCAGCACCAGAGGCTTAGAGCAAAGGTTTATTTCCTGCTCAAACATGAGGAGGAAATATGAGGGCCCCGCGAGAAGTCCTTCTCATCCCTCGTCTGAGGTTGGGGTCCTCAAAAGCAGTCCTCGAGATAAAGCTTTGCGGGGCAGGCAGTTTACCTGGGAGATGATAGCCAGTAGGGGAAAGAGAGAGGGAGGGAAGGAGGCACACGAGGTTGCTTTCTTTGGGGCTGACGACCCCGTGGACAGCAGGCTCACTCCTACAGGGCCGTGGGAGAAGGTGTAGGACCGCCCCACCCAAGCGCAGGGTTATCTAGTCCGGGGCGAGGAAGCTGTGGGTCCTGGAAATGGGTTGCCCAGCCTTTTTATCTGCCTGTGAAGAAACCCAGGCCAGACACCCAGAGACAGAGCAGGGCTTCTGCAGGGAGGCCCGAGCATCAGTGACTGAGCGTGGGCACCAACACTGTCCGTTCGGCTCCGGAACCCTGGCCGCCCGGGAGCCAGAGTCCTGCCAGAGATTCTGCGGAAGGACAAGGGGACGAGGTGTCCTGCCCTGGTTCTGAAGCTTCCGCCGGAAGTGATGGGGGCACCCAGCATTCATAATTATTGGCCAAAGACTGGGATCTGCCCTGAGGGCTCCAGGGTTTACGTCAGCTTAAGGGTCTGATGGCAAGTAGGAGCTAAGTAAATGTCATTTTCTTTTTTTGCATTAATTTAGCAAGCATTTCTGAGCCCCTTTGTGGGAACCAGGCATAGAGCTGGTGCCAGCCCCTGCCTCTGTGAGCGCGGGCTGGAGGGGCCAGCCACATTGGCACATCATTGCCATGCTGTGGGGGAGCTGTGCTTGGAGTCTGTACCCTGGAATCCTGCATGGAGGAGTCATGAAAATTCTCCCAGAGTGGGGATGTTGAGGTGGGGCTTTGAAGGATGGCTGGGAGCTCTTCCAGAGGGTCTCAATAAAAAAAAAACTTTTCTCATGAAGTAAAGTGCTGTCATGACAGCTCATCGATGCCTGCGACCTGGCGGTTTACAGCAGCATTTCTTACATGTAATTTCATTCACATGTCAAAACAACTCTCTCTGGTAAATATTAGTGTCCCTATTTTACAGATGAGTAAAACTGAGGCTCACGGTTAAGTCAGTTTCCTGGGTGATGTGACTAGAGGGTGATTCAGGATTTGAGCCTGGGTCTCGCAGTCTATGCGAAGTATCTTACAGAGGGCTGTGTCTGCCCCTCGGTAACTGTGATTTGCACTGGTCACTCTCCTGCTCTGAGTTCCTCATCTGTAGATGGGGACAGTCCCCTGGGCTGTGCACCTCAGCATGAGCAGCTGACCTTGGACCAGAAGGCCCTCTGCTGACATCCCAGGCTGCAGCGATCATGCCTGTCTTAGCTCAGCGAAACTCCACCCACTGGGGGCTCAGACGGCCCAGGCTACTTCTCACAGCTCTGGACACCCCGGTCCAAGGCCAGGGGGCCAGCGTGGTCGGGCTCCTAGGGGATTTCTCTTCCTACCCTGGGCATGGCTGCCTTCTCCCTGTGTGTCTCCTCCTCCTCTGAGGAGGGCGCAAATCCCATCAGGAACCCTACCCTCATGACCTAACCACCCAAAGGCCCACCTCCAAATACCACCTCATGCAAGGAGGGGGGGCGAGATGTTAGGGCCTCAACGTATGAATTTTTGGGGGACAAAAACGTTCAGTTCACAGGAGACCCCTCTTCTTTATGGGCGCAGTACCGAGCGCTGGAGTGCTGTGTGCCCTCTCTTGTGGCAGCTTCTGTTGGTTTACCTGCGTGTCTCTGCTCGGTCGCTCAGTCATGTCTGACTCTCTGCGGCCCCATGGATGGTAGCCCACCAGGCTCCTCTGCCCATGGGATTTCCCAGGTGAGAATACTGGAGCGGGCTGCCATTTCCTCCTCCAGGATTACCTGGATCGCTTGCTATTTTTGTCTCCCCTGCTGGTGTGAAGCAATGGGTGAGCGTTCTTTATTAGTGGTGGTCATAGGGCAGAGTGGCACCCGCTCTGAGCACCTGCAGCTTCTGTGACCACGGGGAGGGAAGTCTCCAGAACGGTTCACTGAGTGTGTCCAGCCCAGCGGTCACCGTCCTAGTGGTCTAAGACAGCAGCTACCGGCTCACCTCTCCTCTAACCTACCTTCTATGTGGTACCCCGAGCATCTTTCTAAAAGGCACATCGCACCTTGGCAACCAGCTGCCTCACCCTGCCACGCCCCCTCGTTACATTTAGGGGAGATTACCTCTGCTTCTCGGGCTTCCCGGGTGGCACTAGGGGCAAAGAACCCACCTGCCATGCAGGCCACGGAAGAAACAAAGGTTCCACCGCTGGGTCAGGAAGATACCCCGGAGGAAGGCGTGGCAACCCACTCCAGTGTTCTTACCTGGAGAATCCCATGGACAGAGGAGCCTGGGGGGCTACAGTCCGTGTTCCCAAAGAGGAGTCAGACGCGACGGAGGCGACTTAGCACGCAAGCACCTCTGCTTCCCAGTTTCGGGGGCCCAGGGTCTGGTCCTCAGCTTCCTCTGTGAGGTCAGCTCTTCCCTGCTTTACTCCCTAAACACCAGGCCGCGGAATGGGCTTTGGCTCCGGCCCCATGCCCTGCTCTGCACTCCACGGGGGTTGGGGGGTGTGGGTGGTGGGGAGGCTCGTCTCCTGCCTCAGGCCCCATCAACACCCCGGAGCCTCCCTGACCCCTCCCACCAGGGAGAGGCGGGTCAGTGCTGGGGGTGGGGGCTCGGGGCTCTGGGTCCCCCCTATCCCACAGGTTCCCCCCACGCCACCGCCCCCCCACCCCCACTTCTGCTACCTTCTGGCCCCCACCTGGCGGGGAGCGTAGGAGGATGGAGTGATCCGCGGGAGCTCCCCGGTTGTCTGCGGTCTGAGCAGGCTGGCGGGTGGGTCGTCAGGGAAGCGCTCGCTCCACCAGTGCGCCGTCTGCTCTCAGCTTGTCCACGGGCTCCCCAAAGGCCAGGCTGGGATTCATCCACCCGTGGTGCTGCTGTTGGCCTTGGGGATTCTTGTGTGTTCCTTTCCTGGCTCCTGTGATGCAGATTTGATACTGCTTTACTTTGCCTAAATGACCAGCAATTAGAGATTTATGTGCAAAGCCCCTGCCAGGTCGATACTAGGCTGGCCTTCTACCCCTAATCTTCTCCCCCTCCTTCCTTCCCTCCTCCCCCTGCCTCCTGGCCTCCCATCCTTCCCCTCTGCTCAGAGGCGCTCAGAGGCTTCCCAGGGGGCGCCAGTGGTAAAGAACTTGCCTGCCAATGCAGGAGACAGAGACGAGGGTTCTATCCAGTTGGTGGGCTCTGTCGGTTTTGATCCCTGGGTTGGGAAAATCCCCTGGAGGAGGGCAGAGGAGGGCATGGCAACCCACTCCAGTATTTTTGGCTGGAGAAGCCCATGGACAGAAGAGCCTGGCAGGTCGCAGTCAATGGGGTGGCAAAGAGTCCGACACGACTGAAGCGACTTAACACGGCTCGCTCAGGGTTCCAGGCTGAATGAGCCTGCCCTTATGTTATGGTTTTATGGGTGCTTCCAGTTCTCTCCAAGGTAGGCACTGAAGGCGGGGTGATGACACAGGTGTGAAAGGAGCATGGAGGTCAGAGGTCGAGAAGGTGAGAGGCAGCCAGGTGACAAGGAAAGGTCTGGCTCCTGGGATTGGGAGGTGCACGTGCTGAGCTGGTCCTGGCTCTGCCAGAGTCAGCCCTGTCCAGTGGGAGGAAGGCTGAGATCTTACCACCCTCCCTACCCCACCCCTGACAGGAGGTGAATCCTGCCTCCCAGGTGGTTTTGAAGACCAAATAAATCAGGGTCTGTACAAGTTCTCTGTAAATAACCACAGGCACTGCACATTTTTGATTCATGGAATTCTACCTTCCATGTGAATGAAATTTTCTTGTTAGAATATATATTTAAAACGGCTAAACTAAAACACGTGTGCTGAAAAAAGCTGCGCCCCACTCAAGCTGGTAAACAAAACGTGGAAGGTTTCTCTCCGAATCCAAAGATGCTCCGCTGTTAGCATTGTTTACGGGGTAGATGCAGAAACAGCCAGAAAGCGTGGGGGCTGGGCTCTCTGCTGTGTGTTCTTGGTGCTACAGACGCACTCCGCACCCCGAGCCGCGGCTTTGCCAAGTTTACACTGGGGATGAGCGTCGGCTCTACCTTTTGTGCGGGGATTAACTGATACTCAACAGGCACGGCCTCATTGCAGGCAGTTCCACCACTGTGGCTCCAAGGCCCCAGTGCGTTTATGGAGCAGGCTTGGTTCCCAACTAGCGATTTGCAAAGGCCAAACACAGCAGGACTCCTGTTACAATTCCAAGAGTGATTGTTATGGCAGACAAGTTGCTTTGGGCTTCCCTATTTTGTTTGCCGAAGTTGCTTAATGCCTCCCATTCAGTGTGTTTCAAGCCCTGCGTTCCAGGTTTTAAAAAATTGTGATAAAACGCCCATAACCTAAAACCACCTCAGCCATTAGGCGTGCGTTCAGTGGCATTACGTGCGTTCACGTGGTTGCACAACCATCATGGCCATCCACCTCCGGAGTTTTTCCATCTTGTCGAACTGAACCTCTGTCCCCATCAAACATCACCCCCTGCTCCTCCAGCCCCAGCCCCTGGTGCCCGTCATTCTACTTTCTGTGTCCAGGAATTTGACAGCTCTGAGGACTTGTATGAGAGGAACCATACTTTTACAAGTGGATCTGTCTTTTTATGAGTCACTTACTTCACTGAGCAGAAGGCCCTCAAGGTTCATCCGTGCCGTAGCATGTGTCAGAACTCCCTTCCTTTGTAAGACTGTTCTGCTGTGTGGTTGGACCACATTTTGCAGATCCATTCATCCATCCGGGGACATGAGTTGCTTCCATCTCTTGGCTCTTGTGAATAACACTGCTGTGGACATGGATCTGCACATATCTGTTCTAGTCCCTGCTTTCGGTTCTTTCGGGTATAAACCCACCCAGGTTTTTAACACCTTCCAGGCCTGGCACCTCATTGATGCTGAAGCTGAAGCTCCAGTACTTTGGCCACCTGATGTGAAGAGCTGACTCATTGGAAAAGACCCTGATGCTGGGAAAGACTGAAGGCAGGAGGAGAAGGGGACGGCAGAGGATGGGATGGTTGGATGGCATCACTGACTCGATGGACATGAGTTTGAGCAAGCTCCGGGAGATGGTGAAGGACAGGGGCGCCTGGCGTGCTGCAGTCCATGGAGTCACAAAGAGTTGGACACGACTGAGCGACTGAACAGCAACAACAGGCCTGGTGCCGGGTGTCAGGGGCGAAGAGATGAGGAAGGGGAGGTTTCTGTCCTCAGGGAGCTGGAGTCCGGAGCAGGAGGCGGAAATGGATGGGCAGGTAGTGATGCTGGGTGGGAGATGCCAACCGTTCCTCTGAGCAGCACTTTGACTTTCTGGCGTGCTGTCTCATCTGTTACTTCATCACTTCCTCATGGGCGCTGAGAAGCAGCCTCGAACATCAGCTCCCTTTTATAGGTGGGAAACTTAGTCACAGGGGGATGCAGCGCCTTGCTGAGACCACCTAGTGAGTCATGCGATCGACTGCCAGAATTCAGGTCCGCAGAGCCCAGTTCACCAGGCTGCTCTTTAGAAAAGGATCCCCCATGCAGCTGGTTTGAGACATTTTTGGCTGCACTTGCAGCTGACAAATGCAGCTCACACTGGCTCCAGGGAGGGAGTTGATGGCACGTGTAATTAGCAAGGCCAGGTGTTGGGCTGGCTCCCGGCTCTGCCAAGCTTGAGGGTGGGGGCTGCCTCTGCTGCTCTCTCCGGCAGGGGCTGCCTTCCTCTGGGTCTTTATTTAGCAGTTCTGGGCAGCTGGGGAAGCTGACCCCCTGAAGTCCAGGTTTCCGTGGTCCTCAGAACTCAGATCCCAGAGCCCCCCACCCCGCCCCTGGCTCAGGGGCCCAATTGTTGGAGACCTTCTGGGACCTAGCTTGGTTTCTGAGCCTGGGCTCGAGTGAGTCGTGGGCCAAGAGGACAGATTTTGAACTTGCAGGTCCGGCAGACCTCACAGTGAGAGAAGCAGGCTGGCAGGAAAGTCACGAAGTCCTTGCAGGGAGGGCTCTGACGGCAGAGCCCAAACAAGAGTGGAAATGAAAAGCCGACCGTGGGCGCCAGAGGCCCCACGTGGTTGTCATCTCCTATGTGCGAGCCCACTCTGAAGATGGCTGCAGTAAAAATTGCTGCCTTTCCGGGCACCTCATGGAAGTTTATCATCCGCAGGGATTCGTATATGAAAACCTTTCTTGTTTTTTGATACAATATTTTAATTTTGGTTTTTCAGTGTGCAGATGGAGACCTCTGCCAACTTTTCCTCCCAAGCAGAGGTGCTCCTCCGAGTCCTCTCCTGGGTGTTGCCCACAGGCTGGGCTAGCCACGTCCATGCTGACCACCTGCCTTCTGGGGGTGGAGCGTGCGAGACCCCGGGGCCAGACGCCTGGTCCCGTCTCCACATCTATGCTCGCCTCTAACGTGGAGGTCGTTATGCACAATTCCCAGCATAAGGTTTAAATAAAAACAACGTGGGTGAAGAGGCTTTGCAACCTGGAAGACGGAGGGAGTGAGGAGAAATCAAACCGCCTTGCAGTTTTCTGTGCCCACTCTGCCTACAGGGAGGCAGAGCCCCCCAGGACCCTCGCCCACCGCCCACCTGCAGATGCTGGCACTTTTAAGGAGCTACTGACTGTCAGGGGGCTTCCCTTGGCATCTTTAAGACCTACTCATCGGAGAGGCGGTGCTTGGTGGCCTGGCCCGGGGTGGTGGCAGTGTGATTGGGGGAGTGGATGGAGGGAGGTCCCATGGCGGGGGTGCCGTGGCTCAGAGTAGGGAGTGCGATGGAACCCGCCCTTCTGACCTGCGCGTGGACGCCTGTGGGAAGCTGGGGGCCACCATATCCCCAGGCCCCTCTGCTTTATTTCTGGAGGACACTCCCGGTCATTGCTTCTTTTGGAGGGACTCAGGGTCCTCGCTTCTGTTCCCTCCGACCCACCCCTATCTTCTCCATTTCCCAAATACATTTTTAAGTTCTGGGTGGGTACCCGGCCCTGTCTCTGGAGCTGGGTATACAGCTGGCAACAACAGAGACAGCCCCTCTTCCCTGAGCGGGGCTTATGATCCAGGGGGGAGAAGTGATGGCAAGCAAGAAACAAGTCACCTGCCTGCTGCGTGTGTTAGAAGATTCGGGGGAGGGTGTGGGGCATGGGCAGCCCCCAGGGACAGGGTGAGGCAGCTGAACCTGGGGGAGAGAATTCCGGGAGGAGGCGGGGGCCACGAAGGCAGGAGGGGCCTGGCTGGCGGGACGGGGGTGAGAGGAGGCTAGGCACACACAGGCCATGGCGTCTTTTTAAAAAATTTTTTTAAACATGACATTGTAACGCAACCATGCTCCAGTAAAAATTAATAAAGAAATTTTAACAGTTTTATTGAGGCATAATTCTCGTACCATTTAATCCACCCATTAAACAGACAATTAAACAGGTTTAATATATTCGATGGTTGTGCAACCACAGTCAATTATAGACCAGTTTCATCATCTCGAAAAGAAACCTGCGCCATTTAGCCTTGGTCAATCCCATTCTGCCGCCCAAGCCCTGAGCACCAGCTCTCACCGGCTTTCTGTCTCAGCACATTTCCTGTTCTAGACATTTCATAGGAATGGAATCCCATGGGGTATGGCCTTTCGTGTCCGGCTGAGCATCTTGTCCTGGAGTTTCATTCATGTTGCAGCCGACATCAACCCTGCTCTTTTTCGTGGCTGAATAGTATTCCACCATGTGGATGGACCATGTTCAGTTCACCCGTTCATCCCATGTGGAGGAGTGTGGTTTCCACCGTTTGGCCTCTGTGGGTGGTGATGCTGTGAACGCACGTGTACACATGACCGTATGGACACGCTCTCACTGGTGGCAGTGTGTTGGGTGGAGGAGAGTCACACTCCAGCTCACACCGGAAGTTCTTGGGCAAGTTCAGAAATAGGGAATGTCAGCCCCAGATGGAAAGATGGAACCCAGGTGGCCCCCGTGGAGGGAGGAGCTCCCCTTCTAGCCCCGCACTTGCTGAAGCGTGGGCTCAGGCGCACCGGACCCCGCCAAGCATCCCTCTCTCTCTGTGATTAACCGTGGGATAGTTTCAGAACGGCCAAACATCAGCTTCCCCTAATGTTAACTGTGAGTCTCACAATGAGAATAACTAATTAAAAAGTTAAGTAACTCACGTACAGAACAAAAGGTGTGTCCTGAGAGATCCTTCTCAACCACCAGCCCATCCTCTGCTGACCCGCCCAGGCCCTCCTGCCCTCACCTGGGAAGAGAGTGGGCTGGTAAAACATGGGGTGCCCAGTTAAATGTGAATCCCAGATAAACAGGGAGTCACTTTTAGTATAAGTATGTCCCAAATAATGTAGGGGACATATTTGTTACTAAAAATCATATCACTTAATCTGAAATTCAAATTTTGCTGACGGTCTTATATATATATATATATATAATTTTTTTTTTTTGGCGGGGG
>NW_011494914.1:965621-972097 GCF_000754665.1 Bison bison bison | reverse complement strand
ACAATCTCATGGACAGAGGAGGCTGGCAGTCCATGGGGTCACCAGGAGTCAGACACGACTGAAGTCGCTGAGCACTTGTGTTTGTTTTGCTACAACTGCAATGCTGCCAAAGAAAGAAAGCAGCCCACAAGAGAGAGATTCAGCTGGAGAGTAAAGCAGGGCTGGGATGGATCAGCTACTTCTGGGCTGCAGCTGGTTCTTGATGATTTGTGTCTGGCTTACCCTCTTCTTATCTGGCACATTGGTTCCGCAGGTCTCATTTTAGTTTCTGTTTGTTTATTCATTTGTTCAACCCAAGACACCTACTGCGTGCAGGCCATAGTAAAGGCAGAGGCTGGGCCCACGGCTGCTCTTCCCAAGCTGCTAAGAGAACAGATGAAAGAGGAGCAACCTCCCCAGCATGCCTTTCACTGTTTTCCTCTAAAACATTAGCCCCGTGAGGCTGGGGTCGGTCCTGCGTGTCTTGGCCACGGCTGAAGCACCAGTGCCCAGGGCAGGGCCTAGGGCGGAGCAGAGCTTTCAGTGAGTATTTGTTAAGTGGAGAACTCTGAACATGGGCGCTGGGCACTAACCATCGTGTGAAACTCAGCGTGGCGATGGGGGCAGGTCATTAAATCTGAAGCACCCTTCCTGGGGTAATTTCATTGGAAATACTTGCAGGATAATGAGTTTCTGCTAGATTGCATCTTTCAGTTACTGCCCAGGACAACAGCTCAATTTTCCCCATCGTTGTATCAGTGAACATTGCTGGGGATTCTGGAATCTCTTGCAAAATGTGTATCCTTGGGACCCGGGTAAGCCTTATACCTCCTGGGTTCTCCCCGCCTTTCCTCCCCTCCCCGGGTTCCTTGGTCTCCATGTGGCCTCCGCCATTGAACTGTGTGCCGGGGACTTGAAGCCAGGCTGTCGCCTCAACTTTGTGAGGTGTATGGACAGAAAGAGAGGCAGGGTGGGGAGGAGGAGCCAGAGTGACCTTTTGCGGCACATGTACAGTGTGTGACTGGAAGACGCAGGTGTGTGGTGCCTCCCCACAGCGTGTATGGTGGGTTCTGTGTGCGCTGAATGAGGTAACAGGGACCAAGGCCCCCCGCCCTGTCCCAGCACATGAGGGCAACACGAGACTGCCTGATGCTCCTTAACAAGGATGCCACTCCACGCCCTGAGCGCCCCGGTCACCCGGAGTGCTTCCAGCTGGAACCTGGCATTGCAAAAGTCATCTTGAAGTCTCTGTGTGAACACATGTGCATGCACGCATGTCCTGTGCACATACGTGTCACAGATATGTGCATGCATGTTCGTGTGCATGCACACGCACGTGGATATGTGTGAGTGCACGCGTACTTTGTGTGCACACATGTGCATACATGTGTTCACAGTGCACATGCGTGTGCATACATGTGTGTTCACGTGTGTGTGCACACACATGGAGGAACTATCTGGGGGAATGAGAATTTGGCAGCAATGCAGCTGAGTGTGATTTTTATGGGGCGTCTCCTGCTTTAGGGTCCCACCTGCACCTTCTGCAGACAGCGAGTTTCTGTCCAGACCCATTTCCTTCCATCTGGTCCACGCCTCCTTCCACACCCAGGTCCACAAACCAGCCCTTTTGGAGATTAAGCTAAAACCAAGAGGTTTTTAGCCAGCATCCAGCGTGCACCCTGGGGAGGGCTTTTGTTTGAAAGGGGTGGCTGTTAATGTCTCAGAAAAGTAGTCTTGCTATACCTCCCTTTGAAGGTAAAAACACCATATGGGCACCATCCTCATGACCCCCATGCTGGGGAGACAGGATCATCAACCCCTATTCGTCTGTCCAGTGTCCCGAAGTTTTGGGAACTCCTCCACGCTTCCACGCCTAGAGGGGTTTTCAGAGAGGGGCCACGACCTCCCTGCCACAAGCTGGGCACAAGCCCCCAGCAGGCAGGCCGGAGCGCCCTGTGCGTCTGCACGAATGATTGGGCCGAGGCCGAGTGCACAACCGAGGCAGAGTCCAGCGTCCCTGTGCTAAGCTGTGGCCATTGAGACCCAGAGAGGTGCAGTGACCTGCCTTAAGACACACAGCTGGACTGGAAATGGAGAGGCCCCAGGGCTGTGGCACCTCCAGAGGAAGGGCAGGAGGCTGAACCCTGGGCCCTGAGCAGGGAGGGAGTGACGGGGGAGTTCTGACTCCGACCGGAGAAGGCCCCTGGGGGTGGGAGGAGGGGGCGGTGCTGGGACCCCCAAACACAGCCAGAACGTTCTGACAGAGACAGGGGCAGCCAGACTGCTCCTGAGCGGCCGGGAGAAGACGCTGGCCCGCCAGCTGTGGAGGGTCTTGGCTGTGCTGGGGTGGCGAGAGCAGAGATGTTGCCTGGGGAGTCTGCTGGAGTGGGGCCGGGACCGTGGCGCCTGCACGGGGAAGGAGCCTGGAGGAGATGGCCCAGCGGGAGAAGACGTGGGGTGGGCAGCCCTGCCCTGTGTGATGAGGAGGGAGAGTAGACCGGCCATGTGGTGTGGCCACAGCAGGGCCACTGGGCCAGGCCAGGCCATCCTGGCAGGGTGGGTGTGCACTCTGGTGGGCATGGGAGCATGTGGAGAAGAGGATGTATGTGAATATGTGAGCATGCACACGTGTAATGGTGTGTACATGTGAACACGTGCATGCATACACATGCACGTGTGTACACAAGCACACGTGTGTAATGTACACACGCATGTGCGAATGCAATGTGTGCACACACACGTGTGTGTACAGTGTGTGCACCAGGGCATGTGTGTGTGGTGTGTACCTGGGCATATGCGTGTGTGCACATATATGTGTATAATGCGGGTACACATACACTCGAGCACATGTATATGGTGTGTGCACCTGTGCATAAGTGTGTGTACATGTGTGTACACATACATCTAAGCATGTTTGTGTGGTGTATGTATCTGTGCATGTGTGTGCGCACGTGTGTACATGTGTGTGTAATGTGTGTACACACACATCCAGGCACGTGTGGTGTGTGTGTGTCTGTGCACGTGTCTGCATGTGCATATGTACGTGTGGCGTATATGTACACAGGCACACGTGTGCAAGCTGCATGTGACCATGTGTTCTCTCGGGGCTGGGGCTGTGGAGGTGGCAGAGGTGGGCGCACTGCAGGCAGGGCTGCCGCAGAGGGAGACGGAGGAGGCTTCAGGCAAACCAATGCCCCCGTCAGGGCCTTGCTGCTGTGGACTGCGGGGGGCAGGGGGGCACAGCAGGGAGAAAGTCCGGTTCAGATCCCGGCCAGGGCGCTCTGCTCCCCCCACCAGCGCTCACACACAGTCCCACCCCGGCCAGGGAAGAAGGCAGAGCTGCAAAGCTGCTGTAGATTGGGCGGCTTCTGAGGCATAGCTTTTGGCCAATGCCAAAGGATTAAAGGCGGGAGAAGGGGCTGACAGAGGATGAGATGGTTGAATGGCATCACCGGCTCAACGGACATGAGTTTGAGTAAACTTTGGGAGTTGGTGATGGACAGGGAGGCCTGGCGTGCTGCAGCCCATGGGGTCGCAAAGAGTCAGACACAACTGAGCAACTGGACTAAAGCGTTAAACCTAGGAGAATACTAAGAAAACCACCCAAGCACCCATGGCCACAGTCCTCCAGTCCGAGGTGGCTTCAACGTGTGCATGCCACCCACACAGGGAAGGGAGTGGACCTGGGAGTCTTTATAAAAGGACGGATCCAGCCTCAGCTGCAGGCCCACACCGCCACCCTGGGCCCATCCTGCCCAGGCTGCCCCTGCCCGCCCTCCTCTGGGCCTGGGCCGGGCCTGAGTTGGGCACTCAGGATAGGATGCCAAGGAGAGGCCAGGAGGCCCCTTGGGGCGAGAGGATGGAGAGGCGGGGTGGGGGACGCATGAGGGTGGCCGGGGACAGGGCGAGGGGATGTGCGGATGGCCCCACACACCCAGCTTCGCAAGGTCACGGGCTGCGGGGGAACCCGCCCGCAGCCTCGGCCTCTCCAGCTCGTTCCTCCCATGGACCAGTGTGGGGCGGCCCTGCTGTGGGGCGTACTGTCCGCTCCCCCTGCTCCAACCCCAAGGTCTTCCCAGCTGTCATCTGGGCCATTGCCTGGCCCCCTCCCTGGGCTCCCGCCTCCATTCCGAGCCTTCCCACCCACCCTCCAAAGTTGGAAGAGGCTGAGCCTCCTACCCAGTATTCCCTTCTCTCTTTACATCAGGCAGAACCCTGGTTTTGTAATGGAGGAGGGGCGCATCATGTCTGGATAAAATGCAGACTCCTCAGGCTTGGTTACCATGTGGGTGGCCACATGACTCAGTGCTGGCCATGAGAATGTGAGCAGAATTCCGGCCTGGGGCTTTGGGAACATCTTTTGTTACTTAGCCTGTTCTCTTTCTTCCTGCCTGGAATGGCGACATGATGCCTGGTGTCCTGGCAGCCATCCTGTGACCACAAGGAGAGAACACATCCCGGGATTCTAGAGACAGAGAGAGTCTGGGTCCCTGAACAAGTTCCGGGACTTCCCAAGGAGCTCTGGATTGGTGCTTATCTAGCCTGCTTATTATCTAATAAAGGGTGGTGGGAGAGCGAGCCTTCCGAAGCCTCACAGTCGGGGACACAGCTTGTTCCAAGGAATGGAGATAAGAACACAGTGGAGAGGCCAAGGCACGCGTTGCCTCCCTATGTCTCCCTGGCTCTTGGCCAGAGGCATTCTGCTCTGTTCCTCTGGCCCTGCCGTCCCTGATGGAGCATCCCAGGGTGAACTCAGGAGAGACCAGCCTCCCCCGCCCCCCCTGTTCCCAGCCTCTACCTCCAAGTTCAGCTTCTCCGTGCCCTTGAGGGCCCCCTCGCCTCCACAGTGACCCCGAAGCCTCTCTCTGATGCCTGTCTTCTGCCCCAGCTGGAGGGGCCAAGCCTTCGCCACCCCTGCTGCCGCCCGAGCATGCTGGGGTCTTGGTCCCCAGGCAGAGGTTCCTGGATTCAGGACATGGCAGCTACACAGAGACGGGGGTTTGGGCATCTGTAATGTGACAGCTGCGTTCACAGGCTCCTAGGACCTCAGGTGGCCAAGGGGCTCCTACAGCCCAGGGGCTGGGGTCCAAGCAGATGGGGGTGATGGTTTGCCACGTCTCTCCAGATGGCATGGCTGTTCAGACATCTGATGACCGAAATGCCGTGCCCAGCACTGCCTCCTGGGCAGCCGGCCTGTGTGTCTCCTTCCCACGTGTGGACAGGGTTGTCCCAATTCTCTGGGTTTGGAGGGCTGCCCCAGCAGCACGCGGGTGTGCATGCACAGGTGAGTGCTCTGCTGATCAGGCCCTGCCCTGTCCTCTCCCCTGGCTGCACCCTGGGCCCCAGGACCTGTCCTCCCTGGACACTGAGGGGTGGCCCTTGTGCTTCCCCCTGAGTCTGCCGTCGGGTTGTGGCTGTTCCTCAAGCGTTGTCTCTGAGAGCGTCCAGCACTCTCTAGGGACACACGTGCTACATCTTGGAGTCCCAGGCTGGGCCTCCGGGAAGCTGACCCGAGGTGGTACGATGAGCTGGGGCTGTATCCAGGGTGCCCTTGGGAACCAAGCCCCAGGAAAGGGAGAGGAGGGAAGCAGGATTCGGCAGAAGTTGTTCAGCGGAGCCCAGGCTCAGGGCAGCCTGGTTCAGCCTGGCAGAGGGCTCTAGAGCTCGAAGGCCCTTTCGAGGTGAGAAGCATCAGGTCCTTCTGCTGCAGCCCGGACCATCCTTGAATGTGGGCTGTCCTGCAGGGCCGTGGCCTCAGGTGCAGAGGCCTGTCCTGAGCAGGGGTGGAGATTGAAGGCCTACCGCCTCTGCCCTTGATGGGGAGTTTAGGGGGTCAGTCCCCTCGATGTGGTTTTTGAAACCTCACCCCCTGGTGAAAGTGGAAAGTCCACCCCCCCACAGCCCCCGCCGGTGCCCTTCCAAGGGTCCATCCTCCTCCCCAGGAGAGTCCCCAGGGCCTGTGGGCACCAGTGGGGATGGTCAGTGTCCAGCACAGCCCCAGCCCTGCCCGGGGCTCTGACTGTGCAAAGGGGGCTGCTGTTAGGAGCCGCCGAATGGAATCCTGGTCGAAGCAGACTTTGGTGGCCAGAGGTGGACGCGATGAGAAACAAAATAGAGACTGTGGGCTTGGCTGAATGGGAAAGGAAGGAAGGGCTGTTCGGGCAGACCCAGCACAGTTGGAAGGCTGGAGACCCGTGCGATGCGGCAAAGGAGGTTTAATCTGACAGTCCTCGGCTGTGCCGTGCTGTGCGGGTCGTAGAGTGAGGGGGTGGAGGGCAAGGCTCAGAACATTGGCGCGCGCTGGTGTCTTGAGACACGTGTGAGCTGAGACCAGAGCCGGCCCGTCTATAAGGAGGGATGGAGGAGGACAGTGCATACGAGGCTGTGCCTGCTGCCTACCGTCACCAGCTCAGGCCTCCAGGGTGAAAGGGTCAGTGCTTTTCCACCCCAACTGAAGGTGACATGGGCAGCTCGATACGGGGAGGGCACAGGCATAG
>NW_011494914.1:942720-965520 GCF_000754665.1 Bison bison bison | reverse complement strand
GGGGAGGGCACAGGCATAGCAGGAAACGGGCCGGATGCCGCAGTCCTCCTGCTAGCAGGGACCCGTGAAAGAATCTCCCAGTAATAATCCGGCTGAAGGTGGTCTTTCCCTCTGGAGCTTGGTGTCTTGAATGACCTCAGGACAAACACAGCTGGGCTGAGGCTGGGGCTATGGGCACAGCACAGGGTGGACACGCTCAGATGTTCAGGCTTCGAGTCTAGGCATGGCTCTGGACGTGTGCACGTGGAGCGGACTGGAAACTGCCTAGGTTTTGAGGGAACTAGGTAGCTAAAGCAGCCTGGGCCTGTCTGGGCTCATGGCTGTTGAACCCCTCAGACTGTCCCTGGGCTCCCCAGGTGGCACCAGGAGGAGGCGGGCCGTGGAGGGGTCGGCCCCTGGGAGAGGTGGCCTTCTCCCCAGTGTTCATCTCAGGCGGCCGTGGAGCCCCGTGGCCCAGCAGACTCGTCTCCACGGAGCACTGAGCCGGGGCCGTGGGGGACACTGCGCAACAGAACGTCTCCCAGGGCAGAACGGGGGTGGCCGTTCGCTCTCTAAGGCACAATCACTGCTCAGGCTTGACGGTTGCCAGGGAGCGTGTGGGTTTCCTGTTCTGCAGTGGTCCAGCCAGGCTGAAATCGTGATGGGCACGGCCCGCGTGCCCTGACTACACCATCCTCTACTGCAGCTTCCCTACAGGGTCTGTGTCCTTCCCTGCCTTTGCTCCTTGTCTGTGGTTACTCCGTCAGCTGAGAGAGACTTCCAGCTTTCTTTTCCTACTTACCCTTCAAGGCTCAGTCCACATGTCGCCTCCTCCCAGAGGCCTTCTCTAACTGCTCAGGACTTCCTTTGAGCTCGCCTGCGTTTACTTCCAAAAGGGGCTTCCCTGGTGGCTCAGATGGTAAAGAATCTGCCTGCAATGCGAGAGACTGGGGTTCGATCCCTGGGTCGGGAAGATCCCCTGGAGAAGGGCATGGCTACCCACTCTAGTATTCTTGCCTGGAGAGTCCCACGGACGGAGGAGCCTTCCAACGAGCACGGATGGTGCCACGTCATCATGTGTCAGTCAGGGATCGCCCCACTCATGCTACATAACAAGTTATCCCCCCAAGTTAGGTGGCTTGTTACAGGGGGCACTTATTTTCTTACTCATGGGTCTGCAGGATGGCTACAGCGCGTCTGGCCAAGGCTGCGGGTCAGCAGGGCTTGGCTCCCGGCCTTGGGTTGGCTTCAGGTTTGTTCCAGGCGTCATTCTGGGAGCCAGGCTCATGGCAGAGCTGCAGAGCACAAGAGGCCAAGTCGCACAAGGCAGGTGTATTGAAAGCCTCTGTTTGCATCACGTCCTCTAACACGCATGGCCTCAAACCAGAGCCTGTGAGGCAGAGGGGTGCCCTCCACACACACTGCCTAGGTGTATTCTGTGAGCGTCTCACTGCCTGCGTCTGAGTCTCCTGTGGTCCCAGCCCCCATCAAGAGCAGGTGCCCAGAGTCTTTGAAGAACTGGCCTCGCCCCTGAGGCCACCTGCTGGCCTCTGTTGCCCCTCACTGGCTGCTGGGTCTGTCCACACAGCCCTCCTTCTGTTGGGGATGTCTTCAATTAATTAATATCTCATCTTACTACTCTGTTAGATCCTTCTGATCAAGGAAGTACCTTTGTTCTCCTGATGGGGGTGTCACAGAGGCTGAATTCTTTCCTCTGATACAGGGGAGCATCACGCACCCAGGAGGTGCTCTCTGAATGTTGGCCAGCCAGAAGGCAGACTGGGATCTGGGGTGTCATCAGGTCAAGCAGGCTGCCAGGTGGGCGTGAGCAGCGGCACCCCCAGTGGTGTTTGCGTGTAGTGGGTGTTCAGTGGGTGTTCCTTTCCTTCCCTCTGCTGCGCCCCAGCCCCACCCCCCACCTCTGGATCCGAGCCCCCCACAGGCCTCCTTTCTGCCTTTTCCTTCTCTGCACCCACCCTGTCTGCTCACTGCCTTCCAGACCTCATTCCCCATGGATGCTGGGGATACATTGTTTCTCCTGAATGGAAAGAGGCTCTGGCAGTGAAGTTGCCAAAAACGTAGACTTGAAATCAGAGATGGTTTTTTTTCCAAGAGGAAAAGAATTTTAAAATCTTGGCCTGAGAGTTTTGTTCCAGGGAGAAATTGAGTCCCAAATCTTCCTTTGGGATGTAGCTTCTCCCAGCTTTCCGTCTTGAGATGAGTTTAAAAGAGAGGTTCGTGGAGGGTTGAAGGGATACTGTGTTGACCTGCAGCTTTGTCTTCCTGGTTGTCCACCTCTGTGCCTCAGCTCACGCTTTTCCCCTTTCTGGGAAAGGCCTTTCTCTGCCCTTAACACCTCTGGCTCTTACTTACCACCCTTCAGGGCTCAGCACAAATGCTTCCTCCTCCATGAAGCCTCCCTGATCACTTTGTGCACACGCAGTGAGTGGCTGGTAAGTGGGATTGGATTCAGAATCAGACAGCCCCAGGCTCGGGTCCAGGTCCTGCCAGCAGTGCGAGCAAGTCCCGCAGTGACCCTGGGCCTCAGTTTCCCACCTGTACAATGGGGATGGCAAGGGCAGCACTCACCTTAGCGGATGGTCAGGAGAATCAAACAGTCAGACAGCATCTATCCCCAGAGTGCCTGGCCCCTACAGGCGTTTGGAATTGCTGCTGCTTCATAACCGTCCCTGCACGTGCATGCGTGTGTGTTCAGTCCTGTCCAACTCTGTTGTGACCCCATGGACTGTAGCCCGCCAGGCTCCTCTGTCCATGGGATTCTCCAGGCAAGAATACTGGAGTGGGTTGCCAATTCCTACTCCAGGGAGTTTTCCCAACACAGGGATCAAACCTGCGACTGAGTCTCCTGCACTGGCAGGTGGATTCTTTACCACTGCGCTGGTCCCTGGGTTTCTGCTAAATCATCACAGTTCCCATGACCCATGCACCCTGCTCAGGCTGGGAAGAGGCTGGCAGTGAGCTCAGTTTGGGGTTTTCTGGCAGACTCCTCTCTCGGTAGCTTCTGCAGAAGCAGCACAGGTTCTGGACTCTGCCTCCCAGGCAGGGGGCTAAGATCAACCCCCCAGTTGCCCGGTTGCTCCCTCACTGCTCCCGCATTGCTCTGAAATGTTTTCAGCTTCCTTTACGATACGCAGACAAGCATCGTCACCTGGCAAAGGCTTTGTTTAAATCAGTGTTGCATGAGAAGACGGAAAATCACTTATCAGCCTCGGCAGCTGTGAGACGAGACAGATGTAAAGCTCCTGACCTGGTCACTGGCTTTTAAGAATTACAGAACGTGATGCTGATTGGGGTAGAGGTTTCACCCTCCCTGGAGCAGCACAGGTGAGTTTTGGAGGATCAAATCGGGAGTGCAAACCCTCTTTTGACGCGTGGGGATACAGCAGGATGGGATTGAAAAAGCCTAAGTCTGGTGTCTGTCGATTTTCCCTGTGCCCTGACCAGCTGGCCAATGTGGCTCGGTCACTTCCTGGATTTGCACCCCAGGTCTCTCATCTGGAAAAGAGATTAATCTCTCCCTCAGAGGGGATTTGTGTGGATTTGCTGAGATGGTGTGGGGACCTGATCACCCACACAGTAGGAGCTCAGAAGATGCCAGACCCTCTCCCCAAGGCCCCTAAGTACCTCATCCAGGTAAATTCCCTAAAACGTAAATTCTCGTAGGTGACCCTTTTGGTCAAAGTCACACGACTTTAAGAACAAGTCAGCATTCTGCTCAGTGTTAAAGTCCCTCCAGTATCTGCCCCCAGCTGTGTTCTTGCCCTGTGACCTTCCAGGTTCCCATCTGAGAGGGTGCTGGTTAACCCTTGGAGCTCCACCTTCTCCCATCTCCACCTCAGGCACGCTCTCTCATCCCTGTCTCAGTACCACTGCTCATTGGCAAACAGACCTGCATTCAGACTCTCCTCTGAATCATCAGAGTTCTAAACTGCAAGTAACCAAAACCCACTCTGGCTGATTTAAGCAGAAAGAATTTGCTGAAGAGGAGAGTGAGTGACCGCAGATTTACTGGACAATGAGGCGGGAAGGCAGCTGTTACTTGAAAAAGTAACAGTAAACTCAACTCAGAATGACTGAAGCAACAAGGAGGGGTCACAGTTCCTGGTGACAAGCAGAAGTCCAAGGACAGGGAAGCTCCAGGCGTGGCTCATTCAGGGGCTCCATGGTGGACTCTAGGACCCAGGTCTTTCCATCTTTCTGCTCGATGGGCCCTCCTGATGGTCACAAGGTAGCTGGAGCATCTCATTCAGACACAAGGGTGTCCATAGGAAGAGGAGAGCTGGTCTTTTCCTGTGAGTCATTGGGAATTAAGGGAATCTCCCAGCATCCCTTGGGCAGTCCTCTCCTCAAACCTCATTGGCCAGATGGATATCACTGTGCACAGACCAGTCATTAGCAGGGAGGTGAACCAATCAGGAGGCTTGTCTGTAGCAGACGCTAGTGCAAATTGGTGCCACCCTCTTGAAAACAGGCTTGGCACGGTCTTCTAGAAAAGGCTATGGTTTTTCCAGTAGTCATGTATGGATGTGAGAGTTGGACTATAAAGAAAGCTGAGCACTGAAGAATTGATGCTTTTGAACTGTGGTGTTGGAGAAGACTCTTGAGAGTCCCTTGGACTGCAAGGAGATTCAACCAGTCCATCCTAAACGAAATCAGTCCTGAATATGCTGAAGCTGAAACTCCAATACTTTGGCCACCTGATGGGAAGAGCTGACTCATTTGAAAAGACCCTGATACTGGGAAAGATTGAGGGCAGGAGGAGAAGGGGATGACAGAGGATGAGATGGTTGGATGGCATCACCGACTCGATGGATATGAATTTGAGCAAGCTCCAGGAATTGGTAATGGATAGGGAAGCTTGGCGTGCTACAGTCCATGGGGTTGCAAAGAGTTGAACACGACTGAGCTGAACTGAACTTTCACCTTCATCAAGAGGCTCTTAGTTCCTCTTCGCTTTCTGCCATTATGGTGGTGTCATCTGCATATCTGAGATTGTTGCTATTTCTCTCAGCAATCTTGATTCCAGGTTGTGTTTCATCCAGCCCAGTATTTCACATGATGTACCCTGCATACAAGTTAAATAACAGGGTGACAGTATACAGCCTTGGCGGACTCCTTTTCTAATTTTAAACCAGTCTGTTGTTCCATGTCCAGTTCTAACTGTTGCTTCTTGGCTTGCATATATACTCCAAAAGTAATTATACTTTTAATTATAAAAGCGTGCCTGAGGTGGAGATGGGAGAAGGTGGAGCTCCAAGGGTTAAAAAAAAAAGGTTATAGAGTGGATAAGTACAATAACTTTCAGTGATGCCAACTTACCTGTGAAGGAAAACAAGGGGATGAAGCGGCTGTCTCTAGGTGGGGCCAACCTTCAGAGTCCCCTCCTTGATGGCTCCCGGTCTCCAGCCTCCACACCTTTGAGACGTGGCTACTCCTCCTTGGCTGTCTCCTCTGGGTCAGCTCCAACAGGTCTCCCTGCTGGGCCCCGGACCCAGGTCTGCCCTGCTCTCCCACACGGCACCCTCTGTCCATGCAGGACCCTCTTCCAGAAGAGGCTGCTCTTCCTCCATTTGGTGAAGTCCTACTCACCCCTCAAGGCCCAGCTCAGAGGTCATGTTCTCTGTGACATCATCATTGCCTGCACGAAGCCCTGGAGGAGGGTAGAGCGAACCCTGGAGTACTGATGGGAGTTAACTCCTGGTTGAGGACACAGCAGGTGCAAAGGCCCTGAGGTATTAGTGTTTCTGGAGTGGGCGAGGGGGCCCGTGTGGCTGGAGCAGCAGGTGTGGGGGGCGCAAGAGAGAGGGGCTCATGGGATGAGGTCTGTGTGGGGCAGATGTGGGGTTTTGTAAGGACCTGGCTTGTACACTGCCTTTGATGAGAGGGAAAGGTCTGACTTTAGGTTTCAAGGGAACCCCTGGCTGCTGAATTGAGATGAGACCGTCAGGGGCAGTTAGGAGGTGAGGATGAAGTAGTGTCCTGGGTGTGGCAATCACTGCTTTGTAGGGGCTGAACCCCAGTGTCGTGTCCTACCCCGTCCCCTGCTTTGTCTTCACAAACACACATGTACACACCAGTGACACCCACCCTGTGAGTCCGTTTGTCTTATCTTCCTTCCTGATCTGCTTACCTGGTGTGAGAGCCCAGGGGGGTGCTCCTTCCTCAGGGAAGCCTCTCTAAGCTCTCTGTGTCCTGGCAGACTCAAGCACCTCATACAACCAGGTCCCATCTGACCCCAAAAGAGTCCCACCAGGGTCCCCATGTTACACCTGGGAAAGCAGGTCAGGCCACCTGCTGAACACAGAATCTGCAGGTGGCCAGGGTGCCAGACACCGAGTGTGTTTCCTCTGCTGGCCTGGCGGTCTCAGGGACAGGGGTCTGGCCCCAGTTACCTCTGGGCCCCTGGGGCCAGCGGCGAAGGCTGCAGCAGGGACTCTGGGGGCCGTGGACCGTCTGTGGCCTGGTTTAATGCCAGGCGGGCAGCGTGCCTCTGGGTCTCAGGCCTGGGAGCGTTTCCCCCCCTTGAAGCTTCATGCTTGCTGTGCTGGGAAAGAGGAAGCTCGTCTGCCTGCTTGCGTGCGTGGGGCTGACTCCTGAGCTCTCAGCACCGTCTAGCAATTGTTGGTTTTCCTTGTTCATCTGGTCTACTGTCTCTCCCCAGAGCACTGTGCCTCTGCCTTGGCTCTCTGGATGTTTGGGGCTGGGTAACTCCCTGGGGGCGCCTGTCCTGTGTGTTACCAGTCCATGTCCTCCACCCAGTAGAGGCCACGAGCAGGCCTGCCCCCAGCTGTGTGAAAACCAGACACATCTCCACCAGGCCTGATGGCCTCTGGGAGACCAAACCGCCCCTGCCTCGAGAACTACAGCCTGCAGCGTCAGCTGCATGAGGACGGGAAGTTCGGTCTGTATGTCCACTGCGGAGAACAGCCCCGACCCCCCACCTGCTGGAGATGGGACCTGGGACGTGGGCGTCCTGAATGAGTTCCTGCTGTGTGTTGCTGAGCGGAGTACACGCGGCCCAGCCAGGTCCCTGCATGAGGTGCTGTCGTCCTATTTCTCAGGGGAGGAAATGAGGCTCAGGAGGGTCGAGCATCCGAGCAGGAGAAGGAGGTGCCAGGAAGGGGGCACACCGTTGGGTCCCGGTGTCTTCGATGTCCCAGGGCAGGGCTGGCCTCCAGCTGGTCGGTGCCAGGCCCGGAGGGGCCACACGAGAGGGGAATGTGGGAAGGGGCCAGCGGGTGCATCTTCTCTTAGCTCTGGTGGGGACCAACGGTAGCCAGTGCAGCAAAATTAATGGGGGAAAAAAAGCAATCAGAACATCATCCAGCCATGAGAGAGAAGGATGGCTGGCACTTGAGGGTATTATCTTAAGTGAGATAAGTCAGGGAGAGAAAGACAAGGACTATATGGTCTCACTTCTACATGGAGCATGTTTTTTGCGGAATATTTTTTAAACAGTGAAATTCATAGAAACAAAGTAGGAAAGTAGTTGCCGGGCAGTCGGGAGCCGGGGAGGAGTGACCAGGGATGAGGGAGAGGTTCGTCAAAGGGAACAGACTTCAGCCGTAAGATGAATCAGAGGTGAGGCTCTAACATAAAACGTGGTGACTGCGGGTGACGGTGTGTGTTGTTCACTCGCTAAGTTGTGTCCGACTCTTTGCGACCCCACGGACTGCAGCACACCAGGCTTCCCTGTCCTTCACCATCTCCCAGAATACGCTCAAACTCATGTCCATTGAGTCAGTGATGCCATCCAACCATCCCATCCTCTGCTGCCTCTTTCTTCTTTTGCCCTCAGTCTTTCCCAGCACCAGGGTCTTTTCAATGAGTTGGCTCCCTGCCTCAGGTGGCCAAAATATTGGAGCCTCAGCTTCAGCATCAGTCCTTCCAGTGAATATTCAGGACTGATTTCCTTTAGGAAGGACTGGCTGGATCTCCTTGCAGTCCAAGGGTCTCTCAAGAGTCTTCTCCAACACCACAATTCGAAAGCATCAGTTTTTCGGTGCTCAGCCTTCTTTATGGTCCAACTCTCACATCCATACATGACTGCTGGAAAAACCATAGCTTTGACTCTACAGACCTTTGTTGGCAAAGTGATGTGTCTGCTTTTTAAAACACAGTCTTGCTTTGTCATATCAACTGTGGTTGATACATTGTATGTATAATTGAGCTTTGCTAAGAGTGTCTGTGTGTGTGTGTGTGTGTGTGTGTGTTAGTCGCTCAGTCGTGTCCAACTGTTTGCGACCCCATGAATTATAGCCCTCCAGGCTCCTCTGTCCATGGGATTCTCCAGGCAAGAATATGGGAGTGGGTTGCCATTTCCTTCTCCAGGGGAACTTCTCTACCCAGGGTTCAACCCAGGTCTTCCGCATTGCAGACAGATTCTTTGCCATCTGATCCACCAGGGAAGTCCTTGCTAAGAGAGTAGAACTGAAATATTCTCACACACACACACGCACAAACCGAAAAGAGATAAATGTGTGACGTGACTGATGTGTAATTAACTAGATGGGAGGAATCTTTTCACAGTGTATCTATATATCAAATCACCATGACATACACTGTAGATATCTTACAAGTCTGTCAGCTGTACCTCAATGAAGCTGGAAAAACCCCACATCAACTGGAGATTTTTGGTGGGAAGGCTGGTGTGGAAGCCCAGCCGGTGGTCTGGACTCTGCTGACCTCCGAAGGCAGAGCCTGGGGCCTGTCAACCTGCCTGTTTAGGTACGAAGCGCCCGCCTGCCCGTCTGGATATGCTGAGCTCCCCTGGGCAGAACCCCTCGCTTAGGGCCCAGGTGCTGGCTGACGGGCTCTGGGAGACG
The DNA here is from genome assembly GCF_000754665.1 of Bison bison bison. Lineage (NCBI taxonomy): Eukaryota > Metazoa > Chordata > Mammalia > Artiodactyla > Bovidae > Bison > Bison bison. The sequence continues at coordinate 956,695 of NW_011494914.1, read as the reverse complement.
GACTGCAGTCAATCTGAGTCAGCTCGTCCTGATTTGAAATTCAGATCCCGACTAAACAGAACATTAATCTGAATTTCATATTTTGTTATTTTTGCAGACCCAGCCAAGTGTGTGTGCCAGGCAGTGGGGGCAGGCACGCAGGCTGCTCTGCGGCGGGGCGGGGGGGCGATGCCCACCTGCCGCCCCTCCCCCACCCCCGGGAGGGGAGCCGGCTTTTCTCTCTGGATAATTCAGCCGCAGCTGAACAACAAGTCAGAACTGCAAGGACTGGGGCCGACCTCCTGCAGCCAAGGTACAGAGAGCACGTCTGGGAGTGGGGTGTCCCGAGAAGCCACACTGTCAATGTTGCTGTGTTTCAGAGCAGCCTGCAGGCCTGGCCTTGGACGTGGGATGTGGGCTCAGCCAAGAGGGAGGAAATGGATGCCAGCCGGGCCTGGCGGTGGCACTGGAGTGGACTTGTGGGCCACTTGTTCCTGACCTCGTGAGGAAGAGTACGAAATGCCAATCAGAAGAGGCTCTCAGACCCCCCACCCCACTCCCCACTCAGGGGCATCACTGCCGATCCCCACGTAGGGCCCGGACTCTGCTATCCCAGGGCTGCTGTCCATCACAGACATGGACAGGATTGTGGCCAGACCTCCCCCTCCAGCCTCATCCTCCACCCAACTCCATGCAGAGCGACCAGGTCCCTCTCCCTCAGTAACCTTCCGTGGCTCCCTATGGCCAAGAGGCATTAAAGCACTGGCTTTGGTGGGCGGGGGGGGGCGGTCAAATCCTGGCTCAGTCAATGTATTAGCCAAGCGGCCTTGGGCAAGTTTCTTAGCTCCTCTGTGCCTCGGTCTCCTCGCCTGTATGTGGGGTAAGAGTGAGGTAGGGTCAGGGCAGCGAATGTGTGAGGCCCTAGGGCGGTGCTGTAGGACCCGGGCCTGTCTGCGTCCCTAGCCTCCTCACTTTCCGGATAGGACCGGGGGCCCCCTGGCCAGTGTCCTTCCTGGGGGTGGGGGTGGTTGTTCCTGAGCCTCCGGACGCCCACTGACACTCCAGCCTGGGGGCCTCGATGGGGCCGTCTGCAGCTGCATGTGGGGAGATGGATGACAGCCCGTCTGTCGCCAGATCCATCTCCACCGAGGCAGCCCCGTCCTGGGCTCCAGCACTTTATTTACAGCCGACTGGAGGGGCTGGCTAAGCCCTCTCTGGACTCCACTCTGTTTATCAGCCCCTCCAACGTGGCTGATCACGGTATCATTGCTCTCCCGTCTGGGACCCCCACCTTCCTGTCCCAGCCCTTCCAGGGAGGAAGGCAGGCAGAGGGCATGGAAAGTTATGTTTATCAATGGTCGTAAAAACAGCGGCTTCTTGAGGGCTCCCCGTGCTCCTTTTACATGTCCTTTGTACCATCCCTGGGCATTCTTCGGGGCACAGACTCAACCATTTCCATTTCCAGCAGAGAAACAGAGAAGTTGAGCGGCCACCTGGACTCACACAGCAAGGCCTCGGAGGGGCTGGGGCTGGAACCCGGCAACCTGACTCCAGAGTCTATATTCTTTAGCTCGGCAACTGCAGTGTTATTACCAGACAGAGGCCATGGCTAGGTGACTGGGGCGGGGGGAGTGGCCGGTCAGTTAGTCAACAAGTGTTTCTGAGACCTGGGCACTGGGGACACAGATGGTAGAAGTCAAAGCTGAGTGCTGAAGAATTGATGCTTTTGAGCTGTGGTGTTGGAGAAGACTCTTGAGAGTCCCTTGGACTGCAAGGAGATCCAACCAGTCCATCCTAAAGGACATCAGTCCTGAATATTCATTGGAAGGACTGATGCTGAAGCTGAAGCTCCAATACTTTTGGCCACCTGATGTGAAAAACTGACTCATTTGAAAAGACCCTGATGCTGGGACAGATTGAAGGTGGGAGAAGAAGGGGATGACAGAGGATGAGGTGGTTGGATGGCATCACCGACTTGATGGAGGTGAGTTTGAATCAACTCCGGGAGTTGGTGATGGACAGGGAGGCCTGGTGTGCTGCAGTCCATGGGATCGTAGAGTCGGACACGACTGAGCGACTGAACTGAACTGATGTATTCCCTTCTTTAATTTGCTAAAGTAAAGCCCATGCAAGTTAGGTGCGATTATTGTTATTTTTTCTTTTCCAGTGTGGTTTACCCCGGGATGTGGGACACGGCTCCCTGTGCAGGAGCTCGGTGCTTTTCCATTCCGTGCGTGATAGTTTGCACCTGCTAATCTCACCGTCCCGCGCCATCCCCTTGCCACTGGAAGCCAAGTCCGTTCTCTATCTGTGAGTCTGCTTCTGTTCTGTAGATAGCAGATGTGCCCTGCAGTTACAGCAATGACCGCAGGGGTCAACGGCCTGGATGGGCTTGGCTCCTACCCTCTGGGGGCTCTTCCGGCACCAGGGCAATGGGAAGGACAGGCCCAGTGAGCTGGCGCTGAGCCCTGGAGGAGCCCTGGGCACGAGTCCTCTACTCGTCTGAGGCCCACCGGGTCTCCAGGGGTTGGGTCAAGGAGCCAGGTGCCCCTTCTGCTGGGGAGGTAGGCGTTTTGGTGGCAGAGGCCCAGAGGCAGCTGAGTCTCTGACATCCCTCCGACTTGGCACCTCCTCCTGTTGTCTCTGCCTCCGTGAGGTCGCTACCCTCCAGACCTCATGTGATACAATTTAGATCTGCCACTGGAGGCCTGGTTTCACCAAAACATTTCAAAGTCACCATGAAGTGCTCAAGTGATTTTTGCATTGGCCTGCCCTCCTTATCCTCTGTATGCTTTGGGCCTCTGGGGTGGAGAGATGGCCAGGAAGGAGAGTTCATGGTGGGGAGGAAGTGATGGTGGAGGGAACAATGAGAGGTCTGCGGCCTCGGGGGATGGGCAGAGTTTGGGACTTCTGCCCCCACAGTTGCTGTGTGACTCTGAGTAAGTGTCTTCACCTCTCTGGGCTTCAGGGCTAGAAGCTGGAGAAATCCAAAGGTGTGCGGAAGGCTGTTGTCCCACTGTACAAAAACATCCAACTGCTTTGTGCCCCAAAACGCATTTGTTTTTATCTAGCAGGGTCACATTAATAGAACATCTCTCATCTCTCCTGTTCTCTGTTACCATTGACCCTGTCTAAGCTCAGTCCCCTTGGTATCGGACGGGGCTGAGGGCCTGAGTTCTGTCCTAAGTACCATACACATTCCACTGGGTACACGGGACACTGGCCCAAGAGGACAGCTTCAGGGCACAAGGGAGCTTTTTGGGGTGATGAAAATGTTTTTCATCCCGATCATGCTGGTTACATGACTGTAAATACATGTGAAGATGCAGAACCATACACTAAAAAGGGTGGATTCAATAGTCTGGGGCTTCCCTGGTGGTTCAGCTGGTAAAGAATCTGCCTGCAATGTGGGAGACCTGGGTTTGATCCCTGGGTTGGGAAGATCCACTGGAGAAGGGAAAGGCTATCCCACTCCAGTATTCTGGCCTGGAGAATTCCATGGACTATATAGTCCATGGGGTTGCAAAGAGTTTTACATGACTGAGTGACTTTCACTTTCACTTTCTTTCTTCCTACTTGCTTTAGGAATTCCACTTTGGGGCATTAAGGGAAGAAAAGGAATTTGGACAAAGAAGTAAAGAGGTGAGAAGATGTTTATGAAAATCTTTTACTACAGTAAAAATTTGAAAACTGTGTGTGTGTTCAGTCATAGATGGTAACAGATAAGCTGTATATTTATGTGCTATAAGATTTTGTATTATTTTAATAAAAATAGGGATGATGAAAAAATTCTTTTAAATGGTGGCATCTAGGAGAGTGAAAAAGCTGGCTTAAACATTCAAAAAACTAAGATCATGGCATCCAGTCCCATCCCTTCATGGCAAACAGATGAGGAAAGAATGGAAACAGTGAGAGACTTTATTTTTTGGGGTTCCAAAGTCACTGCTGACGATGACTGCAGCATGAAATTAAAAGATGCTTGCTCCTTGGAAGAAAAACCATGACAAACCTAGATAATGTATTAAAAAGCAGAGACATCACTTTGCCGACAAAGGCCTATATAGTCAAAGCTATGGTTTTTCCAGTAATCATGTATGGATGTGAGAGTTGGACCATAAAGAAGGCTGAGTGCTGAAGAACTGATGCTTTCGAACTGTGGTGTTGGAGAAGACTCTTGAGAGTCCTTTGGACAGCAAGGAGATCCAACCAGTCAACTGTAAAGGAAATCAACCCTGAATATTCATTGGAAGGACTGATGCTGAAGCTGAAGCTCCAATACTTTGGCCACCTGATGTGAAGACCTGACTCACTGGAAAAGACCCTGATGCTGGGAAAGACTGAAGGTGGGAGGAGAAGGGGAACGACAGAGGATGAGATGGTTGGATGGCATCACCAACTCAATGGACATGAGTTTAAGCAAGCTCTGGGAATTGGTGATGGACAGGGAGGCCTGGCGTGCTGCAGTCCATGGGGTTGCAAAGAGTCAGACACGACTGAGTGACTGAAGAACAGCATTTAAATCAGTAGACTTTCAGTAACGCAGATAACCATCGTGGTATGGGTGGGCCTTGCCCAATCAAGTGAAGGCGTTAGTGAAAAAAGACTGAGGTCCCCGAGGAAGAGGGGGCTCTGCCAGCAGCTGGCCTTCAGCTCTGGCCTGGGTGTCCAGCTCACTGGCCTGCCCTGCAGATTTTGGATTTGCCAGCCCTCACCATCTCAGGAGCCAATTCCTTAAAATAAACCCCTCTCTGTGTGCACACACGCGCAGTCTGTGGGTCCTGTGTCTCTGGAGAACCCTGAGACCAGAGGCCCCTTCGAGGGCTGGGTCAGAGAACCTCCTGTCACTTCTGTTAGGACCTGACTCCTGCGTGTCCGTGACTTCTGGACCCCAAGGGCCAGGCTTCCACAGCGTAGCTGCATGGACTGTCCTGTGCTGTCTGCGTGTCCAGAGTGGGGGACCGCGGGTCTCTGCTGCTTGTGGCCTGATTCCCCGCTCCTGGCGGGAAATCCCCTCTCCATCTTGGAAAGTCGTTTTCCTACCTTCAGACGGCCTGTTCATCTGTCAGCTGTCCTCCCGGTCTTGCCCCTGCAGATCACACCCGAAATGGGATTTCTCAGGCTGCCAGGCCTCCCTCCTCGGGCCTCCACACAGGTCCCCCTCACCCCTCCAGAGATCTGGGCTGCGTTCCTCTAATCTCCCCCCATAAATCAACGCCCTGGCTATTAATCATGCTTGTCTCTCAGAGCGGTCTTGTGTCTTCTCTCCTGCGGGTAACAGTGCTTATCCGCCTTTCCCACCCCAAATAGAGATTGATTATCTCCCTCTGCATGCTCGGAGATAAGGATCGCTGGGCCCCCAGCGCACGCAGAGCTGCGGGAGTCAGGAGCACTCCAGTCTGTCTCCCAACACCCAAGCCCAGCGAGCGTCCTTGGCCCTTGGAGCTGAGTGCCCTGATCAGCCAAGGCTGTGCCCCTGGGTTCAAGGATGATGAAAGACGCTACCTGTGCTTCCGGTCCCCTCGGCCACACGGTGCCCACCCTAATACGTGCCTGCCTTGCTGTTTGGGCTTCTCAGGTGGCTCTAGTGGTGAAGATCTCGCCTGCCAATGCAAGAGGCATAAGAGATGCGAGTTTGATCCCTGGGTGGGGAAGATCCCCCGGAGGAGGGCATGGCTACCCACTCCAGTATTCTTGTCTGCAGAATCCCAGGGACAGAGGAGCCTGGCGGGGCTACAATCCATAGGGTCTCAGAGTCGGACACGACTGAAGTGACTTAGTCCACGCAGACGCCTGGCTGTTTTCTGCTCCTAGAAAGGTCTGGTCTCTGTGGCATCCTCCCCCTTCCCCCAGGCCTGCCAGGCCCAGACCCCGTCATCTCACATCTGAAGCCTCAGAGCCTTCTCTTTTCTCATCGGCCTCGCCCACTCCAGGGTGCCCTTCACACTTTAGTAAGAGCAGGTCTGCTCGCAGGCAAATCTGACTCCGCCGTGTCTGTTCAGACCCCACTGCGGTTGGGAGGCCCTGGCCTGCCTGCCCCGGGAGGCCGCACTCACCCGCGCGCCCTTGCTCGGCCAGGTCCCACCCCCGCGGTCCTGAGGGTGCGGCTGCCTCTCTCGCCTCTGCGCGTGGTGCTTCCTGATGCAAACAGTTCAAGTTCAAGAGCATTCACTGTGAATGCCAGCACACAGTAGGACCCAAGGTTGTTCAAGGGCTGAAGGGCTGATTCCTCATGCTCTGATCTGTTTGGTGTGAGAATCTGGCTTCACCATGGAGACCCCATGTGTGCTGGGTGGGTGTGCATGCATGCTAAATCACTTCAGTTGGGTCTGACTCTTTGCAACCCGATGGACCCTAACCTGCCAGGATCCTCTGTCCAAGGGATCCTCCAGGCAAGAATACTGGAGCGGGTACACATTCCCTCTCCTGAAGATCTTCCCAACCCAGGGAATGAACCCTGGTCTCCCACATTGCAGGCAGATTCTTTATCATCTGAGCAACCAGGGAAGCCCCGAGGGCGTAAAGACGCCTGCTGTGGGCTGAATTGTGTCCCCAGAGTCACATGTGGAAGCCACTGCCTCAGTGGGATGGTATTTGCTTTCTGAACCATCTCTCTGCCCCTAGGAGCAGCCCTGTACTCCTAACCAGTTCTCTTTCTTTTCAAAAAAAGTGAAAGTCAAGTGTCAGTCGCTCAGTTGTGTCCAACTCCTTGTGACCCCATGGACTGTAGCCCGCCAGGCTCCTCTGTCCATGAGATTCTCCAGGCAAGAATACTGGAGCGGGTTGCCAGTTCCTTCTCCAGGGGATCTTCCCAACCCAGAGATGGAACCTGTGTCTTCTGCATTGCAGGCAGATTCTTTACCGTCTGAGCCACCAGGGAAGCCACACCCAGATATGAGACATTTTCATCGAGAGAAGTGAGGCAGACCAGTGGTCTTTCTTGGACACGTGCAGTTTAAGAACTTAAAGCATTTTCAACCTCCCGAGACTGTGTTTGGAGACAGGGGCTTTCAGGAGGTGATTGAGGTGAAATGAGGCCATAAGGGTGGGGCCCAGACCCAGGGGGTTAGTGTCCTTGTAGGAAGGGACACCCCAGCTGGCTCTCTCTCGGCCTTGGGAGGACACAGTGAGAAGGAGAAACTGACCAGAAACCTCACCAGAAAACGACCCCGATGACACCCTGATCTTGGACCTCTGGTCTCCAGAATTGTGAGAAAATGCATTTCTGATATGAAAAACCCTTGATCTGTTTGCTGTATTTTGTTACATGACAGGCTGGGCTGAGACGCAGTGACTATGACAGGCTGACGACAGGAAGGAGAAAGAACACGAAATTGGCCAAACCCAGAGGCTTCAGCTGTGTTTTCTCGTGACGAGAAAGACCCAGCAGAACACTCGCTTTTGCTAGATGACAGTGTTCGTCTCCAGATGTGGCTTCACGCAGCTCTGAGCAGCTAAAGGAGAAGTGGAAGCTGCACATGCCAAGGCGGATGTCCTGGCACGAGGCCCTGGCCGGCCAGTGAGCCCCCAGAGCTGCAGGGAGGAGCTGAGGCAGCCAGAGGAGTGCTTGGGGGGGCTGCCCCCCCTGGCCACCCATGGCCCCCGTCTCCCCAAGGGGGCTGGAGCAGGGCTTTTGGCAGGTGAGGTGAGCTTGTTACACACCAGGCGGCATGGGTATGCCTCTGAGATGGATTTTCAGGTCTCCTGAACCTCGTGTTCTGACGTCTGTCGCCAGCAGCAGCAGCAGCTTTGGGAAAGCTAGACCCACGGCATGCTGGATGCTGGAAGCTGCTGTGATTTCTCTGGGCGAAGGGCCCAGAGCAGAGGGGTGCAGCCCCTCTTCCGTCACCAGGGCCCCAAGGGCGCGTCAGCGTCCTAGGGCTGGTGGAGCAAGTTACTACAAAGTGAGGGCCTTAAGACAACAGAGATTTGCCCTCCTGGCTCAGGAGGCCAGGGGCTTGACACCAAGCTTGTCCTGGGCGGCTCCTCTGGAGGTTGAGAGACAGGGTCCATTCCAGGCCCCTCTGCAGCTCCTGGTGGTTTTCTCAGGGCAGTTTGGTTTGGCCTCCAGCCTCCCACGGTCTCCTCAGTGTTTCTATGTCTTTGAAGTGAAAGTTGTTCAGTCGTGTCTGACTCTTTGTGACCCTCTAGACTGCAGCCTGCCAGGCTCCTCTGCCCATGGGATTCTCCAGGCAGGAATGCTGGAGTGGGTAGCCATTCCATTATCCAGGGGATCTTCTTGACTCAGGGTTCGAACCCGGGTCTCCTGCACTGCAGGCAGATTCCTTACCGTCTGAGCCACCAGGGAAGGCCCTAGTCCCACCTTTCTCGTGTTAGGACCCCTGTTGTCAGATTAAGCGCCCACCTAAATCAAGATGAACTCAAGACCTGAACCACACCTGGAGGCAAGTCCCATCTGTTCTGAAATAAGCTCATGATGGCAGGTTCTGGGGGTTAGGATGCGGGCGTATCTTTCTGGGGCCCCCATTTAACTCCGCTCCAGAGGGCAGGGACTGGAAGGAGCAGTTGTGGGCATGGTTTACAGGGCTGTGCTGGGGTGAGGGGCCCCACGGGGCAGGAGAGGCGTTCCCGCTCTGTAACTCCAGGGACAACTCCATCTGAGCTCCAGGGATAACGAGGTGAGTCAGCACCCTGACAACACACTGGCCTCGCTGACAAGCAGCTCGGTGATGATCCAGATGCGTGAGGGCGGCAGGGATGGCCTGTGGGTGGCAGGAGGTGAGGAGGATCTGCCAGGCAGGAAGGGGCAGGGGTGGGAGCGGCCGGTGTGTTCTGGACCCGGAGGGAACTGCCCAGCAAGGCCAGAGCGAGAAGCCACAGAGCCGGTTCCTCCGAGGTCAGCGTGGGTGAGCGAACCCGGCCGGCGTCTCCCCCACCCTCCACTCACTGTCCCCTTGGTGGCCAATGGCCTGCAGCCAGGTGGGGTGACCACAGGCCTTTCTGAGGCTGGACGCAGGTTTTCAAGGGGAAAGGGGGTGGTGGCTGGGAAGGGGGTGACTGTTGGAGCAGGTTCTGACTGGCGGCAGGAAACGACCTCATCCAGCTCCCAGGCCCCTGGCCTGCCGGTGAGCTGGGGCCAGAGAGGAGGGGCCAGGTCAGGTTCCCAGAATGGTTGAGAACCCAGCTTCCTGCTCCCGCCAGTGTCTCCTGGGGACACACGGCAAAACTGGGTCTGTGTGTGTTTCTCCAGGCCCCCTCTTGTGATGAGGACCCAGTGTCCCATTCTGCCAGCCCTGTCCCTTCCCACCCGGGTTTCATCTGAAAACTGCAGCAGCACCACATCCCGCGGTGCGGAGCAGGAGCGTCCAAGGGGCCCGGGGACCCTCTGTAGGCTGCCCAGCGCTGCCCAGCGCTGCCCAGAGGGCCCACCCCACAGCCTGAAATGTGTGGCATTTCAGACTTGCTGCGATTTGTTCCATAAAGAGATGAGCATGGAACTTTGTTCCCAAAGCGAACCTCACACCCTCTGTCCGCCCCTCCTGGAGGTCACTCTGTCCTGGGCTGTCACCCCGTGGACGCTGGGCTGCCTTGGTCTGCGAGGCCGGGGGGTCTAGGTCTGACGGTCCACCGTTCACGTCGCGAGGCTGATGCGGAGAGATGCTCGGTGTCCCCGGCTGACCAGCGTGGCCACGGGGCTGCCTCGGTGCCGGCCTGCTGGCGTGGGCCCAACGGCTTTCAACTGCGTGTCTTGCTACAGGTGGAATGAATTGTCGGGTCAAAAAAGCCACGTGTTTAAAGCTTTGACGGAGGTTAAAACAAAAAAATCACATTGAAGGGTCGAGCCACACTGTCACGACTCTGAGTGTCGGCAGCCTTCGCGATTCTTGTAGTCTGAGAAGCGAGGGCTCTTAACACAGCGGAGATAGTCATGACGTGGCCCAAACTCCTGTTCTACCTGGTCCCGCTGCCCTGTCCTGAGGGGCCCAGAGCTGGGCTTGCCCTCACTCCCCCACCTGTGACCAACCCCCGCCCCCGCCCCCGGTCCCCTCTAGGCCTCTCTCATGTCTGTTTATCTGTTTATTCCCCGTTTCCCTCCCTCCCTCCAGACGACTGTTCCAAGTGCCTAGCACACATCTTCATTTTTATCCAGTGTGCACGGATCTTTTTGGGGCAGGGATTGTGAGCAAACTTTTAATGGAAAAATCACGCACATAGAAAATACATAACAGAAACGTACACAGATCGTTAAGTGTGTGGCTAGAAGAGATTTTCACATTTATTAAACCAGTGTGATCAGCAACCCAGATCAAGAAACAGAATGACGCCGTACCCCAAAGCCCCCTCACTCCCCTCCATGTTCTACGGGGGCTGGACTGTGAGGTTGCTTCCGGTTGGCTGTGGCTTTGGGTGAACACGTGTGTGCGTGTAAGTTGAATTCATGCCAGCGAGGTTGTGATGCGCAGCTGGCGGTGTTTTACAAAGTTTTGTGTTTTAAAGCTTTGTCCCTATTGCTCTGTACATCATGGAAATAAAGACCCAGAGAAGGAGGCAAGCAAAGGCTGTTGGCTCGGAGCTGGCTGAGCCAGGGATTAGCCTCGTCACTTGTGTTTGGCAGAGACTCAGAGGCAGGCAGAGGGGTGGGTGGGCTTCTTCCCAGTGGAGAAAAGGGGGCTTTGGGTGCCTGATGGAGCTGGGGGGGCGGCCCAAAGTCAGGGTGGGGGGGTGTCCTAGGTGACTGTTCAGGGGGCAGATGGGTCCTGCTCTTGCTGGTCCTGAGTCGGGAGCAGGACCATGATTAGGGAGGCTGTCTGATATTGATCGAGTCCTGGCCGATTGTCACCGGGGTTGCTGCCTGGCTGCCTGGGCTGTCACCTGAGACAGGAGTCTGACTCATAGGCGTCTGGCTCCCCAGGCCCGCGGGTGTGGGCCGAGGGTCAGAGTTCTGCTTTTGCACGTGATCTGGCCCTTGTCTCTGTATTCACCCCCAGCCTTTACTCCGCTGTTCCTCACTCTGCATCGTGCTCTTGGTCTGATCCACCACGGCGGTCCCCAGGCCGCCTCCAACTCCCGACACCCCCACAGCGCTGTAGGGGGCAGGCTCACATCGGGCCCTCATGGGCCAGCGTGAGGATCTCTTTGGCCCACATGACCAGGGATGGATTGCCGGTCACAGAGTAGTGGTCTCAGCTGCCTAGGATCATCCAGAGGTTCTGGTGGCTTCAGCAAGTCCCCTGGTCCCTGCCCTGGGTGAGCCCCCGCCTGGTCCAGGTGCCACTCAGGGTGTCAGAGCTGGGGCTCCAGGAGGAGACCAGAGACCAGGAGAATATGGAGAGAGGTGCCAGTAGCCAGGAGAGACACAGGGTAAGCCCTGGCCTCACCCGGGGCACAGGGGCTCTTCCGAGACAGGTGTGCTGATTCAGCCCTGATGTCAGTTTCACACCCAGACTTACTTACACTCACATCGCAGCTGCATCTAGCATGTGGTTTAGGCAGCGTCACGGGGGCTGGAGGAGGGTAGGTGGGACTTCCCAGGTGGCGCTAGCGGTAAAGAATCCGCCTGCCAATGCAGAAGACTAAGAGATGTGGCTTCAATCCCTGGGTCAGGAAGATCCCCTGGAGAAGGAAATGGCAACCCACTCCAGTACTCTTGCCTGGAGAATCCCATGGACAGAGGAACCTTGTGGGCTACCGTCCATGGGGTGGCAAAGAGTTGGACACGACTGAAGTGACTTAGCACGGGGGTAGGTGGGGGGATTTGCTGTGCCAGAGTGGTGAGTTTTCTGTGCCAGAGACTTGACTCCAAGGTAACAGCGAGGCATCAAAAAAAGCCCCCTTCCCCTCCCTCTGATTTTTATTTTGAAACATTTAGAACCTCTAGAAAGATGGAAAGACTAGAACAATGTAACTGTGCTCTTCCCTTGGTCTGGTGATTGTACACACACACACGCCCACACACACACACACAGACACACACACCCCACCCCCTGCACACACACACCCTGATACACACACACCCCGCCCCCTGCACACACACACACGCCCCGATACACACACACCCCGCCCCCTGCATGCATGCACACACACACACACACACACACACACACCGCTGCTCACTTTCCTGTTTGCTGAGCCGTTTGAGAGCAAGTTGCAGACACTTTGCTCCTAAAGACTTTGGCCCACGTGTCCTAGGGTGTCCTCCAACACAAGCACACCATAATTGTGTTAGCCAGGGTTCTCCAGAGAAACAGAAGTCATCTGATTGGGGTGTATATATGTATAGTATATACATGATTTTTTATAAAAACTGGTTATTGTGACTATGGAGGTCGGCAGTCCAGAGTCTGCAGATGGGCCAGCAGGCTGGAGCCCCAGGAGAGTCAGTGGTGCCTAGGAGCCTCAAGGCTCTGCTGGAAGCCCCTGGTCTCAGGGAGATCAGTTTGCTCTATTTAGGACTTCCACTGATTGGATGCAGCCCACCCACACAATGCGGGGGGCAACCTACTTTATCCCCAGCTGACCAATATAAATGTTAATCTCATCCAGAACACCCTTCTAGCTGACACATAAAATTAACCATCACAACAGTGATCACCCTCCAGACATTTAGTTCAGATACAAGGTTATTTTCTAGAATAAATCCATATTCAAATTTCCCCACTCATCCAAATAATATTCCTTATAGCTGATTTTTTTTTTTAAAGTCAAGATTCAATCAAGGATCCCATTAGGGACATCCCTGGTGGTCCAGTGGTTAGGAGTTTGCCTTCCCATGCAGAGGGCGCAGGTTCGATTCCAGGTCAGGGAGCGAAGATCCCACGTGCCTCACGGCCAGAATCCCAGAACATAAACAACAGAAGCAATAGCAATATTGTTACAGAGTCAATAAAGACTTTAAAAATGATTCACATAAATTTTTTTTTTTAAAAGAATAATACATTGCATTTAATTGTCATGCCTTCTGGTCTGTTTTAACCTAAGGCAACACTACCGCAGCCACGCCCCCCCCCAATCCCCCCATAACACTGATGCTTCAGAAGAATTCAGACCACTTATTTTGGAGAGCAGCCCTTGCTTGGGATTTGCTGATGCTGCCTCACTGTAGATTCAGGCCCGGCATCTGTTGTGTCTTTCCCGGCACACCATGCCAGGAGGCACGTGGAGTCACTGTGTCTTCCTTGCTGGCCTGCTTACCGTGGTCTCTGCCTGGGTTCTCCAGGATAAAGATGCCTTTCCCTTGGTATTCATCAGTAACCCAGCAAACTTCTGCCCTTTCGCCTCACTTTGCTCCGCCCTCTTTTCTCCCCATCTTAGTTGATGGTGACTCCATCCTTTCAGTTGCTCGGACCGAAGTCTTGGGGGGGTCATTCTTGAATCTCATCTTTTTCCTATGACCCATCCTCCACATGTCCGCCCACCCTGTCCACTCTACCAGCCAAACGTTTCCAGAGTCCTCCGTCCAGTGTCCCCTCTTCTCGCCATTTCCATCCCAATTCAAGCCGCCACCCTCTGACACCTGAATTATGGAATTATCAGGGCTCCCTGCCTCCTTATACCCCTCTCCCAAGCCTATTTTCAACTCAGCAGCCAGACTGATCTTTTTAAAGCTCAAGCTGGATCGAGTTACTCCTGAGTCAAAGGCCTCCAGTGGTTGGCTCACCCAGACGTCACCCCTGCTTCCTCTCCGATCGCGTCTCCTCCTCTCCTGCCTGCTCATGTGTTCCCACCACACTGGCCTCCGTGCTGTCTCTGGAAACCCCCCGAAATGCTGCTGCCTCAGGCCCTTTGCTCTTGCTGTTTCCTCTGCCTAGAATGCTCTTTCCCCAAAATACCCACATGGCTCCTTCTCTCACCTCTTTGAGGCTTTTGTCAAATGTTCCAATACCCTCACCTTCCTTGGTGAGGGTATTGGAACATTTAAAATTGCATCCTGTTGGAGCTGCGGTCCTAACGGAGCACGCAGGTGAGGACTGTGGTGTTCACACTTCACGTGGGAGGTGCAGGTCCAGCCTGGTGAGAATGAGGCGGGGAGGGGGCCTGT
>NW_011494914.1:942054-942620 GCF_000754665.1 Bison bison bison | reverse complement strand
GGAGGGACCACTGTGTCTCTGGTCTCAGGGTGAACCATGAGATGCACAGGAGGCCACCTGGCCCACAGGAATTCTCCAGAAAGTTTTCAGGAAGAGGTTGTGTTTTAGAGGAGTCCACAGGGGACCCCTCTAGTGGCTCTGACAGTAAAGAATCTGCCTGCAATGCAGGAGACCTGGGTTTGATCTCTGGGTCAGGAAGATATCCTGGAGGAGGGCATGGCAACCCACTCCAGTGTTCTTGCCTGGAGAATCCTATGGACAGAGGGGCCTGGGGGGCTACAGTCCACAGGGTTGCAAAGGGTCGGACACGGCTGAGCGACTGACCCTTTTACAGGTGTGAGCACAGAGCAGGGATGTGTCCGCTCACCTCTCTCCACCCTTTTTCGCAAGGTCAAGGACCACGGCCAGGGAGCTAGTTCACTCGAGGGTCTGGGTTGTTTCACCCAACCTTCGCTGGGCATTCAGGGACCCAGAACCCAGATGTTTGTTCTGGATATGAACGTGCCCGGGCCCCAGGCACAGGTGGGAGCCAACAGAGAAGGGGGCAGGAGACAGGCCAGTGACCC
>NW_011494914.1:935577-941954 GCF_000754665.1 Bison bison bison | reverse complement strand
CGAGCCGCGCCCAAGGTCTGCGCTCAGACCCCCTGCTGCACCCCTGGCTCCCTCTCCTGCCTTGTTTTTCTCCTTGCAACTTGGTGTCTGACACATTCCAGAGTTTTGTTTATTTCCTCTGTTTATTGTCTCCTTCCCGCCACTGGAAAACAAGCTCAAGAAGACAGGGATTCCTGCTGTGCTAGAGGGTAAGAAGCATCTGCTCCGTGATAGGCTCTCAGGAAACATTGGTTGAATCAAAGAGTGAAAGAGGATCCTCTCTCATTGACTCAGAGAAGAGTCTCTGTAGAATGATGCTGGATTATATTTTTTCCTCTATGCGTCTTAAATGCTTTCTTGAGTCTGGGAGTGTGTGTGTATGTGCTTAGTCCCTAAGTTGCTAAGTCATGTCGGACTCTTTGTGACCCCATGGACTGTAGCCCGCCAGGCTCCTCTGTCCGTGGGATTCTCCAGGCAAGAATACTGGAGTGGGTTGCCATTCCCTTCTCTGCGGGATCTTCCCAATCCAGGGGTTGAACCTGGGTCTCCCGCATTGCAGGCAGATTCGTTACCACGGTGCCATCTGGGAAGCCTAAAGTGCTCTTATTGTAAGGACTCCAGTCATGCTGGATTTGACCATCCTACTCCAGCATAACCTCGGCTTAATTAAGTACTCTCACAGTGGGACTTATTATTTCCAAATAAGGTCAAGTCTGGAGACATAGGGGTTAGGACTTCAGCATACGATTCTGGCAGGAAGCAATTCAAACCGTCTCAAGCAGTTAATGTTGTTATCCCACCACGTCAAGCCCCCAGGTAGACTGGAAACTGGGATGTCCTTGGTCCTGTGACCGCAGTGCTCCGATGGCCGTGGGGAAGGGCAGGGTGGTCCCGGCTGCGGTCCTGGGGTCAGCTCTGTGCCTGGTTACTTGGTCTGACGTGCAGTTTCCTCATCTGGCAAGATGACGCCACCCGCTGCCTCCTCTCCCTGGGCTGGCCGAGGGCAACATCCTCGGTTGGGAGTTGCTGGAGTCAGGGGAGCTGGTGGGAAGGGCAGGCCCAGAGCCACGAGGACAGACTCAGCCGATGTTGACGACTTCACCAGGGTGCAAAGACGGGCTGAAAACAGGTCTGCAGAGGATTCATGTTTTGGATTATTTCCTGGCACTTCTCACTGCTCTGAATGGTTCTGAAAATCACCGCGTGAGAGATGATGAGAAAAGTGGAGGGTAGAGCCCAGATTCCTCCTAAGAACAGATGCCCCAAGATGCCCCCGGTAAGAAGAGATCCTCCAAGGCCTCCGGAAGGAGAAGCGTGGTCAGCTTACTAAGTGGACCAGAAATAACTGATGTAACTGGTCCTCTATGAACGCGTTCCTCACTGTGGCCATCTGAGCAGATTTTCTCCGAGGCCTCATCTATAAATCATGAGACACAAAACACATTTAAATTGCCCCGAGGTTTAAACACATCTGGGGCAGCTTGTCGGAGTCAGAGCTCAGGCTCCCGAACATCCGGGAGCTAACAGAGGGAGGGACTCAGGGCCAGGGAGAATTAGGCGGTGTTCTGCCTGTTTCGAGATGTCATGTCCTGTTCTGCTATTTTCCCAGCTCACTCCTGGCATGAGGGCGTTAGAACTGAAAGCTGCTCTCCTCCCGACGGCCTTCGTGTGTTTCCTCGTGTTTTAACGCTGAGCAGACAGCTTGGGGGTCCAAACTCAGATCTGCTGTGTGACCCTGGTCACTCAGCTCTCTCACTTCTTACCTGGGAAGCTGGGACCTTTGGACAACACCCTGCAGGGCCGTTAGACGATTCCAGGCAAAGTGGATGGATGTCTGGCACGGTGCTGGCACCCCGAAAAGGCCACCCTCCCGTGGACGCTGGCAACCCCGCTCTGGAGAACAGACGCTCCATTTCTTCTGGGTGCTCGGCTCCATCCTCCCTGCTGAAACTTGCTCACAGGAGGGGCCACACTTGGGAAGACGGTTTGCTGTTCTCCAGGGAACTCAGGATGTCCCTCCCCTCGGGTCCAGCAGCCCACCCAGTCGTTCTGTGGGCAGGGATATGTGGCCAGCCCGAGAGGCCGGTGCCATGTCCACATGGTGGAAACAGCAGGGCTGGGTCCACATGCCAGGGCCCTGGGCGAGTCTGCGACAGGAGCCACCCTCTGAGACAGGGCTGGGTGCAGGAAGCTGGGCTCCACGTGTGCCTCTGTTTAAGAGATGTCAGATCGCAGCTGAGCCGTGGGTCTCATGCACCCGGAGGTGTGGGGCCAAAACCGCACAGCGCGCAAGGCTGCCGTGACGTCACAGCCGGTCCTGGCCACCTCGGGAAGGGCCCGGAGGCCTCAGGGGCCAGCACGTGCTGCTTCTCGTCCTGGGCTGTGGTCGCTTGCGTAGCGCCCCAGTGAGGCCAACGTTTCTGTTTCACATGCTCTTGGGTGTATGTTTTATGTTGTGTTGTGGGTTTAACCATGGTGTCCCCTCGGACGCCTGATTCATATGCTGGAGTCCCCAGGACCTCAAATGGGACCTTCTTTGGAGACAAGGTCTTTACAGATGATCCAATTAAGGTTAGGCCATTAGGGTGGGTCCACCATGCCTGCATCCTTTTAAAAGGGGGGTGTTTAAATACAGGGTCTCACATGCACACACACACCACACAGAAAGCCAAGTGATGATGAGGGCAGAAATCTACAGGCCAAGGAACACTGAGGATGGCCAGCAAGCCCCCAGGAACTAGGAGAGAGGCCTGGGAGAGACACCCTCCATCCCCTCTCAGCCTCAGAAGCAGCCAGCCTGCTGATGCCTGGTCCCAGACCGCTAACCCCCAGACCTGGGAGACAGGTCATTTCTGTGGTTTCAACCCTTTTGCCCTTTCAGGCCTAGCCCTGGTGACAGTGCTTGCTGTTTTCCCTGAACAGCCACAGCTTCCCATGGGGGCCTCTCAACTCCAGGCCGTGTCCGTGCAAAGCCCTTTTGCTGAAACCTTGTCATCAGCCCTCTGAGCGAGGCACCCAGACAGCGCCCCTGGGTCTCCCCCGAATGCACAGATGATTCCAGAACTACCCAGTGCCCTGCTTGGAGAGGAGGTGTTTAGGGGATGCCCCCTGAACCAAATATGTGATTTTCAAAGGGCCCGAAGCTCTTGGATTCAGTTCAGTTCAGTCCAGTCGCTCAGTTGTGTCCGACTCTTTGCAGCCCCATGGACTGCAGCACACCAGGCCTCCCTGTCTATCACCAACTCCCAGAGTTTACTCAAACTCATGTCCATTAAGTCGGTGATGCCATCCAACCATCTCATTCTCTGTTGTTCCCTTCTCCTCCCGCCTTCAATCTTTCCCAGCATCAGAGTCTTTTCAAATGAGTCAGTTCTTCACATCTGATGGCCAAAGTATTGGGACTTCAACTTCAACATCAGTCCTTCCAATGAATATTTAGGACTGATTTCCTTAAAATGGACTGGTTGGATCTCCTTGCAGTCCAAGGGACTCTCAAGACTCTTCTCCAACACCACAGTTCAAAAGCATCAATTATCCGGCGCTCAGCTTTCTTTATGGTCCAACTGTCACATCCATACATGACTACTGGAAAAACCAGAGCTTTGACTAGACAGACCTTCATTGGCAAAGCTCTTGGATTAAAGCATTTAAAAAGTGCAAAGTTATGTGATTATTCATATATTATTCATCCAAGGAGCCTTGGAATTTCTGCCACGTAAGCTCCGTGGCACTCTGGGCCCTTGTTTGTTTTCTGTAATGAAAGCCAAGGCCCTTGCATGTCCCGGCCTGGATTTTCTTTACCTGAGGATTCTGTGTCACTGCAGTGAATGAAGAGGGTGGGGAGAGAGGCTGCCTGAGGGTAAGAAAGCCTGGCAGCCCAGGGGAGGGATGGTCAGCCCAGGACGGGGGCCCCTGGGTGCTGCGGTGGTTGCTGACTTGGGGCAGGCTGTGGTCGGCTGCTCCCGGCATTGCCTGGGTGCTGACACTTTTTGGAGGAGAGGGCTAAGCGAGGAATTCAGGGAGGGTGCAGAGTCGCCCATCAACTCCCCCTGCTCCTGAGCAGCAATGGGAGGTGGGGCAACACCCTCCCTGTCTCAGGACCCCACGGGAGCCCCTGAGACCTGGGAACAGCATCTGAAGCCCTCTGTCACGCTGCCTCCCCAGCCTCCTGCCCACGGCTGGCGGCCCCGCGGTGAATGAGTCGGCTTCCTAAACCTACTGTGCCCGCGTCACACCTCCGCGCCTTCACCCGTGCTGTGTGCTCTGGCTGTGATGCTGTCACTTGCAATCAAAACAATCTCAACATAAAGAAAAATGTCAAGGGTAAGGCCGGAGGAGAGCTCGGTCCTTTGTGAGTGAGTGAGAGCATCCCGCGGGAGAGAGGAGCTCCAGAGCAGTGGGAAAGGTCGGACTCTTTGTGGAGACGGCCCCACCCCCCTCTTCCCAGGGACCCAGCCACCCCCAGAGTGGTCCAGGCCCTGGGTGAAGACCTCTGGCTGTGGAGTCAGACAGGTGGGATTCAGTCCCAGCCCTGCCGCTTGCCAACAGTGGGAGCCTGAACAGGTTCCTCCAGGAGCCTCAGTTTCTTCATCTCGGAAACGGGTGATGATGCTTGTCACCCAAGATGGAGGTGACCCATGTAAGAGCTAGTAGGTGGGCTGCTGTGTAGGACTCACTCAGAGATGGTCCTGGCTGTGGCTTAGGGTAGTGTTTGGGGCAGAGCTGGCCCCCGGCACCTGTCCTGGTCATGGCAGAGGGTCTTTGAACAGGGGCCTGGGCTGTGGACTAATGATGAGCCACTGAGTACAGGTTTCATGCTCCTGAAGGCATCGCTGAGTGGGCGGCTTGAAGAGCAGCCATTCATTTCTCACAGTTCTGGAAGCTGTGGAGTCCAAGATCAAGGTCTAAGATTCCTAGAAGTTTCAGTATCTGGGGGAGGGGGGCTCCCCTCTTGGCTTGGCAGGTGCCGCCTCCTCACAGCGTCCTCACGTGGCCAAGGGAGACAGGAAGGGCCCAAGTCTCCTTATCTTCTTATACGGACACTAATTCCATCCTGGGGGACCCGCTCTCACGACGCTGTGTAATCTAATCACCTCCCCAAGGCCCCACCTCCAAATACCATCACGTAAGCGGCTGGGGCTTCAGCAGCTGAATTTAGGAGGGAAACGATTCAGTCCATAGCAGAGCAGAAGGCTGGTTTCTGGCCTCTTGATCTCCAGGCTTCTTTGAGCACCCAGACATTGGCTTCCTCCCATGTTTGAAATTTGCTGATTTTGCTAAATGTGATCAGTCTCTGTTAGTGCCTGCCCCCCAAACCTCCATCCCCCTTGCCTGTCACCCCGCTGATCATCCCGGATGAGGGGAATGCTACACCGCGAAAGATCTGTGCTTTGGAGAGGACAAAACACCCTCTAAGTGCACATTATTGTTATTGTTATTACAGGCATCAGAGCAAAACCACCCGTTCAAAAGAGCTAATTTAGTTAGATCAGGCAGAAGTGCTACTTGAGTTGAAAACTCATTCTCCTTGGCAATATTTTCTTTTGGGTATAAACCAAGAGAAGGGCTTTTAAAATATTTTTAGTGCAAATGTGCTTGAATCATGTGGCCGGTCACCTCTTAGCAGACTTACCTCTCAGGATCCCCACGTGACTGTGGAAATTGGCTTGCCAAGACAGCCTGGCAATCCTTTCTCTATCCAAACCGTACTTGACTTCATCTATTTCAAAAGGAAGCCAGGAAAATCTCCCACAACTTGGCTTGGATAATCAGGTGTCCCGCAGGACGGTGGAAGGTTCCATCGCAGCCCTGACCTCTATGTGGGATTGGACATCACTTTGTAGTTCCGTGGAGGGGTCAGCTCTAGGAAGGCTCCCTCTGCCTTCTCATGAACGAACATATATGTGAAGTCACTGAGTCGTATCCGACTTGGTGACCCCGTGCTGTGCAGCCCGCCAGGCTCCTCCGTCCATGGGATTCTCCAGGTAGGAACACCGGAGTGGGTTGCCATGCCCTCTTACAGAGGATCTTCCTAACCCAGTGACTGAACCCCAGTCTCCTGCGTTTCCTGTATTGCAGGCAGATTCTTTACCAATGAACCACCAGGGAAGCCCTTCTGCTTGTAGAGGTGCTACAAATTCCACCCTTGAACATACAACCCGCAAATCCTCCTGCTGCAGTTAAATGTCCTTGGGAGGCTGCACTTCCTAAACCAGGGCTGATGAGCTAAACAGTCACTCACACGCCCTCGCCTGGGGCAGACACCACTAGCTGATCGGGCACAGGGACCTGTGAAGCCTTGATCTCCACCAGCAGCTCCAGGCAGCCCCTCCCACTGGGTCTCAGCTAGCACGTGGGTGGAAGATATTAGCCATCCCAGCCTGAATTCGTGGTGGGGT
>NW_011494914.1:930756-935477 GCF_000754665.1 Bison bison bison | reverse complement strand
AGCAGATGGAGGGGGGGAAGGAGGCAGCTCAGGACAGGAGGGTACACGAGAACAGGCCCCTAAAGAGCAGAGGGGAACCGGGGAACCAAGGAGGCAGCCAGGGGAGGCCACTGCAGGGCGAAGGGGTGTGTGAGCAGAGGCACAGAGGGGCAAGAGGGGGTCATCTCCCAGGGGGGTGGAGGCCAGCTCCCAGGGTGCAGGCTTTCGCGCTGCTTCTGTGGTGCTGAGCAGGGCTGGAATGGGGGAAGTGTGAGGACCTGGGGTCCTGAGGTTGAGGTGAAGGGGCTGCGGAGGTGAGAGTTCAGACCTCAGCTCTGACGGTTGCTGGCTTACTGCGCACAGGGCTCCCCCTCGGAGCCTCACTCTTTCCATCTGTAAATTGGGGACGAGGATCACAGAGGGCTGAGAACCGAGGTGAGGAAACGTGTACTATAATTTACCCCCAGTGCCCAGCATCCAGAGGAGGCTGAACGCAGGAAACACTCAAAAAATGCTGGTTGAACCGATGAAGGAAGAAAGCCCAAAGCACTTTTCTTTCTTCTCGAAAAGCAGCTCTAGGAGGGACAGTTCACACAACGGTGCAATCCACCGTTAAGTGTGCCATCCGGTGAGGTTCAGTGCGTTTCTAGATTCGCAGTCGGCCTTCGGTCTGGTCCTGGGACCCAGCCAGCGCCCGTCTGCAGTCAGTCCCCACCCCACCCCGGCTCCAGGCGACCACGGGTCTGCTTTCTGTTTCGATGGATTGGCCTCGTGTGCACATTTTGAAATAAATAGAATTGCACAATATGTCAGTTTGGAGTCTGGCTGTCTCACACTTGGCTTGATGTTCTGGAGGTTTGTCCGTGGTGTGGCACGCATCAGATAGTCACTCAGTCCCTTTCATTGATAAAGAGCGTTTCCTTGGAGGCGTCGGCTGTATTTTGTTTGTTCGCTGCTCATTTGATGGACTTCTGTGTTGTTTCTAGTTTGGGGCTGTAATGAATGATAATGAATAATGCTGCTGTGAACATCCACATATAGTCTTGGTGTGGGTGGATGTTTTATTTCTCTCTGGTGAATTCTTTTTATTTATTTTTCTGGCGTTGCTGAGTCTTAGCTGTGGCATTGACAGCTTGCGGTGAACAGAGTCGGATTCGGATTACAGTGTCAGATTTGAGATCTCTGAAAAGGATTTAGCTTCAGGACCAGAGAGCAGGCTTGACCACTCAGGGCTCTTGTGTGGGAGAAGTTTCATTACAGTGGAATGGGCAGAGAGAGCTTCTGACAGACATCGGAGCGGGGCGGAGGGCGCCCTACTCCCTAGTCCTTGGCAAGGGAATGATATACTTTTTAATTAGTTATTACAATAAATCAAAAGAATGTCTCAAGCTGGTGGAAATTTTACCAGACCCACTCCCACAATTTACATTTTAGGATAACAGGATTAGAATTTAACAATAGAAAGATCCTACCAGATCCACTCCCATAATTTACATTCTAAAATAATAGGATTAGTCAGAAGGTTTTCAGGAAAGAGAAACTGTCCTCAAGCAGGATACACTGTTGTTATAGAACCGACTCTTTGCAGCCCCATGGACTGTAGCCTACCAGGCTCCTCTGTCCATGGGATTTTCCAGGAAGGAATACTGGAGTGGGTTGCCATTTCCTTCTCCAGGGGATCTTCCCAACCCAGGGATCAAACCCGGGTCTCCCGCATTGTAGGCAGACGCTTTACCGTCTGAGCCACCAGGGAAGTCTATAGAATCCCTAGTACAGAGTTTAAACTGAGTTGTTTGCTGTGTAATCAATCATCAGTTCCGGGCTTAAAGAAAAAAACGTTTCATGTGGCTAAGACTAAGGAATGTAGAGAAAAAAAAAAAGGTTGTCCTTTCCTCCTCCTTGAGAACCCCAGACCCCTCTCTCCTGGGGGACCCCCGGACTTCTTATCAACCTGCCTACTAATTGACTCTCTCAGCATGTAAAGTCTCAGATTTTCATTGTGGCATGCAGAGTCTTTGGCTGTGGCTTTCAACTCTCGGTTGCATCATATGAGATCTAGTTCCCTGACCAGGGATCACATTGAGATAGATAGATAGATCGCATTGAATCTTAGCCACTGCATCACCAGGGGACTCCCTCTCTCGAGTGGATTCTTGAGTGAACTTGCTCTCACACCCCTGAGAGGTGGGTACCCTTATAGTCACCCCCATGTTACAGATGAGGGGAGTAAGGCTCAGAGGTATTGAATGTGTTGTGCCAAGTCCATGATCACTTTTTGAGAAACTTGTCAGCTTCTTTTTCCCAAGGTGGCTGTGCATTTCCACCCGGGTGTACATTTCCACCGCAGCAATGTCTGCAGTGCTCACGTCCGTGTATCTTATTCACGTCTGCCTTCTTAATTATGGTTACTTCTGTGGGTGTGTAGGAGCAGATCACTGCAGTTTTAATTTGTATTTCTCTAATGACTAATGATGTTGAATGCCTTCTCATGTGCTTATTATCCATTCACGTATCTCCTCTGGTGAAATGTCTATTCAGTTCTTGTGTCCATGTTTGAATTGCTTTTTATTTTTGGTGGAGTCTTCTCAGGGTTTAAGAATTCACATATTCTGGATACAAGGTTATTTTATACCCTACTGAGTTCTCTCTGCACTTTTGCCAAAAATCTATTACCTAGCTGGATTTATTTCTGGACTCTGAATTCTGTTCCATTGATCTATACATTTTTCCTTCCGTGAGTGCCCCAGTGTCTTAATTACTAAGGCTTAACATGGCCCTTCCCGACTGTCTGCAGGGCTGGCGTTGGGGGCCCGCTGCAGGAGAGCCCAGCCTAGCGCCTCTGCCTGGAGAGCAGCCTCCAGGACCCCCAGGAAGCAAATTAAAGCACATGTAACCCAAAGCAATGGCACCCCCACTTCAGTACTCTTGCCTGGAAAATCCCACGGACAGAGGAGCCTGGTGGGCTATAGTCCATGGGGTCGCTAAGAGTCGGACACGACTGAGCGACTCCACTTTTAGTTTTCACTTTCACACACTGGAGAAGGAAATGGCAACCCACTCCAGTGTTCTTGCCTGGAGAATCCAGGGATGGGGGAGCCTGGTGGGCTGCCATCTATGGGGTCGCATAGAGAAGCAACTTAGCAGCGGTAGCAGCAACAGGAAGTTATAAATCAGGTAAAATAAGTCTTCCAACTTAGCTGTTTTAAAAAATTATTTAAGTCTTTTGCATTGCTATATAAAATTTAGGATCAGTGTATAGATTTCCATAAAAAAAAGCCTACTGAGATTTTATAGGAATTACATGGGATTTATTGATCAATTTGTAAGGAATTGCCATCTTGGCAATACTGAGTCTTCCAGTCCATGAACATGGACTATTTCTCCATTCATTCAGAGCATGTTTAACCTCCCTCGCTCCATGAACATGGACTATTTCTCCATTCGTTCAGAGCATGTTTAACCTCCCTCTCAGCATTGTTTGGTAGATAACAGCCTTTCAGGCCTTGCAGTTCTTTTGTTAAATTTATTCCTAAGCACTTTATTCTTTTCAAAGCAATTGTAAATGGAATTGTTTCCTTCATGTCATTTTTGGATTGCTTGTTCCTAGTGTATAGAAATACAGTTGAGTTTTGTATATTGATCTTGTATTGTGCAGTCTTGCTAATCTTGTTTATTAGTTCTAATGTGTCTTTATGGATCTCTGGGGATTTTCTACATAAGGGATCGCATCCTCTGTGAATATACATAGTTTAATGTTTTCATTTTGAATCTGGATGCTTTGCTCATTTGTCTTTTTGCTCTGCTTATAACCTCTGGTCAAATATTGAATAAAAGTGGTACAAACAGATGTCCTCGCCTTACTCCTGATCTTTGAGGGGAAAGCATTCAGTTTTTGTTTGGTTGGTTTCATCATTAAATATGACATTACGCATGGACTTTTGTAGATGTCCTTTTTCAGGCTGAGGAAGCTCACCTTTATTTCTACTTTCTTGAGCTTTTTCTTTCTTTTTTTTTTTTTATCATCAGTGGGTACTGTGTTTTTAAAATGCTTTTTATGTGAGATAATCATGTGATTTTTCCCTTGTTCTTGTGATACAGTTAGTGTATTACATTAGTTGATATGTGGAGGTAAACAAACCTTGAATTCCTAAGATAAATTCCACTGGGTCATGTTGTAGAATCCTTTTTACATGTTGCTGAATTCAGTTTGTTAATATTTTGAAATTAAAAGACGCTTGCTCCTTGGAAGAAAAGCTGTGACCAACCTAGTTCAGTTCAGTTCAGTCACTCAGTCGTGTCTGACTCTTTGCGACCCCATGAATTGTAGCACGCCAGGCCTCCCTGTCCATCACCAACTCCCAGAGTTCGCTCAAACTCATGTCCATCCAGTCAGTGATGCCATCCAGCCATCTCATCCTCTGTCGTCCCCTTCTCCCTCCTGCCCCCAATCCCTCCCAGCATCAGAGTCTTTTCCAATGAGTCAACTCTTTGCATCACGTGGCCAAGTATTGGAGTTTCAGCTTTAGCATCAGTTCTTCCACAGAATACCCGGGACTGATCTCCTTTAGAATGGACTGGTTGGATCTCCTTGCAGTCCAAGGGACTCTCAAGAGTCTTCTCCAACACCACAGTTCAAAAGCATCAATTCGTTGGTGCTCAGCTTTCTTCACAGCCCAACTCTCACATCCATACATGACCACTGGAAAAACCATAGCCTTGACTAGATGGACCTTTGTTGGCAA
>NW_011494914.1:925330-930390 GCF_000754665.1 Bison bison bison | reverse complement strand
AGGGTGACAATATACAGCCTTGACGTACTCCTTTTCCTATTTGGAACCAGTCTGTTGTTCCATGTCCAGTTCTAACTGTTGCTTCCTGACCTGCATACAGATTTCTCAAGAGGCAGGTCAGGTGGTCTGATAGTCCCATCTCTTTCAGAATTTTCCACAGTTTATTGTGATCCACACAGTCAAAGGCTTTGGCATAGTCAATAAAGCAGAAATAGATGCTTTTCTGGAACTCTCTTGCTTTTTCCATGATCCAGAGGATGTTGGCAATTTGACCTCTGGTTCTTCTGCCTTTTCTAAAACCAGCTTGAACATCTGGAAGTTCATGGTTCACGTATTGCTGAAGCCTGGCTTGGAGAATTTTGAGCATTACTTTACTAGTGTGTGAGATAAGTGCTATTGTGACCAACCTAGATAGCATATCAAAAAGCAGAGATATTCCTTTGCTGACAAAGATCTGTCTAGTCAAAGCTATGGTTTTCCCAGTAGTCACGTATGGGTGACTGAAGAATTGATACTTTTGAACTGTGGTATTTGACTCTTGAGAGTCCCTTTGACAGCAAGGAGATACAACCAGTCAATCTTAAAGGAAATCAGTCCTCAATATTCATTAGAAGGACTGATGCTGTGGCTAAAACTCCAATACTTTGGCCACTTGAGGGGAAGAGCTGACTCATTTAAAAAGACCCTGAAGCTGGGAAAGATTTAAGGCAGGAGAAAAAGGGGAGACAGAGGATGAGATGGTTGGATGGTGGCATCACCAACTCGACAGACGTGAGTTTGAGCAAGCTCTGGGAGTTGGCGATAGACAGGGAAGCCTGATGTGCTTCAGTCCATGGGGTTGCAAAGAATCGGACACGACTGAGCGACTGAACTGAACTGAACTGATATTTAGGGCTTTGATATCAATTTAATAAGGAATAGATAAATTTAAAAAAATCTTCCCTCCTCCTCTATTTTCTGAAGAGTTTGTGAAGGATTGATAATATTTCTTCTTTAAATAGTAATATTTGGTAGACTTTGCCAGTGAAGCTGTGTGGTCTGGGCTTTTCTTGTGGGAAGATTTAAGATTATTAACTCAGTTTCTTTGTTGCAGGTCTATTCAGGTTTTATATTTCATCCTTTTAAAAAATATTTAGTTGTTTATTTGGCTATGTCAGTTCATCTGTCTAGTTGCCACGAGCAGGCTTAGTTGTCCTGTGGTATGTGGGACCTTGGTTCCCTGACTCGAGGTCAGACCCACATCCCAAGCACTGGAAGGCAGGTTCTGAACCACTGGACCCCCAGGGAAGTCCCAGATTTTATATTTCATCTTGAACCACTGTTAGTGATTTGTATATTTCTAGAAATTATTTTCTGTGTTATTGGCCATGACACCCTCTTTTCATGCTTGATTTTGGTAATTTGTGTATCTTGTCTCTCTTGTTTTTCTTCATCCATCTAGCTAAAAGACTGCCAATTTTTGTTGTCTTTTTAAAGAACCAGCTTTTAGTTTCATTGATTTTTCTCCATTGCTTTTCTGTTTTTTTATTTCACTGACTTCTGTTCTAATCTTTCCTGTTTTCCTTTCTTCTGCTTAATCTTCTTTTTCTAGTCTCTTTAAGTTACTTAAAACATTTTATTCTCTTTTCAGAGACAGGCATTCCCTTTTACACACTTCTGTACCTGCATGCTGTGAATTGTCATATATTGTTGGGGTTTTCAACCATTTAAAACTAGTTTCTAATTCTCTTGTGCTTGTCTCTTTGACCCTTGAGTTAATTAGAACTATGTTGTTCAGTAGTGAAATATTTGGGACTTCCACAGCTTTCTCTCTCTGGTGATGTCTGATTTGAACGCCCGCGTTTTTTTCTGGATGTATACTCAGGAATGGGATTGCTGAATCACACGGTAGTTCTATTTTCAGTTTTATGAACAAGCTCCATACTGTTTTCCATAGTGCGCGAGGGTTCCCGTTTCTCCACATCTTCTCCAGTGTTTGTTACTTGTAGACTTTTTGATGATGACCATTCTGACAGGTATGGTATTGTTTTTATGGTATTTCTTTGTTCTATCCTTTTATTTTCGACGGATTTGTGTCTTTGGATCTAATACATTGCCTCCTGTAGATAGTGCGTAGTTGTATCTTGCTTATTTATCTTGTCTGACAATCCTGGCCTTTCGATTGGGACGTTTAGTCCGCATTTTATGTAATTTATATATATGTCATTATACTGGTCATTTAGCTATTTTCTCTGGTTTTCCTATGGGCTTTTCTTGTTGTCTAGTTCTTCTCTTCTTCATTTATTGTTCTCTTTTGTGTTAAATATTTTTAATGCCCTATTTTAATTTCTTTAAACATATTTTAAATTATTTTCTTTGTGGTTGCCCTAGGGACTGCAAAATATATTTTAATTTGTCACAATCTACTTCAGATTAATACTGACTTATTTTCAATCAAATGTGGAAGCTTTGCTCTAATATAGTTTCAATTTCCCCCTCTTTGTGCTATGCTGCTACTACTAAGTCACTTCAGTCGTGTCCGACTCTGTGCGACCCCATAGACGGCAGCCCATCAGGCTCCCCGGTCCCTGGGATTCTCCAGGCAAGAACACTGGAGTGGGTGGCCATTTCCTTCTCCAATGCATAAAAGTGAAAGTGAAAGTGAAGTCGCTCAGTTGTGTCCGACTCTTTGCGACCCCATGGACTGCAGCCTACCAGGCTCCTCCGTTGGAGTATCATGTATATATTACATTTTTAGTGTTATAAGCCCAGCAATAAGAAGACATGATTATTATGAATGTCTTCTACAGAATTGAACAGAATACTTGTATGGTATTTTACATTAACCCTCACGTTTACCATTTCTGGTGCTTTTTATTTCTTTTTATTGATTTCTTTTACCATCTGGTGTCATTTCTTTTCACCCTGAGGGACTTCATTCAGTATTTTTTGTAAGACAAGTCTGTGAGCCATGAATTCTATCACTCTGTCTATCTCAATTCCATCTACATTTTTTGGAGGATAGTTTTGCTGGACATAGAATTCTTAGTGGCAGGTGTTTGTTTTTTTTTCACTTAGCGTTTTGAAAACGTCATTCTGCAGCATCTGTCCTCTTCTTTTTCCCCTGTGAATCACATTGTTCCCCAAATACCTAATGAGTTGGCTTTCTCTTCCTTCTTTCATGTTTTTCTCCTTGTCTTTTAATAAGCTGATGATGATGTGCCTAGGTGCACACTTCTGTATTTAAACTACTTGGGGTTTCTTGAGTTTCTTGGATGTTTAAAATTTTTTCATCAATTTTGAAAACTTTTGCCCATTACTTCTCAAGTGTTTTTCAGCCCTGTTCTCTCTCTCCTCCCCCCTGAGACCTACATAATCCATAAGTTTGTGTGCTTGATGTTGTTCTATGGGTCTCTGAGGCTCTGTTCATTTTTCATCAATGTTTTATTTCTTTCTGTTCTTCATGTTAATAGTTTTCCTTACTCTCTCTTCAAGTTCACTGATTCGCTATCTCAAATCTGCCATTGGTTCTTTTACATTATTCCTCCTCCTTATTGAGACTCTTTACTTATTCATTTATTATTGCTAAGCTTTCTTTTAATTTTTTGATCATACTTCTGATTCAGTTCAATTCAGTTCAGTCACTCAGTCATGTCCGACTCTTTGCGACCCCATGAATCGCAGCGCACCAGGCCTCCCTGTCCATCACCAACTCCCAGAGTTCACTCAGACTCATGTCCATTGAGTCAGTGATGCCATTCAGCCATCTCATCCTCTGTCGTCCCCTTCTCCTCCTGCCCCCAATCCCTCCCAGCATCAGGGTCTTTTCCAGTGAGTCAACTCTTCGCATGAGGTGGCCAAAGTACTGGAGTTTCAGCTTCAGCATCAGTCCTTTCAAAGAACACCCAGGACTGATCTCCTTTAGAATGGACTGGTTGGATCTCCTTGCAGTCCAAGGGACTCTCAAGAGTCTTCTCCAACACCACAGTTCAAAAGCATCAATTCGTTGGTGCTTAGCTTTCTTCACAGTCCAACTCTCACATCCACACATGACCACTGGAAAAACCATAGCCCTGACTAGACGGACCTTTGTTGGCAAAGTAATATCCTTGCTTTTAAATATGCTATCTAGGTTGGTCATAACTTTCCTTCCAAGGAGTAAGCATCTTTTAATTTCATGGCTGCAGTCACCATCTGCAGTGATTTTGGAGCCCCCAGAAATAAAGTCTGACACTGTTTCCACTGTTTCCCCATCTATTTGCCATGAAGTGATGGGACCAGATGCCATGATCTTAGTTTTCTGAATGTTGAGCTTTAAGCCAACTTTTTCACTCTCCTCTTTCACTTTCCTCAACAGGCTTTTTAGTTTCTCTCCACTTTCTGCCATAAGGGTGGTGTCATCTGCATATCTGATTAGCTACTTTGAAATCTTTCACTACCACCAATTTCTGGAGATCTCTAAAGACTGCCTACTCCCAGATATTGGTCATATTTTCCTGTTTATTTGCATTTCTTAATGATTTTGTTGTTGAAAACTGGACATTTTGGGTTATATCTTGTGTCAACTCTGGATTTTTATTTCCTCCAGATGATTGTTGCTATTTTTTATTTATTTGTTTAAACATGCCTGGGTTAAATCTGTGAAATTTGTCTCTGATGCTGGTCCTTTGTTTTTAATTTCTAATTTTTAAGTCTGGCTTTTGAGTCCCTGTCTCTGCATAGCTTACCACCACTTCCCTGGTGGCTCACATGGTAAAGTGTCTGCCTGCAATGTGGGAGACCTGGGTTCAATCCCTGGGTGGGGAAGATCTCCTGGAGAAGGAAAGGGCAACCCACTTCAGTATTCTTGCCTGGAAAATCCCTTGGATGGAGGAACCTGGTAGGCTACAGTCCATGGGGTCACAAAGAGTTGGACATGACTAAGAATTGATGCTTTTGAACTGTGGTGTTGGAGAAGACTCTTGAGAGTCCCTTGGACTGCAAGGAGATCCAACCAGTCCATTCTGAAGGAGATCAGTCCTGGGATTTCTTTGGAAGGAATGATGCTAAAGCTGAAACTCCAGTACTTTGGCCACCTCATG
>NW_011494914.1:918425-925230 GCF_000754665.1 Bison bison bison | reverse complement strand
AGGAAGTGACAGAGGATGAGATGGCTGAATGGCATCACTGACTCGATGGACGTGAGTCTGAGTGAGCTCCGGGAGTTGGTGATGGACAGGGAGGCCTGGTGTGCTGTGATTCATGGGGTCGCAAAGAGTCAGACACGACTGAGCGACTGAACTGAACTGAACTGAACTGAAGTGACTGACTTCACTTTCACTTTGAGTCCCTGTCTCTGCATAGCTTAGAGGTATTTGATCAGAGGTCATTCTGAAACACCTTGAGCTAGGACGCCTTCTAAGCTCTGTCAAAGACCTGTGTGTGGATAGAGGAGCACATTCAAAATTCAAGCCCTTATAGCCTGCCTGGCTTTTGCTTTTCACCAGGCCTCGTATGTTTCCTGTGTACGCACATGGTCATAGGGTCAGCTAGGAGTCTGGGGTGGCCTTGGGTCCTTTTTAGAGGCACACAGCTTTGGTCATTCTACACAATCTCCAAGACACTAATTTCCATCAACAGGGCTACTGGCATGGCCATCACCCACTGTTCCATGCTGTGTGATTTCCCTTCGCCTGTGGCCTTGCAGCTGCTGGTCCTCATGACCTGCCCTGTCCTGCAGAATCTCCGAGCCTCTCCAGCTGGGACAGTGGCATGAGAGCAGCCCTGGGCCAGAATGCTGTAGACTCCCACTGTTTGTACCTGAAGTTCAGCAGTTTTCAAGCATAAACACTTCTCTGATGGTTGCATGCTTTTGGATGACTTCCAGGGCATGGAAATGGTTTTTTTTTTTTTGTCAATTTGTGCAATTTTAGAATTGATTTTTGAAGAGAGGATTTGCCAACCTCTTCATTTGGCTGTTAAGTGGAAGTTCTGCCTCCCTGAAGTGCATTTTCGATTGTGAATGTTGTGGGCACAGTTCAGGGTCCTTGGGAGGATGGGGGTAGGGGAGAAGAAGCTGGATATGAAGCTATAAAAGTTGGCTCAAGTGGATAAGACCTCATTTAGCAGACGAGGAAAATAGTCACATTCACAATGGAAGGGATCTTCCCAAGTTCTCAAAGCTCAGTCCGTGGAGTGGTGACACGGGACGTGGGTCTCCCGACTCCTAGGCCAGTGCTTTTTCCTTCCACAAATTGCTGTTCATTTTAGCAGCTGTAGTTTAGAAGTCTGAATGTCTAGGATTTTCCAATGTAACAGTGTAAATGATCCCCCCATCCATCCACCCATCCACCATCCATCCACACACCCATCCATCTATCCATCCATCCATCCATCCATCTATCCACCCACCTAATCACCCATCCACCCATCCATCCACACACCCATCCATCCATCCATCTATCCACCCACCCACCTATCTACCCATCCATCCATTCATCCATCCATCCATCCAATATGGATTGAGAGCCTACTGTATACCCACCATGGTGCTGGACAGTGAGGCCAAATAGAGAACAAAAACTGGCACAGTCCCAGGGCTCAGGAAGCCTATGGTCTCCAAGTGGGGACCCCAGCCTCAGGGAAAGGCTTTTGCAAGAGCCATTTGAAAGAGGCATCCCATTTTCCTCTGCTAGTCTTGGTTAAGGCAGGAACACTTTCCAAGGAAAACAGTTTTCCCTCAAACCATGATTTTCAACCAAAATTTTATTCATGGAAAATTTTATTTTTGAAAAAATGGTAAGTGTAGAAAGCGTTTACATTTAAAAAATCAGTTTCATATACAATAATTTTAAAGCAAACATTTTGATTTCTAAAGTGACACTTAAAGGTAGGAATACAGTGAGTTCCCTTTTAGAATGTTTATTGGAGTTGAAGGCTTTGAAAACCTCTGCTCCAGACCAATCTATCATCGTGAGGTCTTGGCCTTACACAGAGAGTGTTACAGAGCACCTCGGCACTCAGACACTTGCCAAGTGCTTTTGGCTGGCTGTGTGACGCCAAGGAGCCATGCGGAAACTGAAAAATTCAGGAAAAAGCTGGATGCCTTATCTACATGACAGCAAACAATCAGATATTTGGAAACAAGAGATTCTGGACTAAATATTATCATCCTCTGGGAATTCCTAAATATCAGTACAACCTCAGAGGTGTTGCTTGTTTTACCCTAGGGTTCTCTTTTCCTTTTTTCCCCTGGGTGATCTCATTCAACAGTCATGCCCAAATCTGCACCTCAAGCCCTGGGACTTTGCTGATCACCATTTCCAAGGATCTCTGGAGCCTCCCTGCCAGCATGACAGTGACAAGTGGGGCTCGCCGAACGTCCACGTGCTGTGGGGAGGAGGAGGTCATGAACCCAGGTTCTGGGCAGTGGGTGTGAGTGCTGGAGTGCCTGCCGGGTCCAGTCCCCACAAAACATCCATGCAGTCCTCTCTCCTCTGGCTCCAGGGTCACCTGTTGTGACCGGAGGACCGCAGGATGGAGGATGGCCTGTCGACCTGCCTCAGACTTTGTGAGTGAATGTGCTGCACCTTTTCTGGGTTACCCCTCTGAAATCGGGGTTAAACTTTGCCACTGCAGCCCAGCCTGGCCTCACCTAACACCTCCAGGATGTCCCACAGATACCTTCTTCAAATTTGTTCCCCGAGGAGGAACATGGCATCCTCATTCTCCCAAGTACCTCAGAGCCTCTTTGACTCCCTCCTCCTTTTCATCTTACACAATCCCAGGTTCTGGGGACGTCCTCCTCGCCACCGCTGCCCATGACTGCTCAGGTCTCATCACCACTCTCCTGGACCAGTGCCACGGCCCCTGGCTGGTCTCCTGTCTCCTTTCCAAGCTCCAGCTTTCAGAATCTGCCGGAAGCAGCTTTCCAAAACACAAATCTGATCATGCTGTTCCTTTCCTGAAAACCCTAGAAGGGTCTCTTTGATCTCAGGAGAAGCCCATTCTCTCCTCCAATCTAAAGGGCACGGCTCCATCCTACACAGTCAGCCTAACGTGCCCCCCCCGCCATGCGGACCTGGCACCTTCATTCCTTTGACCCTTGTCTGTGCTGCACTCTCTGTTTTACTCCAGCTGGGTCCCAACTCATCACTCAAGACCTGCTCAAATGTATTTCTTTCTGACACAGCCCCTCAGGCAGAATAAATTCTTCCCTCCCTGTGCCTTCCTTGTGCTCAGCACATATTTCTGTAATAGCCCGTGTTCTCTGGGGTGTTCATGCTGTTAAGTGGAAGTAAAGAACTACAGGGTCAGAAAGTCAGGGGAAACACTGAATTAATCAAAGTCAAGCAGATTGTTAAACTGCAGGACTTTTCTGTCCTTTATCCGCACATGTCACAGCATAGAGTTGGGGTGTTTCCTAAGCCACGCACCCCACAGAAATACCCTCTGAGCATCTCACAGACACTCATCTATCCCCACACAACCGATGACCATTCTCACTGAACACACGAGGAGATGGAGGTCCAGAGACACTCAGTGACTCGCCTGCAGGGCCCAGACCACGTTCGGCTCCAGGCTCGCTCCTCACCCCCACTCTGAGCTCATTTCCCCCAATAAACACCGATTACGCCTCCACGAGGGGAGCACTTTCAGACACAGGGCACCCACATGGCAGGAAGGTATTGCCAGTGCATTCACAGCCGCGTCCAAACCAGGACTGTGAGCACCCTTGTCCAGGCTACCTCTCTCCAGCTGTGTGATCCAAGACAGGTTACTTAGCTTCTCTGGGCTTCTCTGCTTCTAAGATCAGAATAACTGTGCACCAGAACACTGGTACATGGTGGGCAGCTGGCATGCTTTGCCCCCTCTTGCAATTCCAGTGAACCCTGGTGTGTGGTGGGGGTGTGTAGGGGGAACTTGCCTTCCGCCACGGGTGAGGCTGAGGAGGAGGCGGGCCCCCCAAGGCCGGCTGTGTCTCCCTCTTTGCCCTCTGCCCTGCTTTGGTCTCCTCCTTCACATTCGTTGGGCTCCTACCGTGGCCCGGGCCTGTGCCAAGACTCTGGCCTCGGCCGTTTGCCCCAAGGACGGTCTCTGTCTGGTGGAAGGTCTGTCACTCCTGAGTCCAGCCTTCCTCCCCTCCGCCCTGCCTGCCAGAGGGACCAAACTGGGCTCTGGCCCCAGGCGAGGGGCCCCACGTTCCTGGGCCCATACGGGTTACACTCCCAGGCCTCCCCTGGTGCTCACAGGGGATGACTCGGTATTGCAGTGGTCCAAGGCCCCGAGGGCTCCCTCCCGAGTCACGCCTCCACCTGGTAGGAGAGGGGGGGCTCCCTCCCAAGTCACACCTCCGCCCTGTAGGGCAGGGGTGTCTGAGACAGCACCCTGCCTGAAAGGGTCCGGTGCTGGTCTCTGCCCCCCATGGCTCTGTGTGACATGGAGAGATGGGAGCGACAGGGCTCAGGGGTGGCCCAGGCTCAGGCCCCACAGCTGCACTTCCCTGCTGCATGGGGTGGGCTGGCCACTGTCCACGCCGGGAGCCTTGGTCTCACCAGGTGTCAGTGGAGCCGATCCCAGCCCCACTGGCTTTGGGGGAAGACAGAGGTGAAAGCCAAGGCAGAGGAGCCTGGCCTGGAGGGACCCCCTCACCCCCAGGCCCACCCCCCACCCCTGAGCTCATCGGCATGTGGGGAAGCCCGAGTTCACGGCCACCCCCGTGCTGCTGGTGGAGACCTGGGCAAGTCCCCCACCTTGTTATGCTGTGCTGTAGCTTCTTCTGCTGTGAAGAGGAGATGGTGGTGGTGCCCTCCCCGCCAGGGGTAGGGTGGTGCAGCCCCCCTCTCCTACCAGACAGAGGTGTGACTCAGGAGGGAGCCCCCCTCTCCTCCCGGGTGGAGGTGTGACTCGGGAGGGAGCCCCCGTCTCCTCCCGGGTGGAGATGTGACTTGAGAGGGAGCCCCCCTTTCCTCCCTGCAAAGCGCCTGGGGCAGAGCTGGTGGGGCAGCGCAGGGAGAGCATCTCCATGTCTCTGCCCCAGTGTCATTGACCCACCTGCCGCCATCGATGGCGCTGACCTTCCTGAGGCTGGGCGCTGGCTCTGGTCACCGCCTGGTCCCCTGGAAACCACGACGGATGCTCCAGGGACCAGGGCCTTCTCTCCCCGCCCGGCTCTGCCCTGTATGCAGCCCCTGAAGTTCTTCCTCTAAGGTCCCTGCATGGTTTTCCTCCAGCTCCTGACCCGCGCTGCTCCCTCTGCCAGGACCATGCTTCCCTGTCTCTCCACCAGTTCCTGTTTTGGCCTCTGATGGTTTGGTCTCACCCCTTCCCTGTTCTCTCCTGGGAGCCTGGACTCAAGCCAGGCACACAGTAGGTGCTCAGCAAACATTTGATGAGCAGGAGAGAAATGAACCGAGCTGTTTGCAGCACCTGCTGTGCGGCGTCTGTGATTAAAGAGGAGCCCTGATGGCTGGAACTGGCTGGTGGTCATCTGCGCCCTGTCCGGTCGGGCCTCCTGCCTGGCTGGTCTCTCACGTGTCAAGGGTTTGGGGGCCCACAGCGCTGATGCTCCAGGATGGAAACCCCTGCCTCCAGCAGGAAGCAGCCACCATCGCCATGGCTGCCCCCTTACCATGCACCCAAGGGCACACCGCCGCTTCCTCTCTCTCCCCTCCGTCAGTCTGGCCACGGGGCCTCGTCTTTCCTCTCCGTCTGGATACGCTTCCCTTCTGTCTTGGGATCAGACTTCTCTCCTGACCGGCCAACCCCACTGCCACCTCTGTCTCCCTTGACAACCTGGTAATGAGGTTGTAGCGCTGATCCTTCCCCTCAAAGCTGTCCCCTCTAACCCTGTTGTTCACTGACAGTCATTAGACTTGTCTGCAAGTCACGGCTGCCCCCCTGCCCCGGAGCAGGTACAGAACGTCTCAGGGTCCCTGGGGGCTGAGTGGGGTGGCTGAGGGAGTGGCTGGGGGGCCCCTCTGTGGAAGCCAGCCCCCCACCAGCCTGTCCAGACGCTCAGCCTCCCTCCTACTGGGCCCCCCAGTGTCCCTGGTGAGGTTTTTTATGATTTCTTGACCATCTTTGAGATGGACAGGCTGGGGGAGCCGTATCTGTTGAGCTTTGCCATGACTATAAAGATAAAATGTCACTAAATTAAATTAAAATATAATATTAAAATATTATCAAAGAGACCTTTGACAATTAAAAAAATCTTGAGATGCTTAATGAGGAAGTGGTCTGATTAAAAGCTGGAAAGACAAAGCCTGGTGGGCTACTCTCCACCGGGTTGCAGAGTCAGACACGACTAAGCATGCGGGTGTGGGGTGGGCCCAGGAACCAGCGTTTCTAACCAGCTGCCATTAACGCGGATGCCTCTGGTCCAGAGACGACACACGGAGCTCCCCCGAGTCAGGGCTGCTCTGGCCCCATTTTACAGGCGAGGCAAGTTTCTGAAGCAGGTGAAGCTGGGCCCTGCCCAGGATGCCCAGCTGGTGCAAGAGGATGTGGGCCTTGGAACCCTTCGGGTGAATCACAGCCCCCTTGAGAGCTCGTTTGGAGGTTCTAGCAGGGGAGCACAGCTACTCGTATGCCCTTGACGGGAGACCGGTCCTCCTCCACCGGGGGTGGGCGTCCTCCTCGACTGCACGTGGAGCTGTGAGGGAGGAAAGGCCTGGCCAGCGGACTGGCCGAATCCACCTGGGCGGTCAGCAGGGTGACAAATGGCGCGACCAGATCGCTTCATGTTGAGGTTTGACAGAAATCAACAAAATTCTGTAAAGCAATTATCCTTCAATTAAAAAATAAATGAAAAAAAAATTACTGCCCCCGCCTGCTGTGACCATCCTCACCTTTAAATTGGGGAGAACAGGACTGCCCCGTATGGACATCAGAGGTTCAGTGAATGCTTCCATCCAAACAGTGCCCGGCCCAGAGGAGGTGCCCCACAAGGGGCAC
>NW_011494914.1:915454-918325 GCF_000754665.1 Bison bison bison | reverse complement strand
ATTACTCCTGTTACTATTACTGGGAGGACGAGTTGAAGGGCACCCCTCTGAGCAACTTCCCCCTGAACCTCAGAAGGCAACTCCCCTTCCTTTTGGCTCCCAGACACCTCCCTGGGGGCACCTGCTTCCCTCATGTCCCTCTCTGTTCAGCTGTGCGCCTCCCCCACCAGACTGTGTGCCTCCCCCATCAGACTGTGAACTCCACTGTCAGACTGTGCGTCTCCTCCCCCATCAGACTGTGCGCCTCCCCCACCAGACTGTGCATCTCCTCCCCCACCAGACTGTGTGCCTCCCCCATCAGACTGTGAACTCCACCGTCAGACTGTGCATCTCCTCCCCCATCAGACTGTGGGCCTCCCCCATCAGACTGTGGACTCTACAACCAGACTGTGCGCCTCCCCCATCAGATTGTGAATTCCCCCAGGATCAGGAGCAGGCCTGATTTGGTCTGGAGTCCAGTGCCCATTATGGAGGTGAAGAAGGAGGGTGGCTGGGATGGGTTTCCCAGTGTTAGGATCTTGCTGTTGTGAAGAATGGGGTGTTACAAACCTGGAGAGGGTTTAATATTTATTTCATGCACCCAACACCAGGTGCTGAACCCCAGTGTCCACACGTTGCCCAGCTTTGTGATGCCTCCGTCAGCATTCACGCCCCAGCTGTCAGCCACCTTGATGGGCACTGTAGACTTGGCCTCTGTGGCCTCCCAAGACCCCTCTGCACTGGGGGTGTCAGACAGGAAGGCTGCTTGAAGCTCTCCTTTGCTTTCTACACTTGCCTGTGTCTTTCTCTTGCAGCCATGTCCCCGAGTCCCTGACGTGGTCACTAAGGAAGGTGAACACGGTGGGTGTGAGGCACCCAGAAGCTGGCTTCCCTCCGCTCCTCCTCCCCTGTCTCTGCCTGTCACCCGTGCCCAGCCGCCCTGGCCTCTCTCAGGTCCTGGACAGTCACGTCCTACGGCCTCCTTGCACCTGTCCTCCCCCCGGCCAGAGTGACACTATAAGAACGCCGCTGGCCTTGCTCCCCCTGCTTGAAGCCCTCCAGAGTCTTTGCTGTGCTTTGTGAACACAGATCAAGCCTGGTGCCTCCCCTCTGACCGCTCAGCTGCTCTGGGCTGTGCTGGAGCTCACGGGCTCCCCCCTGCTGGGACGGCTCTTCTTGCCAGGCCCATGCAGCTCCTCTCCTTCTCTGCTCAAAGTCACCTGGCCCCCAGCACCCCCTCATCACCACCCTGCACCTGCCTTAGCTTCTCCTGGGCATGTAGCACTGTCTGGGTTTTCTCCTAGATCTGCCTGTCCACACAGACAGACACTTCTCTCCAGAACAGGGACCTTGTCTTCCTCTCTCATCACTGGGTCCCCAGGCCCAGAAATGTTTGTAAGCTGAGAAATCTGGGGGAAACAACATCTCTGAGCTTTGGATTCAGATAAGGGATGAATCAGGGCGTCCCAGGGGGCGCTAGTGGTAAAGAACCTGCCTGCCAGTGCAGGAGACATAAGAGACATAGGTTCTATCCCTGGGTCAGGAAGATCCACTGCAGGAGGACATGGCAACCCACTCCAGTATTCTTGCTTGGAGAATTCCCATGGACAGAGGAGCCCGGTGGGCTACAGTCCACGGAGTCGCAGAGTCGGACACGACTTTGCACCTGAGCTCACACGCACCCCCACACCTCGCCACCCCCTCCCTTCAGCCCCGCACTGACCCCGATCTGTTCTTCTCTTCTCTGTGTTGGACAGATGTTCCTCCAGATGTTGGCTTCCCCTCCTCTCCTGACCCTGGGCCTGGAGATTCAGACTCTGACAGATTGGGAATTTACACCGTGGAGGGGAGAGGGCACACTTTGAGGTAGGAGATGGCAGTGTAGATATCTAGCCAGCCCCTTGCCCCTGACCCCAGCGCTGGGCACAGGGCAAGCCCAGTCTCTCATTGGGCATGAATTCTGGTTGAATCTGGGTGAGCCCGCAGAAGAGAGAGTGCTAGGTGGTTGAGCTCTTTTGGGGCCAGCGGGAAGCCCCGCTGTCTGTCTTTCCCGAATGTCTGAGGCTTTGCTGCTCTGCCCTGTTAGGCTCTCTCTGTGAGCATTCTCTTTCTGAAGCAGAGACCCATCTGGGAGGAGAGTGTGACAAGGACACTAAGCCTGAGGATTTCTAACACAGGGGCCACTGGGGAGGGGGATGGAGGGAGTGGCCCCTGGCCTGGCAGAGGATGCAAAGCTGACTCTTACTTTGAATTCCGGCTAAAGCAGGTTCATGACCTTGTGTGGGGGCTTCCATGCTCTGAGCCTCCCTTTCCTCTCTGCTCGGTGGTCCGCCAGGCTCGGAATGGGACCTCACCCACACCTTCTTCTCGCCCAGGTGTCTGTGCTTACGTTCAGGGCAGCCCCCCTGGTGGCCCCCAGGGTTGGGACTTAAAGCCACTGTCCGCAAGTCCCGAAAGCTAAGCCCCAGGCATGGCTGCAGGAATAGGTCGTCTGGAAGCTGCCTTATGGTTTTCGAAGTACCTCCCCCTCCCCAACTTCTAACGGTCTCCTCCTCATCCTCAAGGTGCTGGGTTCGGTTTCGACCCACTGCTACTCCTTCAGAGGCCCCTGTAAGAGACCACCTTTTTACTTATGATTTGGCTTCATCCTGTCTCCCTGGGGTGATTTCGTCCATGACCGCATCCACTTGGGGGTGGTCTGTCTCCCGACAGCAGACTCTCAGCTGATGAACCAGGCACCTGGCTGTGTTCACTCGGTTATCCCCAGGGCCTGGCACTTGGCTCTTCCAGAGTAGGTGCTCAGTAAATACAGGAAGAAAGGGGCAGAGGAAGGGCGGAGGGAAGGAGGCGGGGAGGAGGAGGAAAGGAGCAAGGCTTGAGGACAGAGGTCTG
>NW_011494914.1:910028-913281 GCF_000754665.1 Bison bison bison | reverse complement strand
CAGATGTGCAGCTGGGCCCTGCCCTTCCCTCATTCCCGTTTCACTACTAAACCTTGTCCTGTGTACCCTAAGCTGTACCTTTGGGACTGCAGGGTAAAACCTGGACACCAG
This sequence comes from Bison bison bison, assembly GCF_000754665.1. NCBI lineage: Eukaryota > Metazoa > Chordata > Mammalia > Artiodactyla > Bovidae > Bison > Bison bison. The sequence continues at coordinate 913,170 of NW_011494914.1, read as the reverse complement.
TAACTCAAGGGAACAAATAAATATTGACTGTTAAGTCAATCCTGTGGAGCCAGAACATTCAAACCAAGCCTCCCTCCTCCCCGCCACCCCTGCCCCAGGTTCATCCAGCAGCTAATTCATTTTAGCTTCGTGGGGAGTGGCCAGTGGGGGTGAAAGAAGTTAGGGAGAGACACAGAGTGTTGGAGACCAGCCTCCCAGATGGGACCAGCACCTTCAGGACTCACTGAGAGCTAGCCTGCCAACCCCCGTTGAGTGCAGGGTTTCCTTGGAGAGACGAGGGGGCAGGGCCTGGCAGAGGAGCCCACCTGGCTTTGCTCCTTGGGGACAGTGGCTGAGTTGAGTGGGTCCCTTATTACTATTTCCTGGCTGCTGGCAGGTGAATGCCTGCAAGGGGGAGGTTGGGTGTGGGAAGTGGGAGGGGGTGCTGGTTTCTCTTTAGTGGGTCACAGGAAGTCCAAATCTGGAGAGGAGCTTTGAGAGATGCCTTGCTCCCCTGGAGCTAGGAAAGCGGGGGCGGGCAGGGGTGACTGTGCGGAGCCCGGCGTGGCCTGGCACTTAGCAAGACACTCAGGAGGCGGAAGCCCAAGTACTCACGGCTGTTAGCGTCTGTGGGTGAGAAGGTGGGCAGAGCAGCCTGGAGACGCTGACCAGGCCTTTGGCTCAAGCACCTCCCACTCCGCTTGTCAACACCGCCTACTCCCCCCACCCCCGGCTCACCCATTCTCTGGAATGGGAGACTGGAGTCCTCTCTGGAAAAGCACATCATTCTTTGGCTTTGGCAGCAGGTGATGCCTGAGTTTCGCTTGCCTGGGGAAAACTCAAGAGGAGTGAAAGCTGTAACCAAGCGCTGAGGAAAGCCATCCCCCCCCCTCCGCCCAGTCTCTGGTTTCTTAGTACTCCGCGCATGCGTTACGTTATTTTCTCCGCACTCAGAAATGCGCTCCAAGCCCCTCTGGCAGCCACAGGGCCAAGGATTTTAGCCAGGATTCTGCACTTGGATCACCTCCGCTCCTCTGCTTGAAAGCCCCATCTTTGAAAGCGGCAACAGGAAAGAAACTGACTTGAGGCTGATTTGCTGAGCAGAGTCTTTTCAAAATTTCATTTCACTTCGTTTGCTCAGGTATCCGGCCCCAAGGAGCTAGGCCTGTCCAGGTGCTTCGCGTGAGCAGAGAAAGTGTTTGCTTCACTGTGTCCGGTGTTTTTCCAAGTTAATAGAAAAAGCATTTGCTGAGAGGGGTAGCTGCTCAAAACGGCATTTTAGAGCATCTGCAGAAAGGAATGGCGAATCACAGGATGTGAGCTGGCTCCAGGACAGGCCCCGTGGCTGTAGCGCTGAGAACATATGTGCTTTTTCCTTCCAAAGGCTTGGTTTCTTCCCGCTCCCATGGAGATGCAGAAGGGGACTTGCTTGGAAGTTCAGACACTGCCTTTCTGTCTGCCGTTTAGCCATAGAAATGAATTGTTAGGTGTGAAATGAATGTTTCATTGCAACCAACCGGTGTTACCTTTGATGCTTCCAGACGGGGTGGTGCACAGAGGCTCCAGGTTGTGAGTCTCGCTAGCTACCCTCAGAGGCAGAGGGGTGATTTAGAGGCAAATATGACAAGAATGAAGGCTTCCCAGGTGGCTGAGACAGTCAAGAATCCACCTGCAATGCAGGAGACCCGGGTTACATCCCTGGGTGGGCAAGATCTCCTGGGGAAGGTGAATGGCAACCTACTCCAGTATTCTTGCCTGGAGAATTCCATGGGCAGAGGCGAGAGCCTGGAGAACTAAAACCCATGGGGTTGCAAAGAGTCGGACACGACTGAGCAACTAACACACACACACACAGGACAATGCGACAGGATGCAGGTCTCTTGTTCCAGGCTCAGGGTTTGATGCTACCCCAGTGGGATGGCGCTGTGCCCTGTCCCAATTTTCCCGCTTCTGGGAAATCCCACAGTTATATATTGAAGTGCAGCTCATCTGCATGCCTTTCTTTGGGGCAGTGGAACTGTAGCTTGGATACGTTAATGGACTGGAATGTGAGCTTCCTGCAGCCAGGCCGTTTGTTTGGCTTTGTTACTGCTGGGCCACGGATTGGCCTACCCTGCCCGCTCCCTTTTCTGCCTCTGCTCTGTGTCCTGTTTGCAGGGTTGGGTTGGAGACGTCTAGGGGAGCAGAGATAATTCAGCCCTGACTATCCCTGCTCTCTACCGGGGGATCTTCGGGAACCTAACATTTGTGCATGTTTTATACCCAGAGACACAGAGCTCCAAATCAGAGCGTGGAGCTTCTGAAGGTGTGAAATGGGTCACACCTGGCACACCTGTCAGAGGTCAGGTTCCTTCAGGGCAGTTGTGTCAGCCTCCCAGGGCCGCCACAACAGAGAGCCAGACCGGATGGCTCAAAAAGCAGGGCTTTGCCCAGGGTTTTGGAGGCTGGTCATCCAAGGGCTTCCCTTGTGGCTCAGCTGGTAAAGAACCTGCAATGCGGGAGACCTGGGTTCAATCCCTGGGTTGGGAAAATCCACCGGAGAAGGGAATGGCTACCCACTCCAGTATACTGGCCTGGAGAAATCCTTGGACTGTATAGTCCATGGGGTTGCAAAGAGTTGGACAAGACTGAGCAACTTTCACTTTCACTTTCATCTGAGATCAAGGGGGCAGCAGGGTTGGTAGCTCCCAAGGCCTCTCCCTCTGGCTTGTCAATGGCCGTCTTTGTGTTGTTGTTCAGTCGCTCAGTCGTGTCCGACTCTTTGCGACCCCATGGACTGCAGCACGCCAGGCTTCCCTGTCCATCACCAACTCCCGGAGCTTGCTCAAACTCATGTCCATTGAGTCGGTGATGCCATCCAACTGTCTCATCTTCTATTGTCCCCTTCTCCTCCCACCTTCAATCTTTCCCCACATCAGAGTCTTTTCCAATGGCTCTTCGCATCAGGTGGCCAAAGTATTGGAGCTTCAGCTTCAGTCCTTCCAGTGTTGATTTCCTTTAGGACTGGCCATCTTTGTGTCTGCGTCCTAATCTCTTCCTACAAGGACACCAGTCATATGGAATCAGGGCCCACTCCGGTGGCCTCATTTTAAGTTGTGCTAGTCACCCAGTTGTGTCTGACTCTTTGTGACCCCACAGACTGTAGCCCATCAGGCTCCTCTGT
>NW_011494914.1:909756-909928 GCF_000754665.1 Bison bison bison | reverse complement strand
CTCCTCTGTCCATGGGATTCTCCAGGCAAGAGTACTGGAGTGGGTTGCCATTCCCTTCTTCAGGGGATCTTCCTGAACCAGGAATTGAACCTGGGTCTCCTGCGTTGCAGGTAGATTCTTTACCATCTGAGCCACTAAGGAAGCCCCATTTTACCTTAATCCCCTCTTTAAA
>NW_011494914.1:897933-909400 GCF_000754665.1 Bison bison bison | reverse complement strand
GGCGCACATGGGGGACAGAGAGGGGCATCCTGGGGGAGGGGCTACTTGAGCAAGATCTGGGGGGAGGGGATGTGAAGGCGTGCTATGCACCCTCTAAGGAGACAGTGAGTGCATTGTGCATGAAGAGAAACCAGAGGAAAGAAGTTTGAAAACAAAAAACTGGTTGAAGTCAGCTCTGAATGGGCCCCAAACATGAGGCCCCAGGGCCCACTGTGGTAGCGTGGGTTATGGGTGCTTGCCTGGGTTCGCACCGGCCCTGCCCCTTTCTGGCTCTGCGGTTTGGGTTGGATGGACTGAGCTCCCGAGGCCTCGGTGTCTTAGATCTGGGGGAAGTGATGGCTCGAACATCTGTCTGCAGTTCCGGATCATCTGTGTAAAGTGCTCCGACAGGGCGCGGCCTGAAGCAGGGGCTCGGGAAGTGGCCGCGGGGGCTGGGCTGAGTTTCAGCCACCACCCTGGAGGCAGTGTGCAGGGTGGGCTCAGGGAGGAGGCTGCTATGGTGCTGAGACCTGGCCCAGGCCCTGGAGGGAACAGAGGGAGGGGAGAGTGGATCTCAGAGCAGGCTCCGATGAGGATGGACAGGGCGTGGCTGCCCGCCTCGGCTCCCGCTTCCCTATCCCCGCTGCAGGCTTCTGTCTTTCCTGGAGCGGCACTGGCCTCCTGGCTCATGGCCAGCCTTCAATGTCCAGAGGACCATAAGGGCCTTCATGGAAAGCCCTTCAGGTTCTTGAATGAATCCGGTGACAAAGCTGATTTGTAGCCTGGCGTCTGATGGCGGGGTCTTTGTGGTGACAGCTGTGCTCTACTCCTGTGGGCGGGCTTTGTGGCTCCAGGGCCTTCCATTTAAGTCTACAGAACCTTCCGTGAGATATTTTGGAATTCCAGGCCACCAGAGTGCCGGCCTGCAGCATTGTGGGGGGGGACCGGACTGGAGAGAGAGGTTTAGTTCACGGTGGCTGAGCCGTGGCTGGTCTCTGCTTGGCCGGTGGGCATCTTCCCAGATCAGGGCTGCTTCTCTGTCTCGCAGCCTTCACCAAGGGCAGCCAGCGGCCACCTAGACACAGACAGAAGCAGACAGAGGTCGAGGGATGCGGGGACCAGCACTGAGCGGCCGTCACATTTGCTGTCAGGAAGCCAGCTGTGCCAGCCTGGGCCTGGCGGCTGGACCACAAATGACGAGAGTGAGGGCAGCCGGCGCTGTGAGGCAGGCGGTGGTCGGTGGGCGCATACGCTGGGCGGTCTGGGTCTGGGAGAGTCTTGGCAGGCAAGCTGGCAGTGTTGCAGTCGGGGGTGGGGGGTGCCTGTCTTGGGCGCAGGACCACCTGGGGTCTTTGGCATTCTTTTGTGCCTGGAGAACTCTTTCGAAGTTTGAGAGTCCCAGGTGAGAAGAGACTTCGCATTAGCCTTCAAAGCAGCTGCTTTCTAAGAGGGTCTGTTAGGACTCAGAGAATGAACTTATGGTTGCGGGTGGGGGGCGGATGGCATGGGGAGGGTGGAGGGAGGAGATAGCGAGGGAGTTGGGGATCGACGTGTTTGCATGGCTCTATTAAAGGTGGATAACCAACAGGGGCCTACTGTGCAGCACAGGGAGCTCTACTCAATGTTATGTGGCAGCCTGAACGGGAGGGCAGTTTGGGGGAGAATGGATACATGTGTGTATGAGACTGAGTCATTCTTCTGTGCCTTTGCAACTGTCACAGCATGTGAATCGGCTAGATTCCAATATAAAATAAAAAGTTAAAAAGAAGAGGCTCTGTTAGGTGCTGGGGTGCAGTGGTGAGCAAAACCAATCACAACTCCTGTCCTGGTGGGTCACTGGGACTGGACAGGAATTTATTGCAGAATTCTGGTGCCCTAAGGATCTGTGCTGGGGAGGTCACCGAGGACTTCCTGGAGGAGGTGATGCTCGAGCAGCTCTGAAGGGTGGGGAGAGTCACCGTCACCGGGCCTAGGAGGAGGTTGGGAGGGTGAGAGGGTGCAGGCCAATGGCGAGGTACGGAGTCCCGGAAAAGTCTGGTGCACCAGGCGGAGAAAGAACAGGTCTGTCAATCAGGAAGCTTGGCTCAAAGGCACAAAAACAGCTCTGTTAATAAGGTTCCTGGACACATTGCACAAATCTACTTTTACTTTAATGAAGTGGCTATTTAATTTGTAGTTGCATGAGGGTTCCTGAGAGTGTTTTAAGGAGATCATAAATTAGCTTCTTTCTTCTGCACGCCCCTTCAGATTAGAAGGCAGTCCAGCGCTTGGTAGGCCTCCTTTAGAGTTACAGTTGTTTTAACATTTGGTTTTAGCATAATTGGTCAGAGGTAAGCTCAGCCCCCCGAGGATGACACCGGGGAGTGTGGGGCTGGAGCCGTGAGATCATGCGCTGGCAACACGCCAGGCACCCCCACGTGATCCCGCAGTTTAGGAGGACCCGGAGTGGGAGCTTGTAAACTGCCTTCTGTTTGGGGCGGGGGGAGCTTCCCCATTTTTCTTTTTTCAGCATCCAAAGAGTGAGTTATTTACAGATGCTTCCCAGTGGCCTGTTTCGCCCTCGCCCTACTAATTCCTGAGTTGGCACGGGTGCTTTATGGAGTGCGGGGCAATGCTGGTAAGCCTTGAAGCCAGCCGCTTCTGCAGCCCTGTTCCTGGCCAGCCTGTGCCCAGGTTTGGAAGCTCAGGGAGCAGGGGGAGCCCTGCCTGTTGTCGTGGTCATGGTGAGGTCTCTGTCCCCGGGGTCTGGAAGGTGAAGCCCATGTTGGGGGTTCTATCCCCAGCCTGCTCTTGCTGTGGGAATCCTTGGAAAGCCTCATCCTCGGTGTGAGCGTGGATGCGGGGGACAGAAGCGCCGTGAAAACACGCACCCATGGGTCTTCCAGGAGTGCCCAGTGGATGGCGGGCAGGCGAATGCCCTGCACCGCCTCACATGGGCTCCCGCGGTGCGGCCACCCCTAACCCGCACTCCGTGGGTTGTAAAACACAGACCTGTTCAGCCTGTTCCCAGCCCCCTGGGAGCTGGCGATGACGGATGGACAGCCCTCGGAGGGTAGCAGGAAAACCCTTCCTGCTGCAGCTCCGGGATTCCAGGACACACAGCATTGTATCATCTGTATCCCAATTAAGCTCTGTTTGTTGTTTTAAACATTTAATGGGAATCCTGGAATGGGAGCTGTCACTGCAGAACCGGAAAAAAATAAAAGAGAGAGAGAATGAAAACTCCACAGTTCTTTTGAGGTGGAAAAGGTGCTTCTTAATTTTGCATCTCTGCAGCAGTCAGTTACTGCATTCGTCCAGAAAATTATGATCATTTAATTAATTTCTTTTCACACCAGCGCGAAGATCTTAAAATAACAGCACCCTCCTTTCTTCATGATTTTCTTGCAAAAGCCGATCATTCCCTTCAATGCCGAGCTCGCGTTGACTCCAACAGGCACATCTCTTGCACGACGCCATGTCCTGATGCTCGGAGATAAATTAAGTTCAAATTAAAGGGAGAAAAGAGCCAGGCTGCATGTGGCTGCTTCTATTCCAATGACTTTTAATTCAGAAAGGGTTCTTTATGAGTGTCTGTGCCGTGTGTATTTCTGAGGCGCGAGAGATACCATCTCCCGGGCCTTAGCGGGAGAGGCGGCATGTAGGATGGCCTCCATACTTCTGCTTCAGAGGCAATTCTATCTTAGAATAACAATTTCTCGTCATTTACATATTGCTTCTGATTAGTAATCATGAAGTTAATAATCACAGCCCCCTTTTATGTGCCCGTGGCTGTGCCAAGCGCATCACAAGCATCATCTCATTTACTTCTGCAAACAGTCCTAAGACATGGATACAACTGTTGCACTCATTTTACAAAGGAAAGTGAGGTTCGCAGCATCCCGGGGACTTGCCCAAAGTCACAGAGCTGATACAGGCCCGAGATGTGATGCCACTCTTCACTCTTGAGCCTGAGCGCTCCTTTTTAGGGCAAAAAATTTTTTTACGCTCTTTTCTTCTTTATTGTTTCTCAGCGGTGGTTCAGTTCAGTTCACTCGCTCAGTCGTGTCTGACTCTTTGTGACCCCATGGACTGCAGCACGCCAGGCCTCCCTATCCCTCACCAACTCCCAGAGTTTACTCAAACTCATGTCCATCGAGTCTGTGATGCCATCCAACCATCTCATCCTCTGTCGTTTCCTTCTCCTCCTGCCTTCAATCTTTCCCAGCATCAGGGTCTTTCCAGTGAGTCAGCTCTTCACAATCAGGTGGCCAGAGTATTGGAGCTTCAACTTCAGCATCAGTCCTTCCAATGAATATTCAAGACTGATTTCCTTTAGGATGGGCTGGTTGGATCTCCTTGTAGTCCAAGGGACTCTTCAAGAGTCTTCTTCAACAGCAGAGTTCAAAAGCATCAATTCTTCAGTGCTCAGCTTTCTTTATGGTACAACTCTCACATCCGTACATGACTATTGGAAAAACCATAGTTTTGACTAGATGGATCTTTGTTGGCGGTGGTGGTAAATTACAGATAACTTAGAATTTACCCTCCGAACCATTTTTAAGTGGACATTCAGTGGCATGAAGTCCATTCACATGGTTGTGAACCCATCACCACCGTCATCTCCAGAACTTTGTCATCTTCCCAAACTGAAACTCCGTCCCCAAGAAACATGAACCCCGATCCGTTCCCACCTCCCGCTTTCTCTGGAAACCAGCATTCTGCTTCCGTCTGTGACTCTATTTCTTCTAAGGACCTTGTATAAGCGGAGGCATGCATTGTTTATCCTTTTTGTATCTGGCCTATTTCACTTGGTGTGCTGTCCTGAAGGGTCACGCATGCTGTAGCATGCGTTAGAGTGTCCTCCTTTTTCGAGGCTGAATCATAGTCCACCGCATGGACGGACCACACTTGCTTACCTGTTCATCCATCCATGGACACTGGGCTGCTCCCACCTCTGGGCTATCGTGAACAACGCTGCTATGGACACGGGGGTATAAACGGCTACTGAAACTCCCGTTTTCACCACTTCTGGGAATGTATCTAGAGGTGGGATTGCGGGGTCACATGGTAATTCTGTGTTAGTTTTTGGGTTGGGCCTGTGGCCTGACACAGCAGACGTCACTCCTGTGTCTGCCTTGAGCTTTGCCCACCTGTCAGCTGCAAGGCTGCAATCCCTAAAGAAACCCGCGGCCCTGTGGTTTTGGAGGGGGAACTGTCACAGTGCTCAGGGCCACCCCACACCTGGGAATCACACGGCGGGGAGGCGGGGAGACGTGCAGTGCTGCTGTTTCTGCTTTCCTCCGATAACCCCCATTCTGCCCTTTGAGACCCGAGGGGAGGGGGCTGTTACCTGGAGCCCAGGAGATCCAGATCTGTCTCCTGGGAAAGTCAGGAGTAGGCTGACTGGCCAGGGGCGGGGGTGGGAGGTGGGTGGTCCAGAGGGGCGTGGCCTGGAGCTGCTGCCTCCCTAAGGTTCAGATCAGATCAGATTGTGTCCGACTCTTTGCGACCCCATGAATCGCAGCACGCCAGGCCTCCCTGTCCATCACCAACTCCCGGAGTTCACTGAGACTCACGTCCATCGAGTCAGTGATGCCATCCAGCCATCTCATCCTCTGTCATCCCCTCCTCCTCCTGCCCCCAATCCCTCCCAGCATCAGTCTTTTCCAATGAGTCAACTCTTTCGCATGAGGTGGCCAAAGTCCTGGAGTTAGGTTAACCTTTTGTATTTCAAGTTCAAGTGAGCCTCACTTCCTCCCTTTCCCCCTTAGGCCCTTTCCCCTATCGACTACCTCACTGACTAGCTAAATAATTCAATTTTCACTCTGTAAAAATAAAACACTCAATAAAAAAACTTATGTTTTTCTCAATTTATTCCCATCGGTACTACTTAACCCCATCCAACTTGATGTTCTGATTTATCACTTGACCGTAGAGGGGTTTTAGGGTTTTTATTCATCCCTGAAGCCGTTCTTCATCTGTGATTGGAGGTAGCTGCTGGGCTGACCAAGGGTGCACACGCAGGGGCTTCCCAGCTCCGAGGACCACCCCTTCATCCTGGCACATGGGTCCTCAGCTCTTGGTGTGTCACAGCCTCCCCCATGCAACTTTCTCAGAATGTGGGTTTTATAACCAGCGCAACAATAAAATAGAGAGGACCGAAAGGAAATAAGTTCTATGGTCACAAAGTCACCAACGTATTAAAACTAACTTCCTTTAGTCACACATCGACGAGAGTTAGCAGCAAGTGTGATAACTCCTACAGCTTTGACGTGATGAGCGTTAATGATACTTCGCGGTCAGCGGCACCTGCCTCCACGCCCTGGGAAGCACCTGTGGTTGGTGACAAAGTCCCAGGTGCCAGTGACACCCTTGTGACTTGTTGCCTGCTTCATGCAGGGAGAAGTGCCCAGCCGCAGCTGGAGTCGATGAACATGAAGAGGTCACTGCCGGGACTTCCCTGGCAGGTCCAGTGGCTAAAACTCCTCACGACCAGGGCAGGGGGCCTGGGTTCAATTCCTGGTCGGGGAACTAGATCCCCCATGCCGCAACTAAGACCTGCTTCAGCCAATCAAATAAATAAATACTGAAAATAATATTAAGAGGTCATTATTTTTCCATCCCAGTTCATGAGTCCCTGGATCCTGTGATCCTGGAACTGGCGGTGGGGGAAATCACAGGTGAATCACAGGTGAGTAGAAGTGTAGTAAATGCCAGGTATGGGCTTCCCTTGTAGCTCAGTCGGTAAAGAATCTGCCTGCAGTGCAGGAGACCCGGGTTCGATCTCTGGGTTGGGAAGATTCCCTGGGAGAAGGAAATGGCAACCCACTCCAGTATCCTTGCCTGGAAAATCTAATGGAGAGAGGAGCCTGGTGGGCTGCAGTCCATGGTGTCGCAAAGAGTCGGACACGACTGAGCGACTAACACTTACTTAGGGCGTGGCTGGTGGGAAAGAGAAAGGACAGACGGACCCCATGGAAATTATTCTGCCCCCCACCTCCGACCCCAGCTCCTGGTCCTAATGTCCTGTGTCCCCCAGGCCCCAGCCCTTTCCTTGGTCCTCACCAGCCCCCCAGGGTGTGGACTCCAGGAGGGCAGGGCTTCAGTTTGTCTGTTCTCTGCTGTCCCCCAGTGTCTGGTGCTTAGCAGATGCTCAGTAAATGTTTGGCACCTTGAGGAGGCTAGGAGGAGCTCGCTGGTCCCCGGCCCGGCTCCTCCCCTGCTGAGTGTCTGGGCATGACCGCACGGCTGGTGGGTGATGGACCCGGCCTCCCTGTCCAGCTGCCTGCCCCTCACGAGACCTCTGAAGCTCTGCAAGGCCTTAGTTGATCTCCGCCTGTGTGCAGCGAGGGTCCTGAGCCTTCCCGGTGGAGATGAGCTCTTTTGAGGGGGCAGATGGAGAGACCGGAGGAGGCAGAAGGAGAGGATCCAGAACCTTCGATTGGCAGCAGTGGCCACGCAGCCAGGTCATGGCGCCTCTGCCCTCTGGCTGGGGTGGGTCAGCTGAGAGCCAGGGCACTCAGCAAGGAGACAGCGGCAGTCCCCCAGTTCAGTTGGGGCTTTTAAATGGCTTCTCTGGGTCTGAGTGTCGTACATTCACGTAGAACAGAACCCAGCACCCGGGAGATGGTTGGCTCAGCTTTTCAACAAAAATAAATGACTTAAGGGGACAGACTTTAAACACGGAGGAGTTTCCTGGAGGGGCGGCATGCAGGATTTGGAAGGTCGACCTGATGGGTATCTTTCAACATGTGTTTTCGCGGGGTCATTTGTTCATTCGTCCATCATGGGCTAAATGTTTCCTCCAGGCCAAGCTCACAAGTGGAAACATCACTTTGCCAACAAAGGTCCATCTAGTCAAGGCTATGATTTTTCCAGTCGTCATGGATGGATGTGAGAGTTGTACTATAAAGAAAGCTGAGCACCAAAGAATTGATGCTTTTGAACTGTGGTGTTGGAGAAGACTCTTTGAGAGTCCCTTGGACTGCAAGGAGATCCAACCAGTCCATCCTAAAGGAGATCAGTCCTGGATGTTCATTGGAAGGACTGATGCTGAAGCTGAAACTCCAATACTTTGGCCACTTGATGTGAAGAGCCGACTCATTTGAAAAGACCCTGATGCTGGGAAAGACTGAGGGCAGGAGGAGAAGGGGACAACAGAGGATGAGATGGCTGGATGGCGTCACCGACTCAATGGACATGAGTTTGAGTGAACTCCAGGAGTTGGTGATGGACAGGGAGGCCTGGCGTGCTGCAGCCCATGGGGAAGCAAAGAGTCAGACACGACTGAGTGACTGAACTGAACTGAAGCTCACAAGGATAACCAGGTTCTGATGTCAGCCCTGGGGAGGGAGGGAACCCCTGAAAATTTGCCTATGTCTTTTCTTCCAAGTTGCATCAGCAGTCATCTTTTAAAAGGTTGAGAAGGTGTGGCCTCTGGAGGCTGTGGCTATGTGCTCGCACCCTCCCCTTACACCAGCACCCCTGGGGGGTTGAGGCGGTGCTTGGTGCACACCCCAGCATCTGGCCAGGGCTGTGCTAATGTACCGGCGTCCACAGCGAGTTTGATGTGGTCCCATTTTTGTCCCATTTCCTGAGGGGCTTGCTGAAACAAAGCAAAGTCCAGCAACGTCGGCTCCAAGAGCCCACTTTTAAAGGGAGTATTTCTCCTTGACATCTGGTTTCTGGTAAATTTCCTGATATGAATTATGGCCTGAAATGCTCACCTCCTAAGGTCCAATCAGACTTTCTTTTTATCTCACCAAACAGAGGCCCAGCAGCCACGAGGAAACCTGAAATCCGTGGCCTTCTGGGGAGGGGGGTCTAGTGGGAGGGGTGCTTTGGGACACGCTTTTCCAGCGTCCCTCCCCCCCACACTGCCGGCCCCAGGGAGGGGAGTTGGGCCTGTGGTCACCGCTGCCCTCCTGACACGGAGGAGCCAGCCAGACGGGCCCTGGACGCTGGGGTGACCTCGCCTCACGCTGCCTGGCCAGCACCCCCACCTCGCCCTTCCGGGATGTGCAGGTCTGGCTGACTTTGCTGCTGGCCACCTTGACTTCTGACCTGGGAGAAGTGTGGGGGTGGGGGGACTGTCCACGCGGCACGTGAGGGCAGGAAGCGGACCGCCCTCTGTTCCCCGGGGCTCGTGAGAGTCCTGCTTTCAGGAGTGTTTCCAAGCGGCACTGCCCACTGGAGTGATGGGGAATTATCGCCGGGAGTGGGGGTGTCTGGGTGGGATGGGATGGGAGGTGGGGCTGTAGCCCAGGTGCCAGTCGCATGATGGGGTCCCAGCCCTGCCTGTCCTGAGGCACTGCATGCAGGGCCTGGGCCCCCCAGTAGTGAGGGATGAGAGACTGTGAGTCTGTCCCCTCTCCGCCTCGGTTGGGGCCCTGCCAGGCCCCAGGGCTGGGCTTACCTCTCTGCCTGTCTCAGGGTCCCCGGGGTCCTGGGGGAGGGCGGGGGGTATGACATCTCTAGTCCCTTAGATGAGCTGGTGGCCGAGCCTGGGTCTGGGTGTCCTCAGCATGGGAAGGGGCTCGCAGAGCTGCGTGTCTCCCCCGCCCTGGCTTGGAAGGGGCGGAGCCTGGAGGGTGGTCCCATTTGCCGCCTGGCTCCCCTCTTATCCTAGGACGGGGGCCCGAGGCCCCACCGCCACTTATGGACCTGCAACGTGAGAGGCGTTTTGGGGAAGGAGGAGGGGGTGGTGGGCAGCCAGCTGCCAGCACCTTGATGCCCACCGGGCTCTTCCCGAAGCTCCTACTATCCTCAGAAGGTGCTGACATTTATAGCAGAGCTGAGTCAGGGCCACAGACTCACCGTACAAGACATCTCATGGGTCTGCCTTGCTTTCCTAAGGCAGTAGATTCTGACTTTCGGTCTTAACCCTCCTGAAGGGAACGCGGCTTCCCCCAGCACCTCCCCGTCTGGAGAAACCTGAGAGGGCTTCCCAGAGGTGGTGGCGGGGTGAAGGATGGTGGGGGGAGGGATGGAGGGCATCCAGGTGGTGGCAACAGCAGGGCTGTGGTGTGGTGAGTTTGGGAATTGAGGGTGGGCTGGGAGAAGGGAGAACCAGGAGGGAGAGTCCCCGGGAGGAGCCAGGCGGTGACACTGGACAGTCGCCGCCCTAACGTTTGTCACGGGGCCCTTTGAAGGGTGTGGATCGTCCGCCTGAAATCCCACCAAGTGCATGCAGGCCCCCAGCTCGTTAAGAGGGAAGCGGGTGTGACGCTGGGCGGGTAGCTGAGAGTCTGTCCGCTAGTCCTTAGTCCCTTTCATTCTTCTCCACCTGGAAGAAAGTGCAATGGCCATGTTCCATAGCAGTGCAGGTCTATGAAGAGCCGCATCTGGTGTCCGTCTGCCTAATTCTGTCAAGAACGTGCCCAGCCGGATGTGTGCGCAAATCTCTTCTGAGCCCTGCGTCCCCGTGGTTGCCCTGGCAGGCTTCCTGTCCACCCCTCTACCCCCGCAAGCCCGTGTAGGGGGAGGAATTCATGCAGGGAGGAAGACAAGGGGCAGAGTGCAGGGGGCCCAGGATGAGGGCTGGCTCCCATCCCTCGGCGCTCCGGGGTCTGCCTCTCCTCCTAGCCTCGAACAGACAGGGTTGGTCACACCCCGTGTCCCCACCTGGTGTGTCTGGGCCGACTGGTGAGATCTTCCTGGTTGGGCCGACAGTTACTGGAGGGTGGGGTTGTGTGTTCTCGCTTCCTGCTGTTCCCATGGCTCCTGTAACTCTTTGTGCAGAAGTGGGTGTGTTAAGCAAGATTCTTGGTCACAAGTCACAGAAACCCAACCCCAGCTTGCCTGAGCGAAGAAAGGGACTCGTCAGCTCCTAGGTCCTAAACGTCGAGGGTGCTGGCTTCAGGCGTGGCTGGCTCCAGGGGCCCCAGGTGTGGCCTCTCAGTCTCTGTCCCCCAGCCTCTGTCTCTGGGCTCTGTGTCCTTGTGTGTTGGCCCCCTTCTCCGACAGCCCATCCGGTCACAGCTCCCTGAGCACCCGAGGCTGAAGAACGCTGCCTCCCACCAGTGCTTCCCAACAGAAGTCCAGACGGAGACCTGCTGGCCGGCACGGGGAACATGTCACCCCGAACCCATCATCTTGGCCAGTTCAGCTCAGTTTAGTCACTCAGTCGTGTCTGATTCTTTGCGACCCCATGGACTGCAGCACGCCAGGCTTCCCTGTCCATCACCAACTCCTGGAGCTTGCTCAAACTCATGTGCATCGAGTCAGTGATGCCATCCAACCATCTTATCCTCTGTCATCCCCTTCTCCTCCCACCTTCAATCTTTCCCAGCATCAGGGGCTTTTCTAATGAGCCAGATCTTCCCATCCGATGGCCAGAGTATTGGGGTTTCAGCTTCAGCATGGGTGCTTCCAGTGAATATTCAGGATGGAAATGCTGATTGCCAGGTGAAGTGCTGATTGCCAGACCAGGGCGCTGACCCTGGACAGACACCTCTGTCCTTCCCCCCCAACCTGCAGAAGAGACTGGACATGTAGTTCAGATCGG
>NW_011494914.1:895856-897800 GCF_000754665.1 Bison bison bison | reverse complement strand
ATGGGCTACGTGATTTCCGCATGGTCAAGGCCAGCACTGCCCCTCACTTCTGCTTTTGACAGCGTGCTGAGTGGTGAGGCCCCCCAGCCTGTCTGCAGGGTCCCCCCAGATCTTCGGGAGTCATGCCCCGTGCACCAAGCTCAGAGTAGAGGAGGGCCCTGCCTGGGTGGCCCTCCCTGCCTCTCACTGGCGTGGCGGCTCCTTTGGGGGGGCCTGGGCTGTCTGTTGGTCATCACATATGCGGGGGGCCACGGGCGCTCTGTGAGGACTGGCTGGGGTGAAGTGCAGGGGGGCAGCTGCTGTCACCCCAGTAGGAGTGGGAGTTTCCTGGGACACTCGAGGCTTTGCGCCCTGGACGTGGACCATCCCAGTTAGGGCTGGAGGCGGCCCTCTTGGGTCGTGTCACGGGGAGAAGATAGGGCTGGGACGGTGTGGTCACCCTAGCCTGGAGCCGGGGGTGGGGTCCGTGTTCCCCCTCATTCTGCCCCCGTTTTGCCAAAATCTCAACCTGAAGAAGCCCAGAGCCCCTGAGTTAAACCAGGGAAGACGGTGTTGTCAGGCATCTTAAAGCCTCTTGGCCTTGTGTTCCAGATGAGAAAACTGAGGTGCTGGGAAGTCCAGTGGTTTGAACAGAGTCCAGAGCTGCGGGTGGGAGAGCAGGCCTAGACCAGGTCTGCAGGATCCCAGGCCTGGGCCCTTTCCAGATGGTGACCCACAGGCCTGGGCCCTTTCCAGATGGTGCCCCAGAGGGCGGGGGTGGGGGAGCCCCAGGAGAGCCCACCCTGGCTGAGTCTCCAGGGCTTGGGGCCATTGCAGCAACCTTCCTGGGCTTTTATTTCACGTCTCTCCCCTGAGCTACAGAGTTCCCCGCGGGGAGTGAGTTGTGGGCAGTGCTGAGATTTCCTTCTGCCAGGAAGTCGGCTACGAATCTTTGTTTTGGTGTCTTTGCCTCCAGTCTCCAGCCCGGGGTGTCTGACAGGAGTCGTAGGAGAAGGTGAATCACAGATGGGTCTTGTCTTCGAGAAGGAAGCCAGCCTGCGCTCACGGCTTCTTCTGCCAAAAGGACAGCTGTTGGGTGGGAAGGCTCCGGGGGGACAGAATCATTCAGCAGACGCCACATGGGCACCTACTCTGCGCAGGCTGGCTGCCCAGGAGGAGTCCAGGGTGGACTCAGAGGTCTCAGCATCTCCAGGGTGCTCGGAGGTCACTGAGTCCCAGCTGGGGATATTTCCCGGGACGGGAGGCTCACCCCCTCCCTGAGACAGCACATTCCAGGGTGTCTGGTCTCGCTGAGAGCAGCTGAGGTCAGCACCGAGTCGAGGGTGCCTGAGAAGGTGATGCTAACGAAAGCAGGGCGTGTCATCCGGATGGACCTGAAGGGGGCCTGTCTTGGCTGGTTGGGTTTCCAGGCTGTGAATCTGTCCAACTCAGGAACTTCACGAAAAGCAGGGTGGGGACTTCCCAGGCAATCCAGTGGCTAAGACTCTGTGCTCCTAATGCAGGGGGCCCCGGATTCGATCCCTGGTCAGGGAGCTAGATCCCATGTGCTGAAACTAAGACCTAGCACCTCCAAATAAATAAATTTTTTTTTTTTAAAGAGTAAAGTAGGGTGATCCCCAGCACTGCTGAATGACCCCAGTTTTGCTTCCACGTGATGGCATGCATTAGCCGAAGGTGAGACTAGGTCCCCTTGTCTCTGTGAATGGTGAGCGCTGGCCCCAAGTGGAAGCCCAGCCCTGGACTGGTCCACCTAGGGCCAGCAGTGCTGGGCAGAGGGGTGGGGCTGCAGCTGTTCTCTGGCTGCAGACCGTGTCTACGTGCTCTGGTTCCTTCCTGGCTGCTGTAACAAACGACAGAACCTCGGTGGCTGAGAACAGCACGGATGTATTTTCTTACGGTTCTGGAGGTCAGAAGTCCAGAGTCGTTCTCTCCGGGCTGGAGTCC
>NW_011494914.1:877783-895756 GCF_000754665.1 Bison bison bison | reverse complement strand
GGGCTGCCCAGGTGTGGGCAGAGCTGGTTTCTCCTGGGCCTCCCCCCACCCTCCCCCTGCTGGGAGAATCTGCTCCCTGCCTCCTGCAGCTTCTGGAGGTGCCCGCATTCCTTGGCTTGTGGCCCTTCTTTGCATGACCGCGATCGCTGGGCTGTCGTCACTTCTCGGTCTCCTCACTGACTCCGCCCCACAGTCCTCAGCTCCGGGCCCCTGGATCCCGAGCTCTGCCTCCATGCCCACGTTCCCTTGCCCTGTGTCAAATCTCTCTCTGCCTCCCTCTTTCGAGGACCCGTGTGCGTATGCTGGGCCCACCTGGACAATTCAGGACCATGTCCCCGTCTCAAGATCCCTCATCACAGCTGCAGGGTCCCTCACGAGGTCATGCAGGCGGCGGCTCTGGGCATTACGATGTGGGCATCTTTGGGGACTGGCGTCAGCTAGCCACCTGCCTCTTCTTTTGCCAGCCTCGCCCCGGCTTTACACTGAGGCTGCCATGGACTGTCTTCTGGCCGCTCCTCCACTTTGGTCTTGGTCTCTGTGCCTCTGACCCCCTCTGTCTGGTCTGGAACCTTCCAGCCTGGGCTCCTGACCACTGGCCTCCTCTGCTTTGCCCCCACCATCGCCCATACTGGAGACCATAACGTTCTGCCCTTGGTCATCTCCCTGGGACACTGGGGTCCCTGCTTAGGGCCCGAGGACCCTGTGGCCTTACAGGTGCCAGAGCCCTTGGGCATAGCTGGTCTCAGTGAATGTGGAAGGACCAGGTGAGTAGGGGTGTCTGTAGTGAGTTGAAGATAAATGAAAGCCGTTTTTAAAGTGCATTTAACCGACGTGCGTGGCACTTGGCCTTTTGTGTCCATCCTTCGGTCTGTTCAACCTGCTTGGTGGTCCACAGAACAGACAGCTCCTGTCCTGAGCCTGAGCCTGCGTGCTTTTACTGAAGACGAACGTTTTTAAGTCTCTTGGAGGAAAAATTTGGCCAACTTGTTTTGGCCATGGCGTGTGGCTTGCAGGATCTTAGTTCCCTAACCAGGGAACCCGTGCCCTTGGCAGTGAAAGCTTGGAGTTTAACCACTGGATGGCCAGGGAAGTCCTATGGGCAACTCTGAATAACAAATCACAAATATTGAACTTTTATGAATGGAAGGCAGATCCCCCGGGGTGGGTGGAAGGGAGAAACGCCCACAGCCCGTGACTTCCCTCAGGTCACTCATTTAGTTTTGTGAGTGAGGGTGTATGCGACAGGGCTTCCCAGGTGGCACCATGATAAAGAACCTGCCTGCCAATGCAGGAGACGCAAGAGACACAGGCTTGATCCCTGGGTCGGGAAGATCCCCTGGAGGAGGGCATGGCAACCCACTCCAGTACTCTTGCTTGGAGAATCCCGTGGACAGAGGAGCCTGGCGGGCTACAGTCCACGGGGTCGCAAAGAGTCGGACACGACTGAGCGACTGAGCACGCACGCACTTGTGTGTGACAATGGTGCACATGTGGATGAAACGAGGAAACAGCCAGTGGCTTGAATTAGCAGGAAAGGAAGCCTTGAGGGGGTGACTGGTGAGCAACTTCCCCTGGGAGGCTGGGGTCTTGAATAGAGGCTCGGGTTTTAGGATGGTGATGGTTGAGAGGTCTAGGGGAAGGCTGAGAGCCCTGGAGAGGGGACCTAAGCCAGGCCGGGGTCACATTGCCCGTGGGGAATAAGGTCCCAGGCCTGCGCCTCCTGCTGATTAGCTGTGACCTAGGATGGACCATCGCACGCGTGATGTGGGACTCTCCCCACAGACCAGAGGATGGCCAAGGTGGGCTGAGCCTCTGGACCGGCCAGGAGTCAGGGGCCAGCCCCCTGCAGAAGCAGAAGTTCACCTCTGGAGGGTTGTGAGCCATCGGACTTGGCTGAAGTAGAAGATTGGGTTAAACAGCGGGAGAAACCCAAACAAGGAGATTCTTGTTCCTAATTGCACTTGGCCGGCTCACCTCCCATTCGGCTGGGTGTCACCTCCTATTTGCGCTGCGTAAATGGATTCTAATAGCTTTCTTCTCCACCATCACTCAAAGAATGGCCTTGGTAGCCAAAAAGGAAATTAGTTTCAGGTGAAAGCCTATTTTTGCCCTGGGGAAGACCAAACTGTTAATTACCTAGAAATCACATGAAAATTTTTAGTCCCCCAAAGTTTTTTTCTTGGGTTCAACTTTTTGTAGATATTCATTATAGATATTGGCTTCAGCCCACTGAAATAATTCCTCTCTCAAGAGATTAAAGACATTTAAAACGCTCTGCCTTGTTAAACACAGTACATATTCTTTTTCTCTATTTCTGCTCAGCATATGGGGTGGAAATAGGAGACTGGGGAATTTAAAAATGACTTGATACCTTTTCTGTATTTAACTCGTGGTGGATTCCATACTCCGTGTGTGTTTTCGCTGAAGCTGGTGGGAATTGATGGCAAAGGTCTAGAAGGCCACCCTTTAATGTTGTGTTGACGGATCCTGGTGGGACTGTCGTGGCTCGTTTCTAATACGTATCCATCCAGCTGTGTTCACATGCAGAGGACCGCCCTGGGGCTTCCCAGCACTCTTGACGTAAAATCCAGACTTCTTGCCTGGCCTCCACTCGCCCTGCCCTCTGCCCTCTGCAGAGCTGTGTTCTTCCAGCTTCTGGACGTGTCAGACCCTCCCCACCTTATTGCCCGAGTCCCCTTGATTCCCTCTGCCTGGAATATATCTCACTTTGAGGATCTTCGCAGCAAAGACTTCCCATCAGTCTCTTTAAACTCGTATTTCTAGTCTCCACCTGTTTCTTTAATTACACCAGGCAACCTGTATCTGGTTTATCTTTTTGTCTGCCTGTCTATTTGTTTCTCCGTCTCCATCAGAAATCGTCATTTCCTGACTACAGAGATGGTTTTAGACTTTGGGGCCACGCTGAGGTTGCGATGATGCGTGGGACAGCTGGGTGCTGAAGCCCTGCAGGTCTGGGGGTCTCTAACTTGCCTTTGCCTTATCTGCAGCCCCGGCAGCCCCCCCAGGGAGCCTGGTTTAGTGGGTCTGGGCAGAGGCCTGGCACCTGGATGATTCTAATCTGCAGCTGTCCTGAGTTGGGAGTTTGAAGGAAAAGCAGGAGACCCCGCAGGGCAGATGGGAGCCTAACCACCCCTCGGGGGCCACCACGAAGCCTCAGAGTCATGCCTCCCTGTCCGTGTGAAAATCGAGGAGTGTTTGGCTCACTCGGTGGAAGAAGCCGATTTGTGGAATGGATTTGAGTACTAGTTCCATGAAAAGCATTCGCAGCATTTAAACAGTAGCCAGTGTTGGCCACCCGGCCCAGATGGCTTAGTGTCCCCGGGGCTGGGCTGAGGCTGCAGATTGCGAGCCTGGCTTTGTCATCAAGCCCCGGTTTGGCTGCAGGCCTGATGTGGGGAGGCTGCCCTGGAGTGAGGAGGCCAGCTCCAGGTTATTTTCCCAGCTCCTGAAGCAGAGACCGAGGCTCGGGGATGACAGGGCACAGGGCCACGCTCCTGCTCTGTGGTACGTATCGGTGTTGGCGTGACCTCCCACTGCTGGGGGGTGCAGTGTTGGAACAGGTTTAACTCTGCACCCTAAGTTAAAGCCTGGTGCATAGTAGGCCCTCAGGGAATAATTGGAGTATAGAGATACATGGATGGGGGAGAGGCAGAAGGAGAGGTAAGGGCTGGTTTTCCTAATTCCTGGGCTTCCCTGGTGGTTCAGACGGTAAAGTATCTGCCTGCATTTTGGGAGACCTGGGTTCAATCCCTGGGTCGGGAAAATCCCCTGGAGAAGGAAATAGCAACCCAATCCAGTACTCTTGCCTGGAAAATTCCATGGATGGAGTAGCCTGGTAGGCTACCGTCCATGGGATGGCAAACAGTTGGACACAACTGAGCAACTTCACTGGTTCACTGGTTCAAACCCTAGAGGGGCCGTGGGTGGGTCCCAGGCAGGCCAAGATGTTGGTGCCCCCTTCAAACAGATTTTCTGAAGATATCCACTCAGTGTTCACTTCAGTGAGGGTGGGATCGATTCAAGCAAGGGCCGGGGCTGCTGCCTGACTCGGGGGGAGATGCCCTACGCCAGCGGTCCCCAACCTTTTTGGCACCAGGGACGGATTTCGTGGTAGACAGTTTTTCCACGGACCAGGGGTTGAGGAATGGTTTCAGGATGATTCAAGCACATTCCCGTTTATCGTGCACTTTATTTCTATTATTATTGCGTCAGCTCCACCTCTGATCACCAGGCATTAGATCCCGGGGGTTGGAGACGCCTGCCCTGCGCTGGGTGCAGCACTTGGGGTGGTGTCCCTGGGCTGGTGCTCGGAGGCAGCTGTTTTCAGTCCCCCTCCAGGCGCTCGCTGGGCCCTGCGCAGTGGGAAGGAGTTCAGGGGTGAGCTTATGTGAAGCTTCAAGAAATGATTTCAGCAGCGCTCACATTTAGTTTGTTTCGATGTTGCTATAGGAAGTAAATGATTAATTAAGCAGCACCCACACAGCTTCTTAAAAAAGGAATGATTTTCCCAAACAAAGCAATGCTCCACTGATTTGTCAGAGAGAGGGAAGAAGGCTTTAATAAGCAGGATGCTGTTTAATAAATCATAATTACTTATGTGGGCAAATGCGCCAGCTCACGGAGGCGCCCAATTAAACATCTAATCACATTGACTTTCTCCTTCGTGCTGGCGTGCCAACTGCCCACCCCTAGGGTTGACCAGATGTCCCTGGGTTCTGATGGGCAAATAGTATCACCTTCTTTCTTTTCTGTTTTTCTCTGGGTTGCTGAAGTGATGTCCTTGAAGACTTCTTTCCAAACTGGTGTACATCAGACTCCCCTGGGGGGAACTTGTGATAAAGGCACATCACTTAGATGTCCCGACTGGGAGTGGGCCAGGAGGGCCCAGCATCTGCACTTCCGTGAGCTCTCTCCCGGGCTGTCTGCTGCACTCCTCTATGGCGAACCCTCTCGCAGGCAGTGTGACCTGTGGAATCAGAGAATTGGTCGTGACTTCCGGTGTGGCCGGGGTTTACCTTCAAGCGTCCTTCCAATTTGAGATGTGTGAGTGGGCGAATTGAACCCAGGATGAGTGAGAATCACTGATTCCCTGAGGGGTGTGACCCGTCAAGGTGGACTTGTGTCAGGGGGATGTGTGGTTTGGCGAAACTCGCCTGCACCTGCTGTGCGCCAGGCCCATGTGGGCAGGTGTGAGGCAGAGAAAGAAAACACAGTAGACCCGGCCCTCCGCCGCCCTGAGTCCAGTGGGCAGACGGACGGTAAACACTGACCAAGAATGCTGGGGTGGGATCGGGGCAGGCTTCCTGGAAGAGGAGGCACTTTACTGAGTTGCAGGGAATTAAATTACTTTAGGCCATTTGCACTGAGTATCCTGGGAGTGGCCAGCCCTGTGCTAGGTGATTAGAGGCTCACTCATGACCAAGTCAGACAAATCCCTGCCTTCGTGGAGCTTGTATTTTAGCAGGGGGAAGGACACAGAACCAGAAACTAGTGAAGTAGGTTCCGTTGGTGGTAAATGCCATGGGGAAGATCAAACTGATAAAGATCTGCAGGGGGCAGGGCGGTCACAGATGGCTTAGGAGCCTGCAGGCAGAGGGTCTGAGCAGGGAATGGGCTTGGCAGGCTTGAGGAAGGGCGGCTCCTCATGACTCAGCAGTCTCATCCCTTAAATATGTGTACATGTATGTGTTCAGCTGCTTTTTTTGATTTCTTTTGAACTGTGGTTGGAGCAGACTCCTGAGAGTCCCTCGGACGGCAAGGAGATCCAACCAGTCCATCCTAAAGGACATCAGTCCTGAATATTCATTGGAAGGACTGATGCTGAAGTTGAAGCTCCAGTACTTTGGCCACCTGATGCAAAGAGCTGACTCATTGAAAAAGACCCTGATGCTGGGAAAGATTGAAGGCAGGAGGAGAAGGGGATGACAGAGGAGGAGATGGTTGGATGGCATCACTGACTTGATGGACATGAGTGTGAGCAAACTCTGGGAGATGGTGATGGGCAGGGAAGCCTGGTGTGATGCAGTCCATGACTTGCAAAGAGTCAGATATGACTGAACTGAACTGAATAATCAAGAGAAGTAAAAACCTGTGTCTGCAAAGAAACATGTATGATATTCATTGCATCATTATTCACAATAGCCCAAAGTGGAAACAACCCAGATGTCCACCCGTGCATGATAGGTAAGCAATGCACTGTATCCATGCCAGGCTTTCCCTGGCAGCTCAGCAGCAAAGAATCTGCCCGCAGGGCAGAAGATGCAGGTTTAATCCCTGGGTCTGGAGGATCCCCTGGAGAAGGAAATGGCAACCCAATGCAGTATTCTTGTCTGGAAAATCCCACAGACAGAGGAACCTAGTGAAGCTGTAGTCTACGAGGTCGCAAAGCGTAGGATGTGACTTGGCGACTGAGCATGAGCAAGCCCACACAGTGGAATATTATTTGGCCGTTAAAAAGAAAAGGAAGTGCTGATACACCCTGCGAAGTGGATGAACTTTGGAAACATGATGCTGAGCGAAGAAAGCCAGACACAGAAGAACACATATTGTGTGGCCCCATTTGTGTGAGATGTCTAGAACGGGCCAATCCGTAGAGACAGAAAGAAGGAACGTGGTTGCCAGGGGTCAGGGAGAGGGGATGGAGACATGGAGGGATGGGGAGTTGGGCGTGAAAGGTACGGGGTTTCCTTTCCAGATGATGAAAATATTCTAAACAAATATGGCGATGTTTGTGCAAGTCTGTGAATGCACCAAGATTCATTGACGTGTACCCTTGAAACAGACGTATCGTACGGTGTGTGAATTTTATCTCAGCAAAGTTGTTATAAAAAGGAGGTGGTGCTGCTGGAGCAGAGGGATGGGGGCCAGGGGTTGTGCTTAGGCAGAGGGACAGGCAGGGGTGGGAAAGGGCACAGTGGGCAGTGGCTGTAGGGAGCTGGAGGGTCAGGAAACAACTGGTAAGGCTCTGGATGGCAGAGCTGGATGTGGAAGTGCACAGGTGGGTGCGGCCAGGCACAGCAGGTCTGGGCATCCCTGAGGGCGCTCACGGACCAGTAGGCCTGGATGGATTTCTTGCAGGGGGACCAGGTGGCGGCTGGGAAACAATTCCTCTCCTTGCACCGCTCTGCCTCCATTAATCCACTAGTTACCCTGCAGTGGGACTTCCCTGGGGGCTCAGTGGTAAAGAATCCGCCTGCCAAGCAGGAGACTGGGGTTCGATCCCTGGGTCAGGAAGCTCCTCTGGAGGAGGAAATGGCAAGCCACTCCAGTATTTTTGCCTGGGAAATCCCATGGACAGAGGAGCCTGGTGGGCTACAGTTCATGGGGTCTTAAAGAGTTGGACATGACTGAGCACTGAACAATAAAAACTCCCTGTAGGGACTTCTGACTCCTCTTGGGGCAGACCCCTGCCAGGCAGTGCGGGTCTCCTCTGCTTGGTTCTGCTCCCTGACTGGGCAGGGGGCCTGAAATCACAGCCCTCTGGAGCCCTGAATTGGCCAAGGTGTGTAGTTCATTAAACACCAACAATCAACCAACGGCAGAACGTCCAGACTCACGTTACAGTTGATGTAAGGATGTAACCCAGGCTCATTTTAGACCTCGCGGGAGGAAATGTCTCAGGAAGAAGCCTGAAATTACCGGTAATCCTTCAGAGATAACAGTGTCCCACCTTTTGATCATTCCCTTTCTGATCCGTAGTAAGATGCCTTATCCACTGCGCCACTGGCCCTGTTAATGACCATTTCCTTTCTGAGCCAAGATTAGAACCCTGTGATATGGTTTGGAATTCTATGCACGTTACCATTATCTTGTCAGCGTTTTCCTCCATCAGTGGAAGTCGTTTGAAAATGACCGTGACTGAACTATCACTTCTGTTGTTGTGCTAGAGCTTTATTAAAGCTTTTTCTTCCAGTTTTATTGAGATGTAATGATACACAGCGCTGTATGGGTTTAAGGTGTACAGCCTGACGATCTGTCTGACATCCTTCTTGAAATGATGACTGCAACAGGTTTAGTGAACATCCATCATCTTGTATATATAGATACAACATTAAAGGAATAGGAAAAAAGCTCTTTTTTTCCCCTGTGGTGAGAACTCTTAGGACTTCCCAGGTGGCTCAGTGGTAAAAGAATCTGCCTGCCAACACAGGAGACACAGGAGACATGGTTTCAATCCCTGGGTCGGGAAGTTCCCCTGGAGAAAGAAATGGCAATCCGCTCCAGTATTCTTGCCTGGAGAATTCCATGGACAGAGGAGCCTGGCGGGCTACTTTAGGGAAAAAAAAAAAAAAAAGGACTCTTCTTTTTTCTGGGGTGAGAATTCTTAGGATTTAGTCTCTTGACCACTTTCATATGTGACACACAGCAGAGCCAATTGTATTTATCACGTTGTACTTTATATCCATGGTACTTATTTATTTACAACCAGGAGTTTGTGCCTTTTGACTGTCTTTATCCCACTGCCCCTCTCCACGCTGTTCTGCCTCTGGTAACCACAGATCTGTTCTCTTTTTCTACGAGTTTGGTTTTGAAGTATCAATATAATTGACCTACAACACAGTCTCAGTTCCTGTTACAGGACGCAGAGATTCGATATTTCTATACATGTCAGAATCATCACGGTGATAAATCTAGATGTGACCCGACACCATACAGAGACGTTATGCGATTGCTGACTGTACTCCCCATGCTGTGCGCTTCAGGCCTGTGGCTGATTTATTTTGTGATGGGGAGTGTGCACATCTGGAGACCTGTCATCTCTTTATTGTTTTCCCATCGTTGTATTCTTGGAAGGAAGCTCATATTTCATTATGAACAATTGTACTGACATCATTCACCGAATCGACACCCTGGCATGCAACTCTTTACCCACGTGTCTGAGTTTCCTAGGACAGATTGGCTGAAAGGTCATCAGTCAAAGGCCGCAAACCTGGAGCCCGCAGCTGCCTAGTTGTACTCATGTCTTCTGGAAGGATCTGCTGGTGTGTCTCAGAATCACAGCGTGGCTCCAAATCCAGGTGTCCCACGCGGCCTCTGATCCCTTCCTGCCAAGAGTGGGGCTTGGGAAGGGCTTCTTGGAGGAGGCACGGTCAGGCAAGGTCCACTCTGGGAGGCCCCACAGGGAGGACCGACTTGTGCAAAGTCTCCATGGCTGGAACAAGCACCTTTACCTGGGGCGGCGGGGGGTGTGTGGGTGGGTAAGGGAGCTGAGGGTCCAGAGCTGAGTGGTCCCCCAATGATGGACAGAGCAGGGAGCTGACCGCTCTCGTCTCCGTACGCGGCCCCCCGATATGACCGCCACCTCTTGTGAGCGTAGATGCTGAGCTTTGGGCTCCCGCCAAGCCTGGATCCACACAGTCATTTTTGCATGTGGGAGAAGCCAGTTGGGTTGGCCTGCGTTTATTAGAGCCTGTTCTTGTGGGAAGAGAAGCAAGCCCTGAAGTGTTTCTCCTGTGATCTCATAGTGACTGTGGTTACCCTGCTCCCTTGGTTCCCTCTGCCCGAGTCTTTATTGCAGTTTTATTGAAAGATTAAAAAAGAGATCCAGGAATCTTTACTTAATTAAGACTTTTATGACTTGCAGAGCTGAGACTTCGAACTCTTTCCTTTGGTTCTGAAGTGTTCTGAGGCGGGGCAGTGGGCGGGGCCGCCTGGTTCTATTCGGGAGTGACCTGCATTCCAGGGTCATTTGTTGGTCAGGCCTGGTCCATCGAGCGTGCTCATCCCCAGAGGACATGAGCTTTCCGAGAGGGCTCCAGGGGGCCCCTGGATGAGCACCACCAAGGGACTCACCCTGAGCGCTCAGGGTCGGGGCCCTCAGCAGCTGCTCCAGCAGGCATCGGTCACTCCAGAGTTCTGGGAAGATGGAGGTCCCCTGCATGGGTCCCTGGTTTCCACAGATAACTAATTTGATCTGATGGTTGGTAAGGGATCAGAGGCCCCGTGTGACACCCAGACTTGTGTCAGAAGTCCTCCCTGCGCCCTCCCAAATGGACTGATGTTGGGCGCGGAACAGATGCCCCTGGGGAAGCGCTCGAGGCTGCTGGGTGAGGGGCACGGCCGGTGGGAGGCAGCGGCAGCCGGGTGGGTGGCCCAGGCTGCTGTGTGTCTGATTCCAGGTGTGCCCTCGCACAGAACAGGCTCTGTACCTGGGAGGCTCCGGCTTGAAACGCTCGCTGGAGGGAAGGTGGGGATCCACCGAGAAGGGGCCTTTTGCAAAGAGCAGGGGGAACCAGCCCTTGGCTTGCGCTTGGCTCAGATCTGAGCCGCTGCTGCTGGGCTGGCGTGAGGGGCCCAAGGAAGGAGGCAGACCAGGGCTGCGGGGACCCCCGTCACCCCACTTGCAGGTGGGAGAGTCACGGCACAGCACAGAGGTGTTAGGTAGCTTGCACCAGGGCACACGGCTCAGCCGTCAGCCCTGGAATTTGAACGTGGCCGCCTCACTCCAGGTTCCACACTCTGAAGCAGCTGTGAGGTGGGTACTTACTGTCTCTGGGCCTCGGTTTTCTCATCTGTTCAATGGGGTTACGATACTGCGGAGGCACAAAATAGGAGCTCGATGATCTCACTACTGTCGTTCAGTCGTGTCCGACAGTTCGCAACCCCAGACACTGTGGCATGCCAGGCTTTCCTGTCCTTCACTCTCTCCCAGAGTTTGCTCAAACTCATGTCCATTGAGTCCGTGATGCTACGTAACCGTCTCATCCTCTGTCTCCCCGCTTCTCCCGCCTCCTTTAGTCTTTCCCAGAGTCAGAGCCTTTTCCAGTAAATCGGCTCTTCACATCAGGTGGTCAACATATTGGAGCTTCAGCTTTAGCATCAGTCCTTCCAGGGACTATTCAAGGTTGATTTCCTTTAGGACTGACTGGTTTGGTCTCCTTGCTGTCTAAGGGACTCTCAATCAGTCAATGGATAGAGTTGTGCAAAGAAAGAGTGTGGTGGCCACAGGGGCGGGCACCCCACGGGCTGGTTGGGGAAGTCTGCAGTGGGCCCCCGAGGCACCGTGAGAAGGAAGCCGAATCAGACCATCTTCTGGGAGGATGAAAACTCCTCAGAAGCTCAGTGCTGGCCAGGTGGTCCAGGAACCTCGCAGACCACAGCCCCGGAGGCGGCCCCCAGAGCGGGGCTGAGCAGGCTGGGGAAGGCAGGTCTGACAGCATTTAATTTTCTCTTCTAAATCTGCCTTCTCTAGCCGAATCCTCGAGTGTGAGGAAAATGCACCATTAAGGCACCAAACAGCGAATGCGGAATTACTTCTTAGTAATTGTGATGGGGGTGGGGTGGGCAGGAGGCAGAGCTGCGACTCCAGACTCACGGAAGCTGCATCTGCAGGCACCAGACAGCCGTCTTTTCTGGCCTTAAAAACCCTGCCTTTCATTTGACGTTTTTGCTTTGGTCACCTCCTCCCTCTGCTCACACCTCCCGAACATGGTGGCCCTCCTGGCTGGGGGAGGGGCTGGAGGTTGTCTGGTCTGACCTCCCCTGCCCTTCCCTCCAGGGCAACCCTGAGAATTGTGGCCTGTCCCATCCGCTCGCTGGGGCCACACAGGCCAATCCGAGGGTCCTGAGCTTCATACACATTTTGTTTAGGGAAGACGCTTGCCAGCTTTCCTTGGGTGTTTCCTCTACATGATGGTGAACAGACCAGGCTTCTGCCCGCCTTATAGGGAGTGATGTACAAATGTTATGTCCACAGAAGGCTCTAAAGAGAGGGAAGGGAGTGATCGAGGCTATGCTCCAATTATAAAAAATATATATATATATGTATATATATGTTGGCAGACTCCTATTTTTAACCTTCAAAACCCTAACATGTGAGGTACTGAGAGGAAGTGCCTTCTCTTCAAAGCCTTTCCTGACTCCCCTGGATGAACTTACGCTGGTTGCTCACACCGGGGCTTTGCTGCTCTCATGGTTTTTATCGTTATGGGGTCCTGTTGGTGCTGTGCTAAATCGCTTCAGTTGTTTCCAACTCTTTGTGACCTCATGGACTGTATGTAGCCCGCCAGGCTCCTCTGTCCATGGGATTGTCCAGGCAAGAATACTGGAGTGGGCTGCCATCTCCTCCTCCAGGGGATCCTCCCGACCCAGGGATTGAATCCGTGTCTCTTGCGTCTCCTCACTGGCGGCGGGTTCTTTACCACTAGCACCTCCTGGGAAGCCCTTCTGGGTCCTACTCAACCGTCGTTATAGTTCCTCGGCGTCTGACTCTGGACGGCAGGGCCCACTGCATCTTTATTTTTGTGGAACATTGCTCTGGGCTAAGAATGGGCCACAACCACTGCTGAACTGAAAGGATACTGACAACAGCCTTTGGCCAGAGCAGAGCGTGGCACAGCTGCTTGTCGCTGCCTCCTGAACGCTTCCGCCTTTCTCCTCCCTACCTATTGGAGCCAGCATGGCCCAGCCAGCCCGGGAGTTGTCGGGGAGGGACCGTGTGTGTGCCATGTCCAGTCCTGGGAAGCGGCAGGGACCCTGGCACCTGCTGTGCCCTGAACTGTCGGATTAAACAGCCTTAGCTTGAGCTCCCACCGTCGGGGTCGGTCCAGACGCTCCCCCCCCGGACGAATCTCAGCTTCTCCAGGTGCGCTTCACCCACGGACCAGTTTGAGCTGCCTCCTGGCTTCGTGGCCTCAGAGCAGAGGGGCGCTCACGGGAACGTCCTGGGCTCCAGCCAAGAAGTGGAGGCCCCGTGGCTTTTCAGGACGCAGCCTTAGAAGTCCCAAAGTGTCAACTCCATCACCACCCTGCCAGAAACCTGTCTGGGTTTGGGAGAGGGGGAGGGGAACACAGGCCACGCCTCTCCATGGGAGCAAGTCAGAGTTTGGAGCTGTATTTTCCAGCCACGAGGGTGAGAAAAGGTGGCTGTGGCAGGTCGGAACTCCCCCTGGCAACCCCTGCAGCCCAGGGACCTCTGATCTCCAGTTCCCGTCACACCAGGAGGGTCAGGAGCCTCGAGTCACTGCTTAAGGCGTGTGTGCGAGGCTGTCTTTGCTCCAGATCCCGGAGAATGGCCTCCCTCCCCTCCTTTACAGCCGAGGCTGGAGGAGGCCACCTGGCAGCCCGAGGTCACGAAGCCTAAGGAGCAGAGACTGGATTTGAACCTGAGTCCATCTGACAGCATATGTGCCTCTGGGGGCTCCAGGGTAGAAGCTGACGGAGCTGCGCTGAACGCGCCCGACGGGTGTGGCCGGCGTTACCCTGTTTGCTGGCAGGCTAAGTCCTGATGTCTAGGACGGGCCCAGCGGGGGGATATTCATGATGGATTTATTCCTGATGGGCGGAGGGCGCAGGGCCGTGCAGCCCTGACAGCCTGCTGGCTACCAGGCAGGATAAAGGAAGCTGCAGCCCCTCCCCGAGTTCACTGATCCGGACTGCCATCTGTCCCTGCCGCCACAGGCCACCTCCTGCTCAGGGACGCCGTTCAGGTTAAGAACGAGCGGTTCCGCCTTGGGAGGGAATCTCCCCAGTCCAGAGTTCGTGGCCAGGCCCTGCTCTGTTTTGGGCTGGGGGCAGGGGGATGGCACAGCTGTTCCGTGTCTTCGAGGAGCCCCAGGAAATGCCAAGGGTGGGCTTTTCCTGTTTTTGGTTCCTCACTTCAGAGCCTCCTTATCGCCAAGATCGTGAGCATCATAGCTGAACGGAGAGCTCTCTGCGAGCAAGTTAGTTCTCTGACTCAGAGGCCGTAGCTAGCTGGACACGGGCCGGGCATCGGGCTGGGATGAGTGTGACCTTGCTGTCCACACTCGCCCCTGCTGCCCATCACACTCACACGCACTCGGGGCCACTAGCCGCGGTGCGGCTCAGAGTGCCAGGTGCAGGATTAAAGTCAAACCTCTCGGCTGTCCTGCCAGGCGCTGCTCCCGGGTCCCCGTGGCTCAGGTCAGTTCCTGAGTTCTGATAAGTGTCCCACAGTCTGAGCAACTTTGGGATGTGAGTTGTTCGGCGGCTATGACTTTCCTGCCACCTGACCTCTAGAGGAGATGGACTCACCCCTCCGAGCGAGCCCACGCCTTGCGGGCTGGACCCACGTGGCTTCCGTGTCCATCAGGGCACCTGGCACTCGGGTCACTGAGGGCTCTGGGTTCTGATTTGTGACTCTGACTTTGCTTCCATCGCCAGAACTGGGACGAGAAACCACGCGGTTCAGTGTCTCTAGGGAACCTCAGGGGCCCGAGGGTGCGGTGGCCTTTCCTGATGGGAGGTGGCCAAGGGCTGATGGCAGCCCATGTGACATGCTCAGATCGGGATCCTGGCCCCACTCTTGGTGGCCTGCTTGTGGGGCCAGAGTCTCCACCTGCCCTGACATCCCGGGAGCAGGACAGGTGAGGAAGATGGAGGGAGGGGTGGGCAGGCAGAGGGAGGGAAGGGGGGTCACCTGGTGATGCCACGGCCTCTGCCTGGGGGCTGGGGGCCGCCACGTTTGGGCCTCATGGTGCCCCTTCCCAGCGACCCTCCCCCCGCAGCATCCAAGCCTGGGGCCCTGGGCCCCCGGCGCTCGGTCCACCGAGAGCTCCAGTTAGCAAGCGAGGCGTGGCGTGCGGCCTCATTATGCCAGTCCCTGCGGCGCCCTGGACAGCCGATCCATTCTTCTCATCATCTCTGAAGCCCACCCCCCACCACCCCGGGTTCTGGTCCCGAGCTCTTAATTTGCTTCCCTGCCGAGCCTCATGGTCCATGACCTTTAGACTCCCGCTCAGCTCCAGCGTGCCGACATTTTAATCGGGCCCTCGGCAGGCAGCCGGGCTTCGCACGACGTGGGGCTCCTGCCGCGCCAGCTGCTGCCGTCTCAGGGGCAGGCGCCATGCTGTGTAGACGCCTGGCTTCCTCCCTCCCGGGGGGCGGGGGAGCATCACTGGGGATCACCCCGCCCCCCATCCATGAGAGACGCCGTGGAGGAGCCCCGGGACGCTCAGTTTAATTCCAGTCAACGGACTGTCAGGCACCAGGGGTCCAGGTCAAGGCTGGGCAGGGCCGGGGATCACAGGGCCCCACAGGGAGACGGCCGCAGGGCGCTGGGTGCAGCATTAAAGCCAAGCCTCTCCGCTGCCCTGCCAGGCGCTGCTCCGGGGTCCCCGTGGCTCAGGTCAGCTCCTCTGTTGTGACGACAGCCCCGTGAGGTCGGCATACCTATATATCACCACCTGTGTACAGGTGGGGTAGCCTGGGGGGTTGGTCATACAGCTGAGAGTGGCCGGGCTGGGGTCTGCACCCGGAGTCTGACTCCCCGGCCTGCTCGCGGGTGGAGGCGGATAGCGGGGGTCAGGTCTGGTCCCACCCCCGTGTCACAGGAGGGTGAGGCGCCCCAGGCGGGGGGAACATTGAGGAGGTGATTATGGCCTGGGGAACTGCTGGAGCCGGGAGAGGGGGCAGGCCAGCCCGGAGAGCGGGACGGATGGTCCAGGGGCCGCCTGCCTGCTGCGGACTTGGTCTGCAGAAGCCCTGAGGGGGGATGGGACCCCCATGAGCACGGTCAGGGTGACCATGATCATACCTCCTGGCCGTCGCTGAGCCCCGACTCCACGGCGGACAGAGGCCCCCAGCCGCGTCCCCTGCAGCCCTCCCGCTCATACCTGGGGCCAGGTGTGGGCTCATACCTCGGGAGATTCAGAGCAGGGCAGCTTCCTGCTGCCGTGGGGTTGGGCCCTCCCCCGGGGCCAGGGGGAGGCTCCAGGTGAGGCTGCCAGTTCCTGTGGTTCCTGCGTGGTGAGCACTTTTCAGATGGGGCGTCGTCAAGTCCCCAGAGGGTCTTGGCAAGGCCCCCCGCCCCAGTTCTGTGCCATGAGGCACCTTCCGGGTCACTGAGAGCCCAGCTCCCTGGCCGCCCTTTCTGTGTTTCAGTCTGGTCCCTGGCTCTGCCTGCTGGGGCTTCAAGGGAGGCCCTGCCCCTCTGTCCTCAGTTTCCCCATCTGTAAAATGGGCGCCATCACCACTCACACGCCAGAGGGTGGTTGTGAACACTCTGAGACTGACATGTGATACACCGTCCCGGCCCCTTCTTAGGCTTGGTTTCCTCGTGTGTAGGTAAGGCAGTTAGCCCTGAGGGGCAGGTGGGAAGCCCCCTTGAGGGGGGCTGCTTGAGCCTCTGCATGGGCCGCGTGCCGTGATGGGCAGGCCAGGCGCCGATGGTCCTGGGCTTGGGGATGAGAGCGTGAGGATGCTGGGTCAGTCACCCTGCTGAGCCCCTCCCCCCGAGCCTAGCAGCCCTGTCTCCCCAAGTGCTACGGTGTTGGGATGGTGACAGGTGTCCAGCAGGAAAGTGACCCAATATGTGCTCCGTCCCTGAAGCGGCAGGTTTGTCCATCACCCGCAAACGTATCCATTCCTTTGCTCTCCTGAACTGATTTGAAGTAGCTGGGGTGGGGTGGGGGAGGGCAGCTTAGCCGTGGCAGGATGTTCCCCCCCTCCACCGTCCATCAGCAGCCTGTTCTGCTGCCCCAGAAAGGGAGGTGCCCAGCTGCCTGAGATGTCGACAGCAATTTATCGGTCTGTATTTAGCAAGAGAACATGACTTTGAGTTACATCCTGGGCCTCCTAGAGGGCTGTGGGCCTGAGGATTTCTGGGAGGCTCATCCTGGTGACCCCGCATGCTGACCGCTCTGGAGTGTCCCTGGGTGGCATTGTGCAGCCAGGAAGTTAGATAACCACCTACCGGGGGGTGGGGGGGCATCTCTGGAGCGGAGGAGACACCAGCTTCACCTCTTCTGTGGGCGCTGAGGTTCAGAGGGCCGCCCTCTGCCACCGTCTTTGTGATCTGCCCCTCAGGCACCTCCTGGGCCCTTCGGGGGCAGGGTCCTGGGTCTGATCATCACGGTGCCAGGCACTTAGGTGGAGTTGGTCTTACTGCCCCCGCAGCTGCCCAGGCTCCGGCTGCGAGGCAGGCTGCCCCTCACGGCCATGGGTTCAGGACGAGCTCAGGGCTGCTCCGGACTGGCAGCTGGGGGACCCTAGCAGAGGAGACGGGTTGAAGCTCGTGCAGAGCAGGGAGTGGGAGTTCACCCCAGGGTGGGATGGGCAGAACAGGCTGAGAGAGCTGTGGCCACTCATCCAGGGTCACGCAGAGGGCCCTGTCACAGCCCCCTTGGCCTTGAATTCCATGCCTTGGTTCTGGACCATGAGTGTTTCTGACCGAGACATCTCTGGAGCTGTGAACACAGGGTGGGTGTGTGGGAACCCCTCCCTGATTTGAGGGGAGTGTATGGGCAGCCACGCCATGAGGGTACAGATTCCTGGAGAGGGTGCAGCTTGTGAGCCCCTGGCCGGCCTCTGGTGGGGTCCCCTCTGGCGCCTGAGCGACTGTTGAGAGGCCAGGTCCTGGCTGGGTGCTGGGACTGACTGTGTCCCTTGGGGTCCATGGGGGCCATGCTGATGAGCACTCAGGACGGAGACTCTTAGAGTTCATGGCAAGGGAGAGGCACCTCTCTGAATTCCAGGGGCAGCTTCTCGGCGTGGGCAACCCCTTTGGGTCACGTTGCTAGTGTTGGAGTTTGGTTTGCAGACTGGCATGAGCACCTAGGAAGCATCAGCTGTAGGCTCTGCCCAGCTCCGGGGGAGCACGCCCACCCCCACGGAGTCTTGCTTGTGCTCAGTCGCCTCAGTCGTGTCTGACTCTGCGATTCTAAAGACGGTAGCCTGCCAGGCTCCTCTGTCCACGGGACTCTCCAGGCAAGAGTACTGGAGTGGGTTGACATTTCCTTCTCCAGGGGGTCTCCTGGACCCAGGGATCGAATCTGAATCTCTTATGTCTCCTGCACTGGCAGACAGGTTCCTTAGCACAAGTGCCATGAGCCTTACTGAGCTCCAACTGTGTGCAGGCGCTGTCCTGGGTGTGAGCAACAAGGCAGGCGTCGTTCCAGTACTCCCACCACAGCTGCTGCTGCTGCCGCTAAGTTGCTTCAGTCGTGTCTGACTCTGTGTGACCCCATAGATGGCAGCCCACCAGGCTCCTCTGTC
>NW_011494914.1:877293-877683 GCF_000754665.1 Bison bison bison | reverse complement strand
GCTGCTGCTGCTGCCGCTAAGTTGCTTCAGTCGTGTCTGACTCTGTGTGACCCCATAGATGGCAGCCCACCAGGCTCCTCTGTCCACAGGATTCTCTAGGGGAACATTGTTCTTCTCCTGTTCCCTGCTCTAACGCAACTCAGGTCCACCTCATCAGTCAGGACTTTTTCTCTGATTATATCACAGAGGGGGAAGGAAAAAAAGCAAGACAGGAAACCAAATAGCTGAAGTCCCTCTCTCCCGGCATCCCTGTGGAGCAGGGGCTCGCTGCACACACAGGAACGAGAAAACACACGCCCGTGACATTCGCATGTGGCCGTACGTTCACCACTGTGAGAGTGTGTAATGTGCGATGAAGAGAATAAAATGTTGGGGGTGGGGTGAGGGGGA
>NW_011494914.1:870205-877193 GCF_000754665.1 Bison bison bison | reverse complement strand
AGCGGGGGTGGGGGGAGTGTCTGGAAATGCAGGAGATGCTTCAGGGTGGGCGACCAGAGGCGCCCTTGCTGTGGGGAGGTGAGGAGGTGAGCCGTGGGGGCCTCTGGTGCCGGGGTGTTCGGGTTGGAGGAGGTGCGAAGGCCCAGGGACGGGAGTGTGTCCCTCTGTGTGATGCACCAGCAGAGTGCCAGTCGTGGAGGGCAGTGAGTGAGGGGCTGAGGGCGGTGGGGGACGAGGCCAAGAGGTGAGGGGGGCTGGAGGCTGTGTTCTCAGCCCCCCCGCCCCCACTGTGAGCAGCTCATGAACTGTGGTTTTAATTTCCTGTCACAGGCTCACATCTCAGGTGTGAGAAGCGGCTGTCCTGATCTAGACGGAGACCCCAAGCCTTGGGGAGTCGGACGGCTCCCTGGGGGGCCAGCAGGGCCCCCTTAGCTCCGGTTCAGCCATCGGCGACACTGGCCTCAGCGGCTGGCCCCTCGATGGCAGGCCGCTATTCTTAGTAGCTGGAGGGGGTGTGCCGGGGCCTCCAGTCCAGCCTCGAATGGAAATAGAAATGTGGTTTCTGACAAGCAGCAGATAACGTGGGCAATTCCCCTCTTCTTCTTTAGGAAATCCAACGTTAACAAAATTGATTGCAATAAAAATAGATGGCCTTTCAAAATGCCCAGTGAAAGCTCCCCATCCAGAGGAACTCCCGCTTAAAGCGATTTTTGAGTTAGGAAAAGGCCTCTTCCTTCTGACGGCTCTCCTGCTGCACCCACCAGCTCCTCTTGAGAATAGATCCCGCTCGACACCCAGGCGTCTGCAGGGGCCCTGGCTGTCCCTCCGACGGGACCCCACCCACGTCCGTCTCCGTCGAGGGGAGCCAGCAGCAGGTGGAGTGAGCCTGGGAGTCCCAGGACGGGGCTCTGACTCTGGCAGGACCACTTTTCTGTTTTCCTTTATTTGCGTGTTTATTCAGCAATCTTGCTGAGTCCTTGCTGCAGACCAGGCTCTTGGGCTTGATGCCGCGGATGCTGTGGTGAGGTGAGCAGACGTGATTCTGTGTCCTGGACTGTCTGGTCGGTGTCTCTGAGCCTCTAGTGTCCCATCTGTAGAATGGGAACAATAACACTCCTCGGGGGTGTTTTGAGCAAATCCACATCACGTCACATGTAAGAAAGCTCCGAGGAAGCCATGTGATGGGGCCCAAGGAAGCGGTGTTTTGAGTCCTCCTTTTCCTGCCCTCGCTCCATCATGGACATTTTACTGAGCTGAATTTCTCTAAGATGTGCACCACGATCCACCTGAAATGTGGTTTTTCTGAGAGGGGGTGTCTCTTGTGCTTCTGAATTAGAGAACGCGAG
Organism: Bison bison bison; assembly: GCF_000754665.1. Taxonomy (NCBI): domain Eukaryota; kingdom Metazoa; phylum Chordata; class Mammalia; order Artiodactyla; family Bovidae; genus Bison; species Bison bison. Next base: position 875,847 of record NW_011494914.1, on the reverse strand, counting down.
TGTAGGAATGCGGTGCCGAAACACTCAGGGGTTTTAAAAGATACCAATGGACAGTGGGCCAAGGGGTGTTACTAAAAGTCTGTCGTCTGAAACGTGAAGTGCATTTGTTTTTCTCTCAGAGACAATGCTCTTTCTGATGCAATGGCAATGGAGACGAGAGTCTATTTAACTCGTGGTGAGGGTGAATCTGCAAGGTGAGGCTGCAGTTTGCAGAGGCCAAGTGACATGACTGGAACACGACCGTTCAATGGCCCAGATGTACTACTCCACAAAGAGCCAACAGCGATTTCATTAATTTTGGATGCGGAGGCTTGAGGATGAACAGATTTAATTAGAAGTGGTGGTGGAGGCGGAGGGCGGCTTTGTGGAGGAGTGGAAGCGATCCCTGGGTACCAGAAGGGCTTTGGTGCTGCGGCCGTGTTCTTTACCATCTGTAAGGGCAAATCCAGGCTGGGTCGATCTTTTTCAAAGAAATAAGGCCTGTCCCCACACTGTGGCTGTCTAGGAGAACAGCTGGGGTCCCAGAGACCGCAGGGCAGGCAGTTTTTCTGAGTCCCTCTGAGGGGCACTGTCCACCTGGGGCAGCTTCGTTGCTCTGGGGAATGAAGGGGCTGGCGTGTGCATGCCTGGACGACGGGAGTGGGCTGCCATGCCCTCCTCCAGGGGATCTTCCCCACCCAGGGATTGAACCTGTGTCTCTTACATCTCCTGAATTGGCAAGTGAGTTCTTTACCACTAGCGCCACTTGGGAAACCCAGGCCCCGACGGTGGGTACCAACACTCCACCCGCTCTGGAGGAAGGAGGAGAAGTGTTCGCGGGCGAGCTTCGTTCTAATCAGGTTTTACTTCTGCAAAAAGTGTTTTACCAGCAAATTACCGGCGAGGAGCCCTTCCCAGGGATTCGTAATTTGTTTGATACGGAACGCGGAGCCAATCCAGGGTGTCAGCTGGAATGAAAGATAAACTCTAATTTGCTGGGGAGCACGGAGGCTGGAGTGATGGTAATTAGGAGTGATTATCTGCTCCCGATTCTGCCCAACCGCTTCCCCGTCCCTGCTTCTCCAGGTTGGGGAGGAGCAGAGCTTGGCTGCCCGGGACCCTGCTCCTAGGCCGTGCTTCTGGGTGGCTCTGTAGGGTCCGTGTCTCCCCGGGTGGGATCATACTGTCTTTGCGAGAGGACTTAGCCTTCTCAGCCTTGGCTCCTGCTAGAGTCTCATGGCCGTAACTGATCACCCTCTCCTGGAGAGGCAGTGGGTGATACACGGCACACCCCAGGGCCTGTTCACAGACAGCGGCTGCAGTGGGAGACGTGGGTTTCAGACCCAGCTTGATCCTCATTTGCGGGTGCCACATCAGATACAGGACGCTGCGTTCAATCTGAATCAAATGGACAATGAATACTTTGGTAGAGTCCTATTTGGGATGTTGTTTTTCAGTCGCTCAGTCGTGTCCGACTCTGTGTGACCCCGTGGACTGCAGCCCGCCGGGTTTCTTTGTCCTTCAGGACCTCCCGGAGTTTGCTCAGATTCGCGTCCCCTGATGCCATCTAACCATCTCTGCTGCTGCTAAGTCGCTTCAGTCGTGTCCGACTCTGTGCAGCCCCAGAGACGGCAGCCTACCAGGCTCCCCCTCCCTGGGATTCTCCAGGCAAGAACACTGGAGTGGGTTGCCATTTCCTTCTCCAACGCATGAAAGTGAAAAGTGAAAGCGAAGTCGTTCAGTCGTGTCCGACTCTTTGCGACCCCATGGACTGCAGCCTACCAGGCTCCTCCATCCATGGGATTTTCCAGGCAAGAGTACTGGAGTGGGGTGCCATTGCCTTCTCCTATTAAAAAAAAAAGTTGTTTACTCGGACTTCAAATTCAAAGCTTGCAAGTGTCATGCTTGTACTAAGAAACTACTTGAATAACCTGTATTGTATCTGAATACAAATTTAACTGTGGGTCCTGCATTTTTAGCTGATAAATCTGCAACCTACCCTTAGCGGCCTGGGACCTTGCGTACCTGCCGGGTCTCCTGCCCTTCTGCACGCAGAGGTGAGCAGGGATGATAAATCCAGCTATGCTTACTACCCAGGGGGGCTGGAAGCAGTGAGGCAGTGTGGCCCCGCATGCATCTGTAAATGCCCACCCTGCTCACCCATGCCCTCCATGAGCCCTGTCAGCCTCAGAGCTCTTTCCAGAGGTCCCGATCTCATTCGGGGTATTAAGAGGGGCTCGTGGGGGCCTAGCCTTTGGACCAAGAGCACCCGGGTTTGTAAGATCCTGGCTTCTCCCCTCTGTTCAGGCCTTGCTGTCCCGTGTCCCTCTTGGACCTTGGTCATCGCCGCAGAGAAGGGACTGGACAACACCGGCCCAGGAGCTGGGGCTGGATGAACGCTGGTGACCGCAGACTCTCGAGGGGCCCCAGTCAGGCCGTCCTTATTTCCTCCTTTGCTCGCCGTTTTGGACACACCTCTCTGTGTCTTCTGGATCTCCTTGCTGATGTCACGGGGCTGCCAAACAAGTGGGGGAGCTGGTGGATGGAGGGACGGAAAGCTCTGGTTGGCTTTGGGGTGCCCCTTCTTGGCCATGGGGCCTGTTAGCTGACTGCGTTGTGTGCCCTCTGTGTACCAGGTGGTGGGGATGCCAACACACGGGTGGAGCCCACACAGCACCCGGGAGGGGCCGCCCTCCCTGGGTTGATGAGGAAGTTGCCAGCAGGGGTGTCTCTCGGGGTTATGACATTACCTTGGTTGGCTTTGGCCTCCCAGCCCCTCCTGGCTGCCACGTTGGTTCCGCCAGGCTCTCTCACCCACCCTCCGTGGGGGCCAGAGTCAGGCTGCGCCTTGTGGAAGCAGCTGGATGGGGGCTGGGGATGCGCTGCTCTGGAGCTTTGGAAGTCCTGTTGCCTCCTGATTCAGTCCCTAAACCTTTAGCAGGATGTACACCATCCATCCTGCTGGCCCCAACCCCGCTTTCCTTTCTACCTTGACCAGCGACTGATTAGACTTGCCTGTCCTTTCCTCTCTCTCTCGGGAAAAAAATGTCTCCATCTTCCTCCTGCTTTCACAAGCCTCCTCGTGCTGCAGGACCCAGTGCAAATGTCAGCTCTTGGGGACAGCTTTCCCTGGTCCCTCGGCCAAAATGCCCTCTGCCCCAACTCCATCGCCGGCTGTTCCTCTCAGAGTTTGAGCCAGAAGCTAGTTGACCTTGTACCAGACTTAGCTGTGAACATGACCATGTGCCCAGGGCTCGTCACTTAGCCCAGGGCTCTGATCCCTGGAAAACACTGGTCAAATGGGATGGTCCCAGGAAGGCCAGTGGCACGTGCCGGCGAGTTTCAGAAGAGACATTGACTCTGGTCCTCTGAACGTGTGGTCACGTGGGTTCCCCAGCCCTGCGTTTGCAGCTGTTTCCCAGGGACTTTCTTTCACTGTGGGTGGGTCCCTGTACAAATCTGGGGGACCATGCTCTTGATCATCACACAGACTAGTCTAGTCTCCCCAACTCTGGTCTCCCCAACCCTGAGGCTGCCCGCTGAGCTACAGAAATTGGCAGGGGCTGGATCTTCGCCATAGTCTTGGGTTTGGGGCAAAGGTGGGGGCCCTAGGAGAGGAGACCCTAGCCATCTTTCTGCCTGTGAGGCCTGGCCAGAGAACTGGGGTTCAGAGAAATGGGTCCCCAAGCACAGTCCCACATTTGGTGGCCTACAGGAGGACTCACGGGACTGGGCATAGAGCCCTCAGAGCTCTGGTTTATTGCAGGGCAGGATCCGGGGAAACAGCTGGGTGGGGTGAGGCTGAGCATCAGACCCCAACCCCAGGGGCATCTCAGGTGCGGTGGCTCAGGACACACGTTCCCCCGCATCTGGTTACAACTGCTGGAAGTGCTGTCCGTCCACCCTCCCGGGGTTTTTTACTGGGAGCTGGTCACTCCTGCATCCTTCGCCTGGCACTTTCCTGAATGCCTAGACTCCTGGAGGGATGGCGGCGTGCAGTGTGGCCCACCACACTGCACAGCCTAGGCCCTGCGAAACGCACTCGTCAGTGGGGGCGGGGGCACCCTCTGGACACCAAGGCGCTCAGACCCCACCTGGGCGTGCGGAGCTCTCTAGGGGGCTGGAAGCAGAGCCTGACCTCACACCTGCTCTCGCGAGCCCTGCCCTTCACGGGAACATAGTGGGGCCTGACTGCGTGTGGGGGTGCTGTTGGAGCTGGGCACAGCCCATGGCCAGAAGGGAAGCCCCTGTCCATTTGGCGGTGACTCGCTGCACCCCTCCCTGTGGGGTCACCATGGCCCTCCCTGCCTCTTCACCCCTGATCGGCTCCTGTCTTTCCCATGTGGGCCGAGAAGGGGCACCCCCCCTTTCTGAAGCCTTTGGGAAAGGGGCATCCTGCCCCCCGCCCTCCAGGACCGGTCAGGCTCCTGTCGTCCTCAGAGCCCAGCTTGGCTGAAGCCCCAGCTCAGCCGCCCGTGGAGCGGAGGCTCCTCCACTTGGACCGAGCTCGGGGAGGTGAGTGCTGTTTTCCTAGACTCAGGCGCCAACCCATGTGGTGGTTTATCCCCAAGATCTGTCCCAGGATCCACGGATGAGGCTTTACGCGGCCTCGTCTCTCCCAGCCGCTGCCAACCTGCTGTTGAATGCGATGCTGTTGTTCCCCCATGCATGGGTGACATCCGTCCTGCAGGTGACATCCCTGCCACTCCCCCCCAATCCCCACCCCCCACCCCACCCCAGCGTCTGCCCTGCATGTTAAGCACAGGGTCCCCGGCAGGCCTGCCAAGGCCTTTTCAGGGCCTGTGTGTTCTCAGGGGCCGTGAAAAGCTTGGAGAGCAGGCGATCACAAGGGGGGCGCTGGCACAGCCCCCCTGGTTCCGAGCACCCAAGGCCCCCTTCCAGCACCCCCACCCCCATGAGCCCCTGCAGACTGGCCTGAGCTGCTGCCCCCGCCACCCCAAACTCTTGTTTAAACAATTAGGGGAAACCCTTTTCAGGCAATTAGGAAAAGGCATTTGCAGCCAATCAGGCCCCTCCAACTGTATTGTTCTGCCCAGCGGAAGGTTTCCAGAATGCTGGGGGGCGGGGTGGGGGGAACCCGTGCCTTAATATGCAAGTCAGCAAGGCCAGGATGTGAGCCTGCATGCCAGCCAGCACCCGGGCAGTCCTTGTGTGGGAAAGCGGGGAGGGGAGGGGAGGAAGCAGGCCGGGAACCCGAGGGGCCGCCCCCCACCCCCGGGGGTGGGCAGGGGTGGAGGGCATGGGTCCCCTTGTGCCCTGGAGGTGCCAGGTGCAGGAACACAGGGAGAAGAAGGGGAGGGCAGGCCGCCCCCTCTCCCGTGACCTCGAGTTCTGCGGGAGCCTGGAAGGAAGCCCCTTTCTCCCCACTCACCACCCCAGCTGTCCAGTCGGTAACCTGCCCCAGCGGGGTCTCCCGGCTGGTGGGGAGGGGACTCAGCATAGCCCGCCTGGCGCCTGGGGAGCATCCTTACCCCCGTCGCCCTTGTGTGCTGGACGCAGCCCCGCGTTCCTCAAAGCACCTGCTTCAGGGCCCTCGGGGTCTGGCTGCGGGACCGGCCCGCTCGTCCTCCTGGCTGCTCTGCTTTTTCCCTTGCAGTGTCTCGGGCTTTAGGCTCAGAAGGACTCGGCTTCAAGCCTGCCTC
>NW_011494914.1:862411-870105 GCF_000754665.1 Bison bison bison | reverse complement strand
CAAGCCTGCCTCTCTCTTCTCCTGAGTGAAGCGAAAGTGAAACTCTCAGTGGCCGAGTTGTGTCCGACTCTTTGCGACCCCCTGGACTTTAGCCCACCAGGCTCCTCTGCCCATGGGATTCTCCAGGCAAGAGTACTGGAGTGGGGTTGTCATTTCCTCCTCCGGGGGATCGTCCTGACCCTGGGATGGAAACTGCGTCTCCTGCATCACAGGCAGATTCTTTACCATCTGAGCCACTAGGGAAGCCCCACTGCTCATACGGCCTCTGTTCCTTCATCTGTGAAATGGGAGCAGAGCCTCGGGGCAGCCTGTGTCGAGGGTTTCAAATGTGCCCGGGGCGCCGAGAGAGTGCTTGGCTTGGGCTGGATGAGGCTCAGCTGCGGTGGGTGGGGTTCTGTTTCCTCCCGTCCCCCCCAACCCCAGTGCTAGAGCAAGGCTGGGTGGGCAAGTGTTCAGTCAGCGTGGGGCTGAACAGGTGACTCACCCTCTGCTGTGTGGACACATATGTCCCTACGGGGTGAGGGGCCTGGCATAGCCCTGGAGGGGCCTGAAGGGTGGGCTGGACTACTCTGCTTTACAGACGAGGGAACAGCGAGTGACGCAAGCAGGGCCACCCACCGAGGTCCCAGAGCTCAGGGTTAAATGCATGGGGCCACAGTGTTGGCACAGGAGTGTGTGCTCAGGGAATCTTGGGTCGATGATGGAGCGGACTGTCACAGCTATCGCTGGCATGCCTGAGGGACACTCCCACGGGGTTGAGCGACCATGATTGGGGGTAGGAAGCAGCGTAGTTAGGAACCCAGAAAGGCACTGTCTCTGAGCTGGGCTCAGACTTGACTTTATGCCCATAAAGGCAAAGGGTGGCGGGGATGGCCCCCTCTGGCCCCTGGAAACCACGTGCTCCTGTCAGCCAGCAGAACCGCAGACCTGTGTCTGGCCCGCAGGGAGTGTTTTCCATGCACAGGAGGGTGTGGGGCAGGGACAACCTCACAGGTGGGTTGAGAAAGGTCTGGGGGCCACGTGTGGGGTGGGGAGGGCTGGCTCCGCCCCTGGCAGATGGCAGGGGCTGGGGAGGAGGCCACAGGTCCTGGCCTGAGCTGGGATGCAGCTCAGAAGCAGCCCATCATTGAGTTGGAGGACGCCTTTGGGCCCTCAAGGTGCTCAGGCAGTCTTGGGAGTCACTCTGTTGTCTGCACACACACCCCAGCCCTGTGGCCCCTTGAACCCACTTTGCTGAGGGGTCCTCAAATCCCAGACACTCAGGAGCCCTTGAAGTCCTACCTTGGAGTCTCCCATGGGTGGATAGCTCCCTTTCTTTGCTCTGGAAAGTGCACCCACAGCCACCATGTTAGCAACTTGGCACTACGAAAGGGGTGAGGGGCTCTGATTTAAGACCCCGGCTTTCACTGCGCTTAGCGGCCAAGTGTCAGCTGTGATGCTGACCTGCCTGGTTTTCCACACACAGGGGCTCGGATACCCCAGTTCAGTAGACAGAAGGCTGGCCTGGGTACCTGGAGTTCCCTGAAAGTCCATTTTGAGGGGACACAGAGCCACCTACCAGTGATTCCACACTGTGTATATTTCAGTCCTGGGCTGATGTCAGAAACCATAGCCAGGCAGAAAAGGCCGGGAGAGAAGGCTGGAGGGTTCCACGGCCCGGGCCCTCTGCGCCCCCAACATGTGCCTCCAGATCTGCATTCAGGGTACCCGACCATGTCCAATCAGGAAGCTTCTGCACCATCGTCCTTTTTTCTTCACTGGAACATGCACTGTGCATCTAATCTGTAGATTTCAGGATTCAGAAGTTACAGGTCGTGGGGCATCACCCCCTACCTGGCTCTTTCCTGTCCTCTTCGGCACCCTCACCAAATACGTCTGGGTCCCTGCAGGGCTTGGTTAGAAAAGGAACGCTCGGGTTCTCCTCCAAGCCAAAGCGTTGGTGCCTGGGGATGGGTGGCCTGGTGGAGGCCCTGGGCAGCACCGGGGGTGGGGTGTACACTGGTCAGAGCTGGAGATGAGTCTGGGCTGCCGTTCTGAGCTCCTGTGCAGTGCCCCGCCTTTCCTGTGAGCGGTGCCCGCAGGGTGAGTCACCCCGGCCTTGCATCTTGTCCATGAAGGGTTTCTACCTGAGTGTCCGCACAGAGACGGAGATGAGTGTCCAGCCCTCCCTCCCCTGACCCTGCTGTCCACCTCCCACCCCGCCTCCTCCACGGGCTGGGTTCCCATCCAGCCCTGTGCTGCCCATTGGCTTCCTCCTCCAGGCAGTCTGCCCTGATATCCCCCGTCCCAGCCTTCTCCACGGGACACACAGCGGGTACCAAGCAAGCAGAGGTGAGACCCTCGCTCTGAAAGCTGGAGGCACTGGGTGAGGGGACAGTGTGCTGCCCCGGCCCTGACTCGGTGTGCAGGCCTCACGGGCGCCGGTCACTAGCGGATCCTGGGCCAGCAGGTGTGCGCAGTCTCAGGGCAGAGCCTCTGTTTCCGGTGGAGTTGATGTGGCTGACTGAGGATTACATACCCTAGACGGACGACGCTGTCTTCAATGGTTTTTTTTTTTTTGCGTTTATTGGAAGCTTTAATGTTTCTGGGTAATGAAATCCATTATCTGGTTTTTGGTGGAATACTTGGAAAAGAAAATTATTGGAATGAATAAACAATGCAATATTTGTACCCAAACATTCCTTTAAAATATAATGAAAACCATTTCTTCAGCACTTGAAGCGTTTTGGCTGTTTGGCCAACCCTAAACGGCGTCGTAAAACAAAACGAAGAAGCAAATTTATTAGTCTTCATGGGGATGTTTGCTATATGTTTTGTTTGGAGGCTCTGGGGTGTAAATGCAGAGTCTTAGCCGAGCTGGAACACTGCCGGCACTCTTTGCGGATCGTGAAAACTGAGGTCCAGGGAGGCTGGCCTTGCCCAGGACGGGCGAGGGGTCATGGCCAAGGTTCCTCCCTCCCAGGGCCTGTCTGTCCCCCCATCGCCAGTGATGTCAGCCAGGTGCCCACCTTGAGGGGTCATATATGAAGGTGTGGAGGGAGGTGCTTTATAAACCCTTCTTGTAACCAGAATCCAGGTCCCTGGAGGGCGTGATTTCTTCTTGTGCCAAACTCCTACCCCTCTCCAGCCCTAGTCACCGAAAAAGCCAAGCTCCCGAACTCCCTGTGTTATATGCAGAGGTGCCCTAAGGATGGGGATCCTGGGATGTCAGGACCTGAGACCTGGGGCCAGCAGTCACGCAGCTAGGGGGCCCCGGCTCCATGGAGAGTCGCCCGGCCTGAGCTCACATGCCGGCTCAGCTTTTTGCCGTGTGCGGCCAGCGGCAGCGGAGCCTTCCCCAGCCCAGGACGCTCGTCTGTAAATCGGGACAATTCCGTGACCCCACAGGTAGGGTTGGGTGGAGAGGCGGTGTGTGGAGAAGAGACGGCCGGTGGGAGGATGCTCTGCGTACGTTACTGAGGTTACGGGCCAGGCGCTGCTTCTGTTGACGTACTGGGCAGTGCAGGACAGTGGCTCGGAGTCGGGCTTTACATCCGCACACCAGATGTGTGACCTCCGCTGTGTGACTTTGAGCAAGTTACTCGACCTCTCTGGGCCTCCGGTTCCTCGCCTGTAAAAAAAACAGGATGATGGCCTTGTCTAGTCGGTTTCTTATGAGAAGTAGAGACGGCGTCCTGAAGTGCCTGGCATGCGGAAGCATTCTGGAAATGGTTATGGCTATCAGTCTCACCCTCCGTGACCGTGGCTGGGTGCCTGGCGTGTCTCATTCTCAGTTTTCTTATCTTGACTGGTTGATTTTAAATTTTATTTAATTTCATTTCTCTTTCAAGATATGTGATTCTTCAGTAGTATTTACAGTGTTTGAAGCCCCATGCTTTCTTCAGAGTTCTGCAGAAAATACATCAATATTTTAAGAGGCCAGATGTTGCAGAGATAAAGCGTCCTGCTCATGGTCTTAGTGGGAAAGATTAGCCTCTGTGTCAGGCCAGAGCATGGAGACAGCTCAGGGGCGGGACCCCTGACAGCTGGTGTATGGGGCTGGAGGGATGATGACTTGGGCCAGAGGATCAGGCCAGCAGGGTCTTAGCCATCACCATCTGAACTATCTCGGGCCCCCTTGCACGCATGTGTGTGCTTAATTGCTCCGTCATGTCTGACTCCTTGCAACTCCATGGACCACATCCCGCCAGGCTCCTCTGTCCATGGGAGTCTCCAGGCAAGAATATTGGAGTGGGTAGGTGTTTCCTTCTCCAGGGGATCTTCCCAACCCAGGGATTGAACCCGGGTCTCCTGCACCGAAGGTGGATTATTTACTGTCTGAGCCACCAGGGAAGCCCCTCGGGCCCCTTACCTGTTGTTAAGTCACCTTAGCAATGGTATGCGGATGACCGTTTTATCAGTCAGGGTGTTTCAATGATGCTTTAGAGTCAAACAGCCCCAGCCTCTGTGTCTTAAGAAAGTCATTTAGTTTTATAATGGTTATCAGTGTTGACTGGACCCATCTGCATGGGTCTTGCTTGGCTGTGGTCAGATGGTGGTGGGGCTGGAGTCATCTGAAGGTTTGATGGGGTTGGACATGCATGGGGACTTCCTCACTCTTCTCCTGGGCGGGAGCGGCCTGGACAGGTTGGCGGGCCAGCTGGCGTTGGTCTGTCTCTGAGTGGCCTCTTCATGCATTGGGCTTCCTCACACTGTGGCGGTCCTAAGAGTTAAGGATCCCAGAAGGCGAGACGTGGAGGCTGCTGGTGTCCTAAGGCCTGGAACCAGACACGGGCACGGCGGCACTTCTGCTGTGTTCTTTGGTTGGAAACACTGAGAGCCGCCCTGGTTCAAGGTGGGGGTGGTGCTCATAGACAGGAGGGATGCCAGAGCAATTGTAGCCTTCTTTCTTTCTTTTAATGTTCTTATTGTTTTTCCTTTTATTACCCATTTTTATTTATTTATTCATTTATTTTCCTTTTTAAAATTTTAATTGGAGGCTAACTACTTTCCAATATTGTGGTGGTTTGGCCGTATATTCACATGACTCAGCCGTGGGTGTACATGTGTCCCCCATCCCGACCCTCCCTCCCGCCTGTGGCCTTCTTTAGTCTTCCTTGGCCACCACCCGGGACAGTCTACCCCGGACCAGATCCAAAGGTTTACAAAGGCTTTTCACCTCATCTAAGCCTCCATGTTTCCTAGGAGACAGGTATGGAGTTGGCCAAAAAGTTCTTTGGGGTTTTTCGGTAAGATGTTATGAGCTTCTCAAGTGGTGATGGTGGTTTTAGTCGCTCGGTCGTGTTCGACTCTCGTGACCCCCATGGATTGTAGCCCGCCAGGCTCCTCTGTCCACAGATTTTCCAGGCAAGAACGCTGGAACGGGTTGCCATTTCAAGTGGGACTAGTGGTGAAGACCCCCCTGCTGACGCAGTGGGCCTGAGACACAGGTTCGGTCCCTGGGTGGGGAGGAAGCCCTGGAGGAGGGCATGCAACCCACTCCAGGGTTCTTTCCTGGAGAATCCCATGGGCCGAGGAGCCTGGCGGGCGACAGTCCACACGTTCGCAAAGTGGGACGCAACTGAAGCGACTTAGCATGAATGCGTGTAAGATGGTATGGAAAAATCTGGACGAACTTTTTTGGCAAACCCAATACTACGAGATGCCCATTTTATAGATGAGGAAATAAAGGTCGGGTTGGGGGTAACCTGTTCAAGGCCTCGCAGTGGTATGTGGGAGAGCCAGATTTGAACCCAGGCTCCCCTCCCACTGCGGCACAGATTTGTGTGAACAGCAACAAGAAGGGCCTGGGGCCTTCAGATTCCTCTTCTCCAGCAAGAGCTGAGTTTCTCCACGGACATCATCCTCATGCCCCTGAGAGGCTCCGCATGCAGGACCTTGCCCTCCGCAGGAAAGGGTGACAGTCTGCTTCAACCTAGCAATTACCCCATCACCCAGGCCTCCTGGACTGGGGCGGTTTCTTTTCTGTAGGTTGCTCCATCCGTAATTAAAAAAACCCCACGGATCCTCTGTAACGGGAAACACGTTGGCTCTTCTGGTGTGGTTTAAACGAGTGGTGTATCCCAGAGACATTTCGTTGTGAGTATTAATAAAAACAACATGCATTTTCGTGTGTTTCCATACAGACTTCCTAAGATTTATGTCCATGAGACATATCTTTGGATCCCATGGAATGGTTATCTTCCAAACATCCCCAGATAGTCTGCAGGTCTCCCCGGCCGAGAGGCAAATGTCAGGATATTTGGGTATGAAATAAAAACAGCGGGGATGCGGCCAGCCTGAGGTCTTTCATGTACTTGAGAAGGTGAGATGTCGGGTACAAACAGGCGAGAAACATCTGGGCACACGGGGCTCTTGCATCCGTGGTTGGGGCTGTTTAGAAGTCGGCGTGAGTCTGCCAAGAACAGCGGGTTCCCTTTTGCTTTGCCACCTAATGAGAAAAGCTCAGGCTTTCACTGAAGCCAAAAGAATCAGGCCTTTTGGTTAAGACGTTGCCTGAACCACCGCGGTGCCAGGGTGCTAGCTGGACTGCTGCGGGGAGCAGCCCCAGGCAGTACGAAGGATGGCGAGGACCCTGGAGCAGGAGTTAGAGCAGAGACCTTGTCCCTCCTCTGCCACCAAAAAGCTGAATGACTCAGGCTAAGACAGAACTCTCTGGACTTCAGGATCTTCATCTCCAAAGTGGGTCCTGTAGGATGATATCCTTTCATGCGCAGATGACAGAAGGCCAGCTCAAGTTAAGAAAAAGAAAGAAGAAGAGCATGCGGGTTTGTGTGATGGGCAGTTCTAGGGGTAGAACTCTAGCTTCAGGTATGACTTGATCCAGGGACTTAAACAGTGTCTTCTGAGCTCCATGCTTTCTTCTTGTTCTGTCTCTATGCTCTGCGATGTGAAGGAACAAATTCTAGAGGAATTTGTTTTGTGAGGAGTCATCATAAAATTTTCCTAAGGAATTGAACAACCAGGAGTTTTTGTTTTTTCTTTTTTAAAGAAATACACACACCGGTATTAACAGAATGGAGGTTGGATTGGGGGAGTAAGGCTACATTTTGCCTCGTCCCGTTGTTAGAGGATCTCATCTCATGGGCACAGGAGGCCTCACTCTAAGTCATGAGATGCTGCTCTTGATTGAGGGGAAGCTGTTATGTGGGAAGAAAGTTTTGGACCAAGATGACCAGGATGCCTTAGTGTTCCTTTCTGTAATTGATAGAATACGATCTATTGGCGTCTTGATTGGGTAGTTGTAAAGATAGAGACTGGCGCCTGGGTGTAGTAGATGCTCCCAAATGTTACCTGTCTCCCTGACATCTCTGTCCTTCAAAGCGCTCTGGATCCCTTTGGCATCAGTTTTCAGCTGCCTCTTGTCCGTCGGATTCAAATTCAGTTTAGCCCCTTGCTCTGGGGGCAGTTGGCCACTGGTGGTTTAACTGGTTAAGACTGTACTTGCCCCATTCTAGAAAACATCTGGGGTGAGCCAGCTACTGCTGGGCGGCAGCTTCTGTCCCCGGCGCCTCTTGCTTTCCTGCTCTGCTGGCCTCAATGTGTGGCTTTACCCTTCCGTTTACAAGGTGGCTGCCATAGCTCCAGGCCTCACGTCTGTATTCCAAGCAGGAGGGAGAGAGGTAGGGAGGTGAGGAGTAAAGGGAAGACTTCAGAGAGCCTAACCTTTTAAAAAAGCTATCTCAGCAGCCCCA
>NW_011494914.1:860238-861672 GCF_000754665.1 Bison bison bison | reverse complement strand
CCCGAGTTCGGTGCAAGGACCCCCGGGTTGCCACGCGGCCTGTGGATAAGCCTGCACCTCCAGGCCCCTGTGTTCTACTGTGTCCAGTACTACCGCACGTACAACGGACAGAACTTTACGGCGTCACGAAGCTCTGCAAAGCAGACACTCGCGCAAGTGACCTGACGTGCACAGACAAGAAGATGCTTCTGGTAATTGTTTGTGATGGTGAAAAATTGGAAACGACCCAAATTGGTTTCCCGCAGGGGACTGGTTAAAGAAATGGTGTCTCTGCAGCCACTGATACAGCACGTGGCTTTCTGCCCCGGGAACCGGCGTCAAAGGCTGTTAGTGACTGAGAAGCTGATGCACTGATGTGGGTTTACTTTGGTGTTGTGTGTAGAACTGTGTCACACTTGTGTGTGTGCATGTGTGAGTGTGTGCCATCAGCCCTTCCGAACAATGGGTTCTTTGGGACGGGAACTCCGTAAGGTGCTCTATGTAAAAAGAGATCCTCAGTCATTCACGTGTGGGGGTTGGGTGCACTCTTCAAGAGGTGCATTGTCCCCTGGTCAGTAAAGGCCCTGACGAGTCCTGTAAAGGAGCAGTTTACTTCCGCTTACGCCTCTGTCTCTCAAGCTTACATGAGGCTAGGACCCTCTTCTACCCCTGTCTTCTTTCTGGAGCATCCTCCTAGAATCTGTCATGGTCTCTGCTCCATTCAGTAGATCTGTGCTGACCTCCACTGCCAGGCGCCATGCCCAGCCCTGGGGAGACCAGCAGTGACCGAGAGAGATGCCCCCCAGAGTGCCCAGCACTCTCTGCCGACTGGTGAGTTAGCATTGTGGTCTGGCAGAGCAGAGGGGTGCGTGGCCCTGAGCCCCATCTCCGGGGCCCTCTGTTATGGGTCAGACGTGGGGCGAGCATGCTAGGACAGTGGTTCTGAGTGGGGCTCCCAGGACCAGCTACCACCGCAGCATCCGCTAGGATTGTGCTGCAAATGCAAGCTCTCTGCCCAGCCCCAGACCTGCTGAATCAGAACCGCAGGGCGCGGCCTGGAGATGTGTTTTCATGCCCTCAGGGCAGGCTTGCTGATGATGCGCCTGCAGTTTGAGAACTGCTACTCTGGAGTGGCCCCTGGATGAAGGGAATGGCAACCCACTCTAGTATTCTTGTCTGGAGAATTCCATAGACAGAGGAGCCTGGTGGGCTACGGTTCATGGGGTCGCAAAGAGTGGGACTCGACTGAGCGACTAACGCACACGCACGCCCCGGAGGGGACGGAGCGGGGCTGGCCGGGGGTGGCCTTGAGGCAGGAGGGCAGGGGAGGGGGGCGAGGGTCGTCCAGGCAGAGGCTGCTGCCTGAGCCAAGGGCCTGTGGCAGGCACCTCGGAGAGCTCAAGGATCTGGCAGACAGGCGTGGCTGGGAGAGAGGGAATTCTGGACCTGGTGCAG
>NW_011494914.1:858604-860130 GCF_000754665.1 Bison bison bison | reverse complement strand
GCCAGAAGTGCCTATGTCTGCAGTGAGATGTCTGCTCTTGGGATGGGGGGGCTGGGTCAAGAGGGTGTTCCTTACCCCCTACCCCTTTAAAAATATTCCTGTTTCAGTGGAAGTTTTTCATAGCGCCAGGGTGATAGTTGTAAGCAGGGACCACTGTTTACTGCAGGAGCAAATGGTCTTCCCCAGCCACAGCCCCTGATGAGTGATTCTAACAATTAGTACGGGCAGGAGTTTCCAGCCGGCCTGGGTCCTCCAGGGGGGCATCTGAAATCGTTGCTGTATTTCGTTTTGAAATGTTTGAAACAGTCGAACGGGAAAATCCCCCCAGCAGACAAATCACTGGGCTGAGTGGCTTGGTCTCTGTTGTCCAGATGGGGCCTCGGGAGGCAGTGTGGTGGTCCCAGTCAGAGCCAGTGTTCCGGGTGGAGACCCCACTTGGCCCCCTGCACTGCTTGGATTCAGCCCCTTCCTCACCCGGCTGGGCTTAAGACCCCCCACCCCACCCCAGGAGGCCTGGTTTCTCCCTGCCAAGAGGCATCTGAAAGATCTGGGTGGGGGATCATGACAGCAGTTAAGCATTTAAATAGTGGGTCCCCCAGCCTTCCCCCACTGTGAGCTTTCCGGAACAGCCTGTCCCCCGCCTCCCACATCCAAGTCCCTCATCCCCAGGAGTCCTCCCCACAGAGGTTTGTTAGCAGACGCTCAGGCCTTTCGGGGGGAGGAGGAACCCCCCCAGGGGGCGGCTCTGGGTGCAATGTCTCCAGGGTTCCATCCTGAATTCATGGCCGCATCCAGCCTCCTCTAGCCCTGGAAACAACACGTTCAGATTACAATGAGCAGGGGTAGCTGGCTGGCCCGTCCTCACCAGCTGGACCTTGCAGAAAGGGGGAGGGTTTTATAAGAGGGGTGGGGGTGAGGGGAAGGCTGGGAGGAGCGGAAGCACAGTGGTGGGAAGGGGGAGTCACTTGGGGGGCAAGGTAGAGTGGTCAGTCTGGCTGGAGTGGGGTGGGGAGGTAGCATGTCAGGGTCAGAATGGATCCCCGGTACTGGGACTGCGACAAGAGGCCGTGACATCCAGCTGGAGAGCCTGGACCGACTTCTTCCTCCAGTGGCTCCGGGCTGCGAAGGCCTGTGGGCGGGTCGGCCACAGTCCCTCCCTTCCCATTAGAAGAGACTCAGGGCCATTGGTCTGGGGCTTGAGGGGTTAGTGCTCAGACAGGCTGGTCGTTCTGAGAGATTCAGCTTGGAGACGCCCAGATCAGGGAAGAGACAAACCATGTGGAGACCCCAGTGACTCACGGGGACCCTCTGCCCTCCTGGAGGGGTGCCCGCCTCCCCGCCATCTGCTGGGGGCTGTGCCCGGCAGCTTCCCTGCAAAGAGCGCAGAGTCGGGGGAGAGGAGCTGCACGTGGAGAATCCTGGGCCAGCACGACCTCGGCCACGGGGTCAAGGTCAATTGCAGTGCCGGGTCACGTGGACGGCAGCGCCCCTGACATGGTGGGGGGAGGGCACCTCCCCTCCAGGCT
>NW_011494914.1:853016-858504 GCF_000754665.1 Bison bison bison | reverse complement strand
CCCCCCAAACCCATGCCCCTGTCCGGTCATGAGCAGACATCCGGCAAATCCTCCCTGAGGGGCAGTCTGCCAGACGCCCGCACAGAGCTTCTCAAAGCTGCCCAGGTCGTGAGGTGCCCAGACAGTGAGAAGCGATCACAGCCCCGGGGGTCTGGGGGATGTGAGGACTGTTGCCTGGTGTCCTGGACGGGTCCCGGGGTACCCAAGGGATGCGAGGGGAAAGCTGGAAACTGGAATGGAGCATGGGCTTTCGTTAATTATCACGGTATCATCGGTCTTGCCTCATTAGCTTTGATAAACGCACCGTGGGAACGCAGACAGCTGACAGTGGCGGGGCTGGGGTGCGGGCGTTCTGGGGATTCTCGGAACTGTTTCTGCAACTTTCCTACAACTCCAGAAGACTTCCCGATGGTTCAGCGGGTGAAGAACCCACCTGCACACAGGAGATTCCAGAAGACTTCCCGACGGTTCAGCAGGTGAAGAACCCACCTGCACCCAGGAGATTCCAGAAGACTTCCCGATGGTTCAGCAGGTGAAGAACCCACCTGCACCCGGAGATGAAGGTTCGATCCCTGAGTCAGCAAGATCCCCTGGAGGAGGAAATGGTAACCCACTCCAGGATTCTCGCCTGGAGAATCCCATGGACAGAGAAGCCTGCTGAGCTGCAGTCCCTGGGGTCGCAAAGAGTCGGACACGACTGAGCGACTGAACCTAACTCTAGAACCTTCTAATATAAGAAGTCGATTTAAAACAAAACACCCAGATCACTCCCTTTCCACGCTGGGTGCAGGGACCCAGCAAAACCCTTTCTGTATCAGGGCCTCTCACAGGTCCCCCTGTGGAACCAGCCGTGAGGATGGTCTTGGATGTAAACTTGACTTTTGTCAACGGGGATGTGGTTCCCAGAAGAGATTCTTTTCTCTTCCATCTTGACTCCCCTCCCCCTCCTCTCCCCTCCCCATTGTCACACTCTCGCCCTTGTATTTTCCTCCCCTTCATCTCCCCGGCCCCTCCCTCTTCTCTCCTCCCCCTTTTCCCCTCCCCCTTCTTCCCTCCCCTGTCTCCCCTGCCCCTTCTCCCCTCCTCCTTCTCCCCCTAGACACAGACAGGCACACAGACGTCCCTCCTCACTCTGGATCTGGGAGACCTTCTCACTCAAGGGCAGTTTCCAGTTGTCACGACTCGCAGGGCATGCTGCTGGCACCTCGCGGGTGGAGGCCTGGGGCACTGCTGACATCCTGCAAGGCACGCCCACAGCAAAGAATCACCGCGTCCTGAGTCAGCACTGCCGAAGTCGAGGGCCCTCGTTCCAGAAGGACGCCGCACAGGCAGACTTCTGGTCCCAGCTGAGAAGTGTGGCCATTCGGCGCGGGCAGCTGAATCTTTCCAGCAGACTCTGCCCTCGGGTATCAGCAGCCTAAGGGGCAGTGACACAGACGGCTCGCACCTGTGAGCTGACTGCGCGCCGGGCCTCAGGGTGAACTGACTCCCTTCACAATCCCACCACCCCAGTGGGACAGGTGCCTTGATTACTGTGCTCATTGGACAGGTAGGGAAGCCTCGGTGCACAGAGGTTGAGCGACTGGCCTCGAGTCACACAGCTAGCAAACGGCTAAGCTGGGCTTCGAACCCAGGCTGTCCAGTTCTGGACGGCATGGCTGTATCCAGCGTGCCAGCAGCATTTCCTGCAGGAGCGCTGAGGCCTGAGTCACTGTGGGCAGATGCTTTCACAGGGCTTCCACCTGCAGGGGGCCGGGGGGTAGGAGGAAGGCCCCCCCATGAGAGGAGACCCTGGAGGTGCCCGTCCCTGGAGGGTCTCCCTCAGCCCTGCTTGCTGCTCCTCCCCAGATGTTCCCCACATTCCTTGGGGCCACTTGGCATCCACCGGCGGGGTGCGGGCTCCAGCCCTGGCCACTCAGCCCGGTGCCCTGCAGACATGGGCATCGGGGGCACCATGGAGACGGTCTGTCACCTGTCACAGGGCATCACCATTAATTTGCGGCTCTGGGGTGCTCGCTGGCTGGTGATTTGAGAAACTCAGTGGGAATTTCTCAGTCCTTACTCAGAGCAGAGTTTGAGGTTTTCCCATCCAGGGCCCAGAGGGTGGGTGAGGGGGCAGGGTGTTGTGAGAATGTGTGAACCACTTGGCTATCTCCTTTCGGCCCTGGAGACATGGGCAGCAGAGGGCAGCAAGAGGTTTTCGTGCAGGGCAGCCGTCTTTCCTTCCCTGACACACGCAGGGACCTCACCTACAGGATGGAGCTGGCGGTCAGGCCGGCCTGCCCAGGCCGGGGGTGCCCACTGGTCAGAACCCTTATCTGGAAGAGGCAGGATGGGCTGTCTGGCTTGGTGCCCTGCAAGGAGCAGGGCTGGGCTGGCGTCCTCACCCCCTGCTGACCGGGAGGGAAGGTTTCTCTGGAAAAGTCTCTTAACACCCTTGTGTGCACAGGTGTGAGGCTCTGTTTGGCTCAAGCTCCCCCGCCTCCTCCAGACCCATTTGCCCATCTCCGCCCTGCTCTGGGGTGAGGTGGCGGCCTTGTTCACCTGGGCCCCCTTGCCCCCTGCTCGGGCGTCTTCTCCTCCCTTCTGTGCTGGGTCGTGGGCTCAGGGCACTTCAGTAGCTCCGTCATTTGCCTTGGAGCTATCTGTGAATTTAGTGATGACCAGGAGACCCCTCCAGTGGAAGCGCAGAGTCTTAACCACTGGATCACCAGGGAAATCCTTTTAACATTACATTTTTAAGGCAGGTTTTTGGACCAACCAGCCCATGACGGCCATGGGGACTGGTGCTTCCCATGTAGAGGGCTTCAGTCTCTGGAATTCGGAAGTCCCTCCAAGGAGGGGCCTGGTTCTGGGCAGCTCAGGGGAGGCTCCATGAATGCCTCAGTGCACCACGTCTTGAGTTTTGGTCCAGGCTCACCATGCCGCTTCGTTAGTAAGTGTGACGCTTGTCTGCCATGGCACCCGGGGCCATGGCGTGAGATTATATTTATTGACGCAAATCACGCCTTGGAAATTTATTTCCCTGTCTTGCTGTTCCTCCCTTCTTCCTTCTCTTCCCAGATTTATGAAGCATATGGATCTTCTCTTTAGACCATCCCTCAAAAGCTCTGACTTGCAAATTAGTTCCTTGAATGATCAGCTGTATATATTCTGCATTTAATAAATTCAGTTATTAAGGAAGCAGCAATTGATTATTCAGTTACAGTGGATTGGGAATCAGGCTCCTCAGCAAACCACCTGAGACGCTGGGTTGAGAAATAATGAAAGGAAGAAGCATCCTTTACAGCAGCGTTACCAGGTGATGACAGGCGCTGCAGAGGCTGTGCCTAGGCTGGCGTCCCCCAAGCGTGGCCCTCCACACGTCCTGTGAAGAAATGGGAGAACCAGCCAACCAAGCTCCTTTTCATTTGATTTGTGTGGATTGGAGAATTTGCATTATGTATGAGTTGAAATTTGCATTCCAATCCAGGGGAGGGAAAAAACAAACAATATTGATAAACACATTTTATGTGTACACAAAATAGATTTGAGCAAGATTTAGGGGTCCTGGGAGTGGAGGTGCATCGGGAAATTAGCTTTATAAAAACGGTGTTGATATAGTGGGAAGGTGATCAGGAAAACTCCAAAAGGCCCCAGTTAACATGCAGAATCTGGTCGGACCTTCCCCATCTAGCCAATCTGTGCTCAGCATTCAGGGGGTATCTCAAAGGCCACCTCCTCCAAGAAGCGCTCCAGGCTTGTTTTTCTTCCTTTTGAAACTGCATAGTGCCCTGCTGTTAGTCTTTGCCAAGAGTGGCAGGAGATGTGGGTGCTCTCTTCCTCCGTCTTTCCTTCCCTTATTCTTGACTTTTATTCTTTCTATTCATTCATTCTTCCACTCACCTGTCCATCAATCTGTCTATCCCATCTACCTATCTGTCCATCCACCCACCCATCCACTCATGTTACCATCCAGCCATTCATCCACCCGCGCATCTATCTATGCAGCCATCAGTCTCTCATCTACCTGCCTAACCATCATCCATCCGTCATCCATCCATCACCTGTCGTCCATCCATCCATGTATTCTTCCATCCATCCATCCACAGTGCACTGAGGGCCTCTCCCTACAGGCCGCTCTCTAAGCTCTAAGATAGAGAAATAACAGGCCACCTACAGGTCCCTGCCCTCTTAGAGTTTTCTGTCTGGTGTGAGGGGCACAAAACAAGAGATAAATCAACAAATGGAAGTCCCAGGTAACTGCTGGTAGGGGTAGGTTTTACTAAGGAAATACAGTTGACCCTTGAACAACACAGGTTTGAACTTTGCGGGGCCACTTAAACACTTGGATTTTTTCCATCATTAAGTGCTAACAGACCTGCAGCTGGTCTAATCTGCTGATGCAGAGCTGTGGGTGTGTGGGGCCGATGCTAGGTTATACACAGATTTTCGGCTCTGAGAAAGGTTGGCACCCCAGTGCCTGCATTCCTTGTTCAAGGGTCAGCCGTATATGCAGAGAAAGCCTGGATGGCGGCTGGGGCTCTTTGGTGGTGAGGCGGTCAAGGAGGGTCTCTGAGAGCAGGCTGAGAGCGCGTGGCCACCCTTCTAAGGGTTCCCATCGGGGGACCACTGGGCACGTGTGGTGGTGACCTCCAGGACACCCCTTAGCAACCGTGGCCACAGAAACGGCGTGGCTGTGGCTATCACTGCCCTCCAACGGGTGGCTTGACTGGGTGTGTGTCAGTACAGAGTCCAGACTGCAGCAGAGAGGGCCCAGCTGCACGTGCCGTCGGGGGCTGGCCGAGGCGGGCGGATCTGCAGTGGGGGCAGTGCCCCCAGGGACTGCGACTGCCAGGGGGACCCCCTCGCACCTCCCTACCAAGACGAAGGCTCCCACTCACATGGGAGTGGGGACTATCTCTTCCCCAAGTGCTGGCCCTCGAGGCCATGTGGTATGGAGAGGAAGGACAGTCTGCCCCAAGCCTCTGCCCTGATCGGTGACCTTGGAAGTGTTCTGGAACCTTCCTGAGCCTTGTTCCTTTTTGGGGAGATGTTCCAAGGATTCAGGCATGTGTCCCCCTCCTCCCGGGACCCAGCCCTGCCGTGGGCTCCTTCGGCCTCCACTCTCACTACCCCAGCCCCTCTGCTGCTGGTCCTGTGCGGTCCTGGCCTCCCTGTGCGGGCCTCCCGGGACATGAGTGATCACCGCCACCTGAAACAGGGGTCCCTCTCCCTGTCCCCCTCAACAGCAATCGTTTCGCTGAATTCTCTTCTCGCTCTGTGTGAGAAGATCCCGCCCGTAGCCAGGTGCCCTCTGCACCCAGCCCGGGTCCGGGGGCTGCGGGACACTCTTCCCAAAGGGGACGGGGCGGGGCTGACTGATAGAGGCCGTGTGTTGCGGACCAGGAGAGCAGTGAGCGGTGGACCCCAGCCGTCTCAGGGCTCCCTGGCTGACCACCCCTGGGCTTCGGGGTCCTTGCCCTTAGATGGTATGTGAAGAGTCACA
>NW_011494914.1:852020-852916 GCF_000754665.1 Bison bison bison | reverse complement strand
GAGTCACACGGCGACCCTGAGGCTGTGCTGAGTCAGTCCCACATTCTCCCTTCACTCGTCCCTGAGATGGCGAGGCAGGATTGCCCAGCAACCCCTCTTCTTGGGCAGGGAGCTTGAGGTCCAGCTCTCAGAGCCCGTAGGCAGGTGCGCTGGGCTCAGGATGGGGGTCTCCAGGCCGCAGGGCCCCCGAGGGCTTTCAGGAGACCCAGAGCTCCGTGGGCAAAGTTTGCTTCCAATGCCCTCCAGGGAGCCAGTGTGGGGCAGCCGTGACCTCCACCCACAGGGACATCGGGGGTCAGCGTCTGGGCACCCGTGGATGAACGGCCCCGCTCCCACCCTGGGAAAGCCTTGGCCTCTGGGAAGCCTTCATCCTGTGGGGGCCAAGTGAACCCTGGGCCTGTGCACAGGGGTCTCGTTCTGCCTTCCGGCCAGCACTGGGGCATCGCTCTCCTTGCCCAGCTCTCGGGGAGGTGAAGGGAATCAGGGCCTGTCTTTGGGCCTCAGGACACAGCCCAGATGTTCTTGGCTAAATAACTGCAGTGCTCAGCCAGCCTACGTGGGATTTTGCCGTCTGGGTTGGAGGAGCTCTGAGTGGTCCTGCAGCTGGACTCTTTGCCCCCTGAGGCTCCTGGGGCCCATCCCAACAGTGAGCACACTTACCTGCTGTTCCCAGAGCAACGCGGAGGGAACCAGAGAGTCTAGACCCGGGACTGAGCCGGATTGCATCATGTCACCTGGGTGAGCCTCAGTTTCCTTATCTGTAAAGTGGGCTGCATGACCCTGTGAAGGGCAGGGGTGTGCGTGGAGAAGGCCCAGGCTGTTGTAAATATTCAGTGTCAGAGGTGAGGATTAGCGCTGAGAGAGGCTCCGGCCATGGCTGGATCTGTAGCGAGGCT
>NW_011494914.1:849556-851920 GCF_000754665.1 Bison bison bison | reverse complement strand
GTAGCGAGGCTGGCCACCTGGAGTAGGAGGACTCGGGAGACAGGAAGAGTCTAGCTCCCCTCCGAGTGCCTCTGGGGCCTCGGGAAGCCCTGCCTCCGCCCCATTACTGTGTCCACACCTGCAGGAAAGCCCAGCTTGGAGGGCAGGCAGGACCCTGCCCGGGAGGCCCTGTGATCCTGGTTCTGTGAGCGCCGTGATAGGAGTTGAGCAGGGCATCTGCCCCGAGCTTTGTCAACTTCCCCATTGTCCCGGGAGGGGAGCTGGCATGTCTCTACCTGGTTTGGAAGCTGCTGTGTGTGTGTGTGACCTTGGTGTAGGGTTCACGTGGTCCCTTCTCCTGCTTGGGGGTCCTTCTGCATTCGGGCGAGGAGCCCCATGGGCAGTGGGTGTCACTAAACACATCTTCTCTGCTGACGCTGCTTCAAGGCGACCGTGGCCAGGGGACTGGTGACATCTGGGGCTGCCCGCCTCTGTGCTGGGTTTGGGGGGCTGGCAGGATCCACAGTGGACGCCCTCTTCCTGGGATCCCCCGAACAGGCAGGTGAGGGGCCTCATGGCCAGACTCTGTTTGGCATTGATGCGGGATGCTCACCGAGCCTGCGGCGGGTACCACACCTGTGTCTCCTCCTCACTGTAGGTTGGGGGTGGTTGGGGGCTGCCTGAGAACGTCCTTCCTCCACTCACACTCTCATTCATGCACATTCCAACCTGCATCCTGAGGACCTGAACGTGCCAGGCCTCAGGTGGGGTCTTTGGGGGGCTCCGGGAAGGTTGGGGAGCAGACAGGCAGTCACAGAGACCACGTGGGGGTTCCCATGCTGAGACAAAGATTGCAGTGGGGTCTGTGGGACGCAGGAGTGGAGCCCAGAAATTGCCTGCCTGGCTGCAGTGCCCTCCTCGCCGTAGCCTGCTCATGGGGTGTCCTGAAGTGTTTGGGGGAGGAGGCGTGGCAGGCTGGGGCATCCCTGGGAGGGCCAGTGAGCACGGCTGGTATCAGGACCAGCACGGGCTCAGCCCCCTCAAAGCACTTGGCGGCCTCTCAGTAAATGTGTATTGACTGAATGAATGGGTTAAACCAGTGCCTCTTTCCTGATTTAGCTGGAAAATTATTACCACAAGGGACAGACAGAGGGATTGTTAGCAATGAGTGGGCATTTCCTTTTCCTTAGGCCTTTAAAATTTTGTTGCTTTTCTAGTATTACTGCGGCTGATGACTGCCCACTCCCCACCCCCCACCACCTCCTTTTTACATAGAGCGGTGTATTAAATCCAGGGATGTTTATTTCAGTTCTTTGCACAAGATACTTTGCTTAATCAAGGGCAGTGCCTGGGGTTCTTGGAGAAGCCTCCTGCAGGTGGTTCCAGCTCTGAGTGTCCCATTCGGAGTTGGGGGGGGGCTTCTGTCTCCCACTTGGAGCCGACTGGGGACATGCTCCCCCCTTGTCCAGTCCTGCCAGCCTCCTTGGCCCTACTTGGTAGATAAAAGAGGGAGAGATTTGAACTCATGAAAAGCTGGGCTTGTCCTGGGCCCGGCGGGGAGGGGCTGTTGGCATGTCTGTTGATAAGTAATTAGAGCACCTGCCGCTGGTAAAGGTCTCCTTTGTGACAACTGCACCGGTGGGTGACCTTTGTGCTCAGGAAAGCTGGCAAACCACCTGCCCGGGGTGAGCGAGTTGGAGCCAGCTGGCGCCAGCTGTGGGAGAAGGGGCTTTCCGGGAGGGATCCGGGTGGGTCATCTACATAGCCTGAAACCTGATCTGAGTCGCGGGCCTGGCCCCCCCTGCAGGGCAGGGCCTCTCAGGCCTCCTCCCTGGAAGGACCCCGAGCCTCAGATCCCTGGATGGGGCAACGTTCATACGTCTGCACAGGGCAGGGGGCGGACCCGGGGGTGAGCTGACGTGGGCTCAGCATCCTTCAGCAAACGCCCGGGTGTGTCCCGCCGAGTGGTCCAAGGCTTCCTTTCTTTTGTGGCCCCTTCCCTTAGTCGGAGCTCCAGGGAGAGCTGGCGAAGGTGGCTTCTCTGGAAGGGGATCACCGTCCAAACAGACAGCTCCTGGTTCACCCGCATACCAGTCTGTCAGTCACCCGCCTCTTGCAGCCACCCGTCAAGTGACGGCGGCCAACCAGGAAGGTGCTGGCAGCCAAAGCGGCCACGGTGCGTGCTCTCAGTAGTAATCACGGCATGGCTGGGGGCCTGTGGCTGGCACCGCCTCGCTGCTTATCAGTGGGACAGGGCTGTTCAGAGAATGAGGCCCAACCCTGTCCTCTGGGGGTCCCTGGTGGACGAGTGGGGAACCCGGCTGCAAGTGAAGGAAGCTGAAAAGGTGGTGGGAGCACTGAGGAGGGACCAAGTCAGCCTGCGGG
>NW_011494914.1:843970-849456 GCF_000754665.1 Bison bison bison | reverse complement strand
GATGCTGGACATGTGTCTCAAAGCATGTACAGAGGGTGGCAAGCCTGTGGGCTTTCCGGAGAGAGTTGGTCAGCTTGCAGAAGGGTCTGGGCATGGGGTAGGGGTGGCAATGATCGCTGAGTTAGCAAGTTGATGGGGTGAAGGGAGGGCGCAGTCTGATAATCAGGCCTTCTAGGATGGGGGTATTAGTGAGACCAAGGGAAGCAGATTGGAGGCAGGGCTGAGGCTGGGACTCCAGGGAGGAGCGAGTGCAGGGATCCTGGAGGGACGAGGAGGCCTGGCCTGGAAGCAAAGGGCTTGGGACCTGGTGGTTGGCAGGGGGCAGATGGAGGTGGAAGGGAGCAGAGTCCAGGAGCCACTTAACCAGCAGCGCCTTCTCCAGTCCCCAGGGCCACTGGCCTGGTGGAGCTGACGTCCGAGTGCTGGGCTGAGGACCACCAGACATCAGGGTACTGGTGGGGTCCCAGGAGGATGGCCTTGTCATTCTCTGAAACAGCAGAGGTCCTGAGTAGGTGGGATAGTGAATGGCAAAGGAAGTTGGGGGTATGTCTGGGGGTGCCTATGTTTGCTGGGGTAGTGGTGGGGCTGTGGGGTGGGGTGCTGTGTTGACCGGGGCCCATGTCACCCTGGCCTGACAGTGGGTGTAAGATTGAATGGTGTCTCCATAGAGGTGTGTCCTGGTCCTGACCCCGGTACCCGTGACTGAGAGCTTGTTTGGAAGCAGGGTCTTTGCAGAAGTAATCATGTTAAGGATTTCATGGTGACATGCTCCAGGCCCAAAACCCAGTGACAAGTGTCCTTACCCGGGAGGGGAGAGGGAGGTTTGAGACGTAGGGACACATGGAGGGAGAAGGCCCCGTGCAGACATAAGCGGAGATGGGAAGATGTGGGCAGGAGTCGAGAAGCACCAAAATTGCTGGGAGCTGCCAGAGATCAGCTGGTAGAGAATCCGCCTGCAGTTCAGGAGACCTGGGTTCGATCCCTGAGTCGGGAAGATCCCCTGGAGAAGGGAAAGGCTACCCACTCCAGTGTTCTGGCCTGGAGAATTCCATGGACTACAGTCCATGGGGTCGCAAAGAGTCGGACACAACTGAGCAACTTTCACTTTACTCACCAGAGATCAGGAAGTTGGGGAGGGGGGCCAGAACTCCTTCTCCGCCCCCGTCCCTGGGGAGACCCAGCCCTGCCCACACCTGGATTCTGCCCAGGGATGCTGATTTCAGATTTCCGTTCTCCAGAACGGGGAGGGAAAGGAATTTCTGTTGTCTTAAGCCATCCCCGCACCCCCCTCCAAGACCCCTGCCCCGGTTTGTGGTTATTTGTATGGCAGCCGCGGGAAAGGCAGGTGATGTGGCTTTAGAGTCTCGCCCTTTCCTCCAGGGATATCTGTGTGTCGCAGATGAACGGCGGGGACAGAGTGCAGGCGTGTGGGCGGGCGTTCCATGCAGGCACATCGCGCTCCAGAAATGCCGCGACTCCCCCCTGGCGCCTTCACCCTGACAGGCCCGCTGAGCGGGCTTGATCTGAACTCTGGCAGGAGGAGCGCCTGGCAGCCCCCGCGCCCGCCCCTCTGTGCTCGCCAGCTGATGCGGCAACCGCAGCGTGGCCCGTGCCCCCCCCGCCCCCACCCGGCTCCGGGGGTCCCTCCGACCCGGAGCAGGGGTGGTCCAGCCCGCTCCCACACAGATTCCACCCCCGCTCTATGCCAAGTTGGATGTGTTCAGAGTCACCGTCTGGGGACTAATAGTTGCTATGAAAATTGTTGCTGAGAATAACTTAACCTAAAATTAAAATGTGCCTTTCCATGAAAAAAAAAAACAAAGCCTCGCCTAGATCCAGCAGTTCTCCTTAAAGCCGCTGTCAAGGAGGTGAGGACCAAAATAGAGCTTGAGTGCTCTTTCTGTGAAGCGTTTTACCAAGTGTCAAATAAGTAGAAAGAAATTTTGGGATGTCAAGGGGGGGGAAAAAGACTCTGTTTTCTGAGTTAGAACCCTATACCTCTCTGGGGAATGGCGGTCACGGTTAGAAACCCAGCCCTTCTGGACTGGTTGCGCCCCGCCCCCAGCTCAGCGGGCCTTACTCTTGGGAGAACCAGCAAGGGTTGGTTATGACACTGTCCTCTCCAGGTCCCTTCATTCATTCTTCAGTTCGTTCACTCATTCATTCATGCCTGTGCCTCTCGTGGTTGTATGCACCGGGCAGACACTTGGAGGAGTGGAGACCCTCTCTTGCTAAGGGAAATGGGTGTTTCCATGACGACAATAGGCCAAACTCCAAATGCTGAGACTTTTCTGCAGGAAGCGTCGGATGGAGGTGGGCGGTATTGCAACAGCCTCCCAGCCAGGCTCCTGGCTCCTGCCCTGGTCCCTTCAGTTTGCTCTGCACACAGGGATCCTGTGAAAACACCATCTTGTGCTCTGAGAAGGTCCCAGCTCTCGTCTGAGCTCTCCCTGCCCCGCACCCCCCATCCCAGTTCTCTCGGGGAAAGAGTTACGTGAAGCCAGTGGACCCCAAGGCCCGGGGAGCCCAGTCTCTATTTCCATGCAGCCTCCTCTCTTCCTCTCCCTCACAAGCACTCTGGCCTCCTCACTATCACTTGAATCTTCCAAGCACGATCCCATCTCAGGCCTTTGCACTGGCTGTTCCCCCAGCCTGGAATGCCCTCCTCAGATGACCACTTGCCTCCCTTCCCCTCTCCTTCGGGTCTTTACTCCCGCATCACCTTCTCTGGGAGGCCTCCCTGGCCACTGTATCTAAAATGTCAACTCGCCAACCCTTCTGAGGCTTCTTCCTGACAGTTTCACTCCAGGGCACTTGTTTTTCTTGTGGATTCTGTAATTTTTTTGTGGCTCCCGCCCCTAGAAAGCAAAGTCCAGGAGGGCAGGACTCTGCCTGCTTTGTTTGCTATGCTTTCTCAGAGCAGGTGCAGAATAAATGATGGTTGCTTGATGAGTAGCCTGGGGCCCTGAAGGATGAATAGGAGTTTTCCAGCTGGAGAGAACTGGGAGAACAGCATGTGCCAAGGGCCTGAGGCAGGAAAGAGTGTCTGTGTTCAGGGAAGGGGCGAGTGGGCCCTGGATGGGAGACTTAGCTTGGCAAGGGAGAGGGGATGGGCTCGGGTCTTTGATAGGAAGTCTTGAGTTTACCCCAGGGGCAATGGGCAGTTTCTGAGGTAGTTAAGCATGAGGCAGCGAGGTTGCATATGAGAAGTGTGTGAACATGTGCTCGGGTCACATGGATGGGGCTGGAGGTGGGGGAGGGTCTCTGATTTGCCAGAGTCACCTTTGCCCCCTTTCTTAAGCGTTTCTACTTCCAGTGGGAGCCCATTAGAAAGGGCTCCATTCTTGTGACCACAGGATGGTATGAAAGGCCTGCAGTGAACTGATCTGGGTGAAGCGAGGTAGGGTATCAGCAAGAAAAAGGGGTGCAGCCTTAGCCTGGCTGTATTTGAACACTTCAGCTACCGTATTTCATGCACTCTGAACTCTTAGCCGCACCCTGAATTACATCACTATTTCATTCCCCACTCAGGGATGGCGTTGATTATAAGCCACATACCAGTTTCAAAGAAGTTAAAATGTGTGTGGGGGGAACGACAAAAGCCCTCAGGCGTTAGAATCAATGAAATACAGCAATAGTGGAATGTAGGCATATGTGGGGGAGCATGCCAGTTTCTTTCCGTGAATGCATCTGGTCCAACTGATGTTCTGGACCAAACCAAACAAGTCAAGACGTGCCTACATCCCTAGGCACATGTGTGCGGGCTTCCTGAGGCAAAGCCTGTCGGTGGGGGACAGGGGAGTGGGGCTCCCCTGCCCTGTGAGATGGGCTGGGGATTTCCAGGAGACGGGTGATTCGAGACGGGGTAATACTATCTGCCGCAGCTGCCGGGGATAATCGCTGTCAGATCCTGTGCTCCAGGGGTGTAAGCTGAACCCCAGAGGAGGCAGGAAGGAATGTTTATTCAAAGAGAGGTGAAAGTTTCCATTCTAATGTCCCCCACCGGCCTGGGATGTCCGAGACCCCCTCCCCTTTCCTTTGTCATCATTTCTACTTATTCTCCTGGGGTGGGGGGAGCCGGTGTTTCCCACCTAGCAAGCTCTGGATGGGTATGGCCAAGCACGGGGTAGGGGGAGCCGTGTGGAGCAGGAGGCTCTGGGCTCCCTGGGGATGTGGGATGAACTGTGTGCTCATCGCTATTAGAACCTGAGCTTCCAGAGGTGGGGATGGGGCTTGATCCCCAGCACATCTGGCCAGCAGCTTGCGATATCATCTCCCAGCGCCCTTAGAAGTACTGGGGAGGACACGATGCAGATGGGAACGCTCCAGAATGAAAACAGAGACCTGAAGACGTGGGGAATCAAGGGGCGTGACCTGTCTTGCAAAGGCTGGGGAGGGGAGTGCAGAGAAGGAACACGGGCGCTCTCCACCGGCCGGGGCCAAGCCTGTCCCCCTGCCCCCAGGGACCCACGTGGACACGCGGCGGAAACCGCCTGCCACGGATCCTGGCTCTTCCCCCATCATGGTTCGGTTCCCCCAGAAGCAGACCCCGAGCTGAGGCTTGGAATGTATCTTGTTTATTTAAGGGGAGCAGGAAGTGAGCAGGGACCGTGCCAGCAGCATGGATCGGCACGTGGTCTCCGCCATGGGCACCGGGGCTCAGTCCCTGGGACAGGGTCTTGGGGAGACGGTGTGGAACACGCACTGGGAGCCTCAGGCGTGTCTAGTCAGCACCCTCCGTATGTGGAGTGAGGCCGAGGAGGGGCACAGGGAGATACCGTATCCTTAGTCTTTGCATCCCCTCTGAGGGGCGCGTAGACACGTGGACTTCGAAGTCGTGAGATGTTGCTCGTGACGGTCACGTTTCCTGACGCTGTTGTAACTGTGACTGGGGCAGTCGGGTCCCCATGTGGCCGCCTGCACACCCCCCTTCCCCATCCGTGAAATGCGGAGATCCAGTTCACGTGACCATGACTGTGAGCGAGAGGGCTTTGTGCAGAAGAGGGGGGCAGGGCGCATGGGAAAGGGGAGCATGAGCCCCAGGGGGTGCCTCTCTCACTCTCCGCCCCCGCCATGTTTCAGGCTGCAGAGGAATGCAGGGAGACCCAAGGGTGTGTGGAGAGTTGGGGGGGACAGGGCTCTCCAAATTTCAGGAGCCACCACAGGGGGCACGGTGGGGATGTAGCAAAGTCCCCATGCTGAACCGCTCCCTCTGATTGGAAAGTCAGGCCAGCCCTGCGTCTCCAGGGTTTACTGCTTGTGCCAGGAGAGAGCAGGTGGCACTTGGTCAAAGGGTTAAGAGCGTGGCTTGGGAACAGGCCATCTAGGGGGTATATCTGGCTCCACCACGTGAGAGCTGTGTGACTCCGGGCACGTCCCCAGCGTCTCTGCACCGAACCTCGCTGTCCCGCGTGTGAGCAGAGCTCTGGCCCGCTGCCTCTTCCCATGCCGTTTGGGAAGCTTGGGTGCAAGAAAGCGGGGTGCCT
>NW_011494914.1:823491-843851 GCF_000754665.1 Bison bison bison | reverse complement strand
TAGCCGACACTCCAAGTTTCCAAAATGAAAGTGGACCTTCCCTGGCGGCCCTGCAGCCTGGGTTTTATTAACTCCTCGGTCTCCCTCCTGCGGCCTTTCGCCCCTTCTCTCCTCTCTTCTGGCGTCCAGTCAGCCTGAAAACAGCTTCATTACTCTGCCCTTTCTCCGTGGGCTGTGGCTGTGACATATTGAGCCTCAGCAGCGCTGGTATTGGATTGGATATGGTTCCACTTCACTTCTCTGTTGTGCGGAGGGAGGGATCATTCGTTTGTCTGCTGGTCCTAAGGTTTTGTGCTCAGAGCCTACTCCTGGAGCTCTGGTCCAGCACGAGGTGGTGTTTCCTGGAGTGAGGGGTCTGGGCCGGCCCGACGAGAATGCTGGCACTGGGCTCAGAGCCTTGGGTTCGAGTCCCAGCCGCACAGCTTCACCTCGTCTCGCCCCTCTCCGAGCGCGGCTGCCTCTTGCCGAGGACGGGTGAGCTGGTGTGCGTTTCTCAGGGTGCTTGGGGAGCTGTGATGAGATGAGTAGGGCGTACTGGTGAACCCCAGCTCCCTAAGCACCACCTTGCAGTTCTGACGCCTTTTCTTTAATGAGTTTTGATGACAGAATTTCCAAAACGCCTCGGGCGGTTTCCTGGAAATCGGGGGGCAGCCTTGTTGATGGCCGAATGTGTCCTGGTTATTCTACCAGCTGAGCCCAGTCTCCTCACCTGTAAGTTGGGGTGAGCATCTCTAGGCGGCAGTGAGCGTTAGGTGGGAACTATCAGCTGGGACCCAGCAGGTGCCTGGGTGAGAGGTCTCAGCGGGTTGGATTCTTGCGTTTCTCGGGGCTCGGGGTCACAGACGGTCTTTCCTTTAGAGTGAAGTGGCTAGGCTCCCCGCCCTCACTTCTCACTGCTGGGATTCCTCCCCTGGTCATGTTGTGCTTCTGGTCTCGCACGGTCTGGAAACCTGCACTGCTAAATTTACTAACACTGTGTGCAAACTAAGAGTCGGTAGGCTCTGAGGCGGGGTCTGAGGAGTTTCTCCAGTGATGGAGGCACCTGGACTTTCTGCGGAATGACATGACGTGACACACGCCGGGCTTCCCTCCGGGGTCTGACTGCTGTGTCCTGTCTCACTCATCCATCCATTCCTCAGGCCTGCAGTGAGCAAGAGTACAAGGCTAAGCGTGCCCACACAAGGGCCCAGGCCCTCGGCTTGGAGAGTGCGAGGTGCCGGGTGGAAAACCTCCAGTGAGGGGAGGGGACTGCTGCAGCCATGTAACTGGGGGGTTTCTGTCAATCCCTGGAAACTAATGCTTCCTTGAGTGATCTGTGCCCTGGCTCTTCCAGGTTCCCTTCCAGCCACTGGACACTCTCGTAGCCTCTGTGGCTCCCAGAGGCAAGCCCCAGTTTACTGGGCAGTATGGAGAATTTTCTAGAATGCCACTGAGATGTGCTGTGTGGGCTCAGTCAGTTCAGTTGTGTCTGACTCCTTGTGACGCTAAGGACTGTACCCGCCAGGCTCCTCTGTCTATCAGATTTTCCAGGAAAGAATGCTAGAACGGGTTGCCATGCCCTTCTCCAGGGGATCTTCCTGACCCAGAGATTGAACCCACGTCTCTTGCATCTCCTGCACTGCAGGTGGATTCTTCATCATCTGAGCCACCAGGGACAGTAATTTAAAGTACAGGATTTATTTGGCAAAAACAGAACTGTGTTCGGCAACGTGGAACTGAACATTATTTTTCATACAAAGTTAAATGCATGCGTATTTCCTTCCTGACCACTTGCTCAGTCCCCCGTCTCTTTGAGAGAGATAAGCTTCATCTAAATTATTTCATCTGATTGACGACTGTCATTTATAACTTTATCACTGCTTCTGTCTCAGGCATTCCTTTGGAAAAGGTGTATGGATTCATTACATATTCTAATGTGTTGCCTATAGATTATAAGATAAAGTCAAGGATGTATCTGCTGATGCTTTTTAAGTTGACCTGTCTTTATACTTAGAAATGTCTCCTAATAGTAGCCTTCCCTGGTGACTCAGATGGTAAAGAATCTGCCTGCAATGCAGGAGACGCGTGTTTGATCCCTGAGTCAGGAAGATCCCCTGGAGGAGGAAATGGCAACCCACTCCGGTATTTTTGCCTGGAGAATTCCGTGGACAGAGGAGCCTGGTGGTCTACAGTCCATGGGGTCGCAAAGAGTTGGACACAACTGAGCAACTATCACTCACTCACTCCAGCAGGGAAGTTTAAAATGAATTTCCAGAAGCTCAGCTTAAACTTGGCTGTGGTGAGAAAGGAGGTGGAGGTAGGGGGTTGAGGCAGGAAGGATTGCGGAGGAAAGAGGAGGTGAAGAGGGGCCGGGGCGGGGGCAGATTTTCTGAGGTGTGAAGAGTCTGTGGAGGAGAAGTCTTCAAGCTCTGCTTTCTAACCCGGGCTGCAGGCGCGCCATCACCAGCTGATGACTTCTGCTCGGCCCCCATGTCAGCAGACCCGTGGGTGCAGCCCCGCCTGCCGAATGAAGGCAGACAGGTTTGACGTGAGGAAGACAAGAAAAACAGCCCTGCAAAGGGAACATGGTGTCCCAGGGAGAATGCGAGAACGTGAGAGTTTGAGGCCCTGCCGTGCCCTCTGCGTTTGGAAATTCCTGGGGCAAACCTAGGTCTCCTTATCCATCTGCAAATCTGTTGATTTGCTTGAAGGTCAGAAGGAGAGATGGTTGGATTAAATTAGAGTTGCTGCCTGGGCTCCAGACTCTGCCCCCTGCCCCCCTCAACTCTCAGGAGAGCTTCTGGAAGGAAAGAAGTCCCCATCCGCCCATGTGTCCCCCCATGAGGGAGCCCCCACTGCCCAGGGTACCAGGCCAAGGGGCTGGGCTGGATCGTGCCCAGAGTCAGGTCCTGGGCTGTTGGGCCCTCCATCCCCCTTCTCCAACCCGCGATCCTTTCGGCCTTCCAACATCGTGAATACATCCCCTCCCGGAGTGGAGTTTGCTTTGGGAGTTCCTCTTCTGCAGAAGATTGCTCTTGGATCCGGGGCTGGACTGAACGTGTACTGTGAGCAAAGTGTGTGTCCGTGAAGACCCCGCGGGCCTGTCTGTGCACTCACCTGCCTTGGTTCTAGGGTCCTCCCCATTTCACGGATGAGAAGACAGAGGCTGGGGTGTACACGTCAAGGGGCAGGATGTGCTGCTGGCAGCCTGACCCTGGGCTCCAGGGCTGCTTCTGAAGCTGCCTGGATGTGCTCAGCACTTTGTGAGCCTGTTCTCACGTCCAAAGCCACATGTGTTCTCACGGTGGCCTCTGGGAGAGGCACTCAACCCCGCTTTACTGGTTGTGGGGACTGAGGGCTTGACAAGGGTCGCCCCATTTGAAGGTCCTGCCCCTGCAGCCTCCGAGTCCTCACCTCCACTGGGCACCAGCACTCCAGTAGAGGTGCCGACCAAGCCCCCAGATTCAATCAGGGCCCCTTCCTGGGATGATGCCAGCTAGCATCTTGGCGGGGTGGCTGCCCACCTGGGCTCATGGGGTAGCTCATCCCCATGGCAGCTCATCCTCTGGGCCAGGTCCTGGGACACTCTGCACCAGCCTGTGCCCCCCCCCAGTTCCCTCCTGCAGAGCCACAGTGTGGTGGGTCCTCCGGGGCCCAGCTGTGCTTGTCTGTGCCCTGGAGCGTCTGTCTGCCCCCCCCCTCCCCGAGATGGCTGAGAGCTGAGCCCTGGCTTTCTACCTCTGCAGAGTTTGTGGAGCAGGGCTGTGAGAGGCTGCACCTGGTCCCTGCGGGGAGGCCCTGTCATTATGCCTGCGTGATGGGTGCAGAAACCAGGACTGGCAAGGCTCAGCAACCCACTGAAGGGTGTGCAGAAGCGGGAGAGCCTGTCTCCCAGCCGGGTGCTCCCGGGCACCCACCTCCATCCTTGGCAACCCCCTGCCATATCCTGGGCTGGGTGGAGAGCTGCAGCCCTCCCTCCCCGGAGCCCTCTGGGGCTTCCGTGCTTTGTTGGTCCTGACATTTATCTGGTGGGAGTCACTTCCCTGAAGGCATCAGAGTCTCCATACTCATCGGCTCCTCAGATGTCATGCTGGGTTTGCCTTTGTTTATAAAGAGAGAGAGCAGCAACTAGGGAAAGCCAGAGGGTTAGTCACTGGGTCGTGTCTGACTCTTTGTGAGCCCCTGGACTCTAGCCCACCAGACTCTTCTGCCCATGGGGATTCTCCAGGCAAGAATACTGGAGCGAGTCAGGGCTATTGTGATTCCCCAAGCGAGCTGTCCATGTTTCCAGGAGGCTCCAAACACGCACGCTCCTCTGAGCCCTTCCTTCCTGTGGGTCTGGTCTGTTGGATCATGTTTCAAACGGGGCATGGTGCCAGGTTGGTGATGATAGAGGTTCAGAGTGCAGCTGTGTGTAGATTGGGGCAGGCGTTATGGAGTGTCTCTGGTTTGTGTTGCTGGGGCAGCCCTCCCACCAGGGATGGGCATTAGAGCTGAGAGCAGCCAGGCATTGCGCCTTCATCACCACCAAAGGGTCCTCTTTACTCACAGAATGGATCCATTGGGATGTGGCTGCAGAGAAAGAGATCCTTCTGTCTGGCTCCCTAAAAGGAGATCTAACACCAGGATTACCTGCTTTCAAGATGCTTGGAAAGGCTCGAAGAGCACTTCAAAGCTTGAATCTCCAAGACTAAGCTTCTAGAAAACCTGCTGCCTGGTCCGAGGTCAGGAAGCCAGCAGGAGACAAGTCCGTCTATGGAGCCACTCGTGCCAGCCACCACCCATCCCTGCAAAGCAGCCCTCTCCCTCCCCACCTAGCTCAGTCCCCAATTTAAGTTTTGCTGAAGTGCTTCCAAGAACTGACATTCTGGCTGTGACCCTAGCTGCAAGGGAGTCCTTGAAATGTATTTTAAAAGTTTTTTGTTTACTAATGTACCTTCTCTCTCTCTCTATTTTTTGGTTGTTTTTCAAGAAGAGGAATTGAGATGGCTTTGTTGTTGTTGTTTAGTCACTAAGTTGTGTCTGACTCTTTTGCAACCTCATGGATTGTGGAGCCCACCAGGCTCCTCCGTCCATGAGAATACTGGAGTGGGTAACCATTTCTTCCTCTAGGGGATCTTCCCTACCCAGGTATCGAATGCGTGTCTCCTGCATTGCAGGAGAACTCTTTACCACTGAGCCACCAGGGAAGACCCAAAGATGTAAAAGCAACATGAAAATAAGTGAGGAAAAAAGGAGAGGGAAAGGATGGAGCTAGGGACAGGCTCAGCTCATAAAATACTTACTGTGTTGCTAAAGGTGGGTCACAGATTTGGCTCTGATCTTCCTAGCAGCTGGAGTCAAGAGAGAAATTGGAACAGATGCATATAGACCCATTGCTCTGGAGAGCTTTCCTGAAGTGAGCAGTGATACCAACGGCTGTTGGGGTGATCCCATATCCTTGCAGAGAATGCAATGGTCAGTTTCATTCAGCTATTACCTACAATGGATCAAAATGCGGTGTGGTGACTTTATTCCCAATCCCAGTTTGCTAGGATGGCTCTACCAGAAACCAGGAAAACTAGTTGAAATGTGCCAGTCCCTGCATTGTCAAGGGTGGCGAAGGCATTCACTCCGTGTGGTATCAGAGATGTAGGCGGTAGCTGACCAGCCTTGCACCACAGGGAGACTCACCAGGAGGAGTTCAGGAGATGCTGAGGGAGCCCGTTTCCAGGGATACAGATATGCTACATTTGGAGACGGGGATGAAGGCAGCATTCTATATGCTCAACAACCTGTCGTGGGTAATGTTTGTATTTATAGCTAGCAGGACAGACTCAAAATAAAACTTGATTTAAAAGTGTCTCTTTCTGGATTGCCCTCCCCCTCCTTGCCTCCTGCCCAATTAGTGCCCCATCTCATCATTGCTGTTGTTCAGTCGCTCAGTCGTGTCCGACTTTTTGCAACCCCATGGACTGCAGCACACCAGGCTCCTCTGTCCTCCACTGTCTCCTTGAGTTTGCTCAAATTCATGTCCATTGAGTCAGGGATGCTAGCTAACCATCTTGCCCTTTCTCCTTTTGCCTTCAGTCTTTCCCAGCATCAGGGTCTTTTCCAATGAGTCAGCTCTTCACATCAGGTGGCCAAAGTATTGGAGCTCTAGCTTCAATATTCCTTCCACTGAATATTCAGGATTGATTTCCTTTAGGAGGGACTGACTCCAGTCCCACAATTTGAAAGCATCATTTCTTTGGCATTCAGCCTTATGGTCCACCTCTCACTTCTGCACACAGCCTCTTGTGCTGCATTTCTGCAACTTTCAACTCCAGAGTGTGATCACTGCCCAGGAGACACTGTTGTTACACATAGACTCTCAGCTGCTCTTAATCTTTGAATCTCAAAACTTTCTTCCTGACAACTGGCTGCACTCAGATCAAATGGCCGTCTGCTGCAGCCTCTGACAGCTATGGGGCTTGTAGGTCTGGAGATTATCTGGAATCCAGGCCTCTTGCCTCCTTTTTGGGGAGTGTCACTCATACTGAGAAGTCAGAACTCGGGGGTAGGGGAGCAGTTGACACTTACAGCCATGCCTCCTGCCAGTTTCATATCAGGCACCCACAGAACTCCACCCACAGGGATTTCACATTCAAGAAGTCACCTTATTTCTGTGCCCCTTTAGGGAGGGGGACAACGGTTCTGTGTGTGTGTGCTCAGTCGCTTAGCTGTGTCCAACTCTTTGCAACCCCAAGGACTGTAGCCTGCTAGGCACCTCTGTCCATGGGATTTTCCAGGCAAGAATACTGGAGTGGGTTGCCATGCTCCCCTCCAGGGGATCTTCCTGACCCAGCAATCAAACCCGTGTCTCCTGCATTGCAGGCAGGCTCTTCGTCACTGTGCCAAATTGGTGCTGAAACGTTTTAAAAAACAACTGCATTCTCAAGAGGTGAAGATGGATGAATTGGGTTTTGGAACTGTGGTTGCATTTTCAGAATTTGTGTGAAAGCTTGTCTTTATTTGTACATAAACTGTGGCAGAACAGGCATTAGGGGACTTTCTCTTTTTTCCTTCTTAAAGCAGGATAACACCTTCATCTTTCATGCGTGGCCCCTCTTTTGTCCTAAGTAGGAGGAAACTTTGCTTGTAATTCTGGGAGGGCCAGTGTTTGGTGGGATGTTTGGATCTGATTTGATGAAGGTGGAAGCGGACTGGGGTGTGTTAGGAGGGCAGGTGCTGCTATCCAGTCCAACTTGACAAAGTCACTTAACCTCTTGGGGCCTCAGCCTCCCCTTTTGTAACATGCAGAGATGGCCGGTACTGATCGTGACCCACTGTAGTGAGAAAGGGAGGATTTAACCCAAGGACAGTGCTCACCCAGCGCCTGGTACTGGGAAGTGCTCAAGAAGGGTCACTCACAGGCATGCAGCAGGCTTCGATAAATTAACTGGAGACTGAATAATGGAGGCCTTTTTTCCCGTCTCCCAAAGAGCCTTAGCTCCGTGAAAACAGGATGGCCCTTCCACACCATACATCAAGTCTCTCGTGGGACTGTGCCCCGCCCAGAATTTCCCCGAATTGCAGACTCACAGCCTTGTCCTGGTGAACCCACCGAGGATAGTCAGGGCTGTGCTTCCTTCCACGTTCTACACACTGCACACAACCATTCTCACTTGTCAGTCTCACTGGTGGAATCGGAGCACAGGGGTCATGTTTGTGACAGCCAGCGCCCTGCTCTTGAGATGGGACTGCTGTTTCGGCTAGAAATCATTATCTTTCGGGTGGACCGCTTCGCCTGTGTCTGCTTGTCAGCCGAGTGCTGCCTGACATGTTTGCAAACCTCTCTAATTCCTTTGTAGTCCCCTTGGCTGGGCTCGAGGCCTTGTTTAACTCCTGAAGGTCTGAATCCGTGGGTTGCCTGCTGGAAACCCGTGTCCCCTCTTTTCCTGGCCCGCTCCCCAACCCCTCTTCCCCTCGGCATTTGAGCACAAGCAATTTCTCAGAGTCTTTCGGCCTCTGGGCTTTTTCCTGGGTCTGGTCATCTTGCTCATATTCTAGACCTTTCCATCCTCTCTTTCTCACAGACCTGTGCTGGGCACGTTCATTTCATGCCAACCAGTTCTCGTAGACCTGGAGAATTTTCAAGCCTCCATTGAGCCATCTGTGTGGGCAGCATGCCCAGACCGTGGTGTTGCAGCCTGGCAGGTCCCTGGTGGGCTGTTCTGTTGGGAGTGATTGTGTTGATTCTTCCCTCCTCTTGTCCCCCCCGTTTTTGCCTCATGTGATGAAAAGACAGTGGCCTCTGAGGTTCAGTGCTGTCCACCAATGGAAACTGGAGCATCTAGTTCCTTCTTACTCCTTTTCTAACCAGAAATCCATGCAGAGAATCCTCATCTTCAGGTACTCATTGTGCCTCAGTGGCTGCATTTGCTCCAAGCCTCACAAACACATTCCAGCTCTGACAGTGCCTCCTTTGCTGGGACCTGGGACAGCCCCTCTGCCCAGGGGCTTCGTCAGGAAGGGAACCCGATCCGGCCCCACTTTTGCTCTGTACCGGTTCTCACCAGAGTCTGGTTTCACTACCCAGTTCTTCCCATGTTACTCAGCCCCAGACCACCTTCCTGGTCCCGTGCCCAGGCTTTGCCGACGACCCAGAGATGAAGGTTGATGTTTCTGACAGGGCGATGTTATCACCGCAGGTTGCTACCTCGTCTGCGTCTGGCCTGGGGGGG
The DNA here is from genome assembly GCF_000754665.1 of Bison bison bison. Taxonomy (NCBI): domain Eukaryota; kingdom Metazoa; phylum Chordata; class Mammalia; order Artiodactyla; family Bovidae; genus Bison; species Bison bison. The sequence goes on along the minus strand of NW_011494914.1, from coordinate 835,167 downwards.
CCTTTGCCTCCCGATGCACGTTTAAATGTCAACATACAATGATTCAAGCACTTTCTGGAGGGCTTAGAGCTTTGTCAGGACAGTGGACATGTTTACGAAACAGGATGTGGCCCTCCGCCCCTTTAAAAAGTAGATCATGCGATGACATTTGGGAAAAAAATATCAAGGTTTGAATGCATAAGCCATGCGCCTTGTTAATTCTGACAGCAAGGACTTGGGGTTGCAAGGTATAAATGAAGTCAGTTTGTATTATTGGACTGTTTGGTGCCATTTACTATTTTAACTTAACGAGGATGTAGTTGCATATTACAAGGACACAAAAGTGGCCTGGACCACGGGACCTGTTCTTAGCTCCTCCACTAATTACGTGGCAAGCCTGGCAAGAGCTGGGGGTTAAGGGCAGAGGTGCTGGACTGTGGGCAGTGCCAGTCACGTCAGGGCTTTAGGCCTCCAGATTGGACGTGCTTGGGTCCTCAGCATGTGTGTGAGGGAACCAAGACGGGCAGAAATGAGATGACTTGACTTCCAGGCTTACTCAGTAGTGGGCGGAGTTGGATTCACACCCAGGTGGGTCTGTCCTGAGGCCTCAGTTGCCAGCCTCTGGAGACGTGGCAGGCGGGGCCTCTGTCGCCACGCTCAGCTCCTGTCCTTGCTGGGCCTGAGAACGGAGGGCGTGGACATCTGTGGTGGAAAGGCAAGGGGTGGGTTCTGCCACTCATTCATTCACGCCCTCAACAGTCATTCACTCCCTCAGTCAGTCAGTCACTCCCTCACTCAATCAGTCACGCCCTCAGTCATTCACCCTCTCAGTCGTTCACTCCTCAGTCAGTCATTCATCCCCTCAGTAAGTCACTCCCTCAGTCAGTCATTCACTCCCTCAGTCAGACATTCACTCCTCAGTCAGACATTCACCCCATCACTCAGTCATTCACTCCCTCAGTCAGTCGTTCATCCCCTCAGTCAGTTGTTCACTCCCTCAGTCAGTCTTTCACTCCTCAGTCAGTCTTTTGCTCCCTCAGTCATTCACCCCCTCAGTCAGTCATTCACTCCTCAGTCAGTTGTTTGCTCCTCAGTCAGTCGTTCACTCCCTCAGTCAGTCATTCACCCCTTACTCATTCAGTCACTCCTCAGTCAGTCAGTCACCCCCTCACTCAGTCATTCACTCCTCAGTCAGTCATTCACTCCTCAGTCAGTCATTTGCTCCCTTAGTCAGTCGTTCGCTTCCTCAGTCAGTCGTTCACTCCTCAGTCAGTGATTCATTCCTCAGTCAGTCATTCACCCCCTCAGTCAGTCGTTCGCTTCCTCAGTCAGTCGTTCACTCCTCAGTCAGTGATTCATTCCTCAGTCAGTCATTCACGCCTTACTCATTCAGTCACTCCTCAGTCAGTCAGTCACCCCCTCACTCAGTCATTCACTCCTTAGTCAGTCATTCACTCCCCAGTCAGTCTTTTGCTCCCTCAGTCAGTCTTTCGCTCCTCAGTCAGTCATTCGCTCCTCAGTCAGTCATTCACCCCCTCAGTCAGTCTTTCGCTCCTCAGTCAGTCATTCGCTCCTCAGTCAGTCATTCACCCCCTCAGTCAGTCTTTCGCTCCTCAGTCAGTCTTTTGCTCCTCAGTCAGTCATTCACCCCCTCAGTCAGTCTTTCGCTCCTCAGTCAGTCATTCGCTCCTCAGTCAGTCATTCACCCCCTCAGTCAGTCGTTCGCTTCCTCAGTCAGTCATTCGCTCCTCAGTCAGTCACTCCCTCACTCATTTAGGCCCTTGCTGGTTCTTTCAGTCCCTCACTTATTCATTTGTTCAGTCACTTGTTTACTCCCTCCCTCACTCATTCAGTCACTCCCTCATTCTCTCATTCGTTCATTCGCTCACTCACTCATTCATTTAGTAGGTGGAGCAGCCACTGTGTGGTACCATTCTAGGCACCGTGATGAGTCAGAGAAGGTTCCTAGAGGGGAGGACAGATAATAAGCAAGAACAGGGATGAGATGATGTAAGGCAGCTGTGGGCTATAAGGAGTGTGAGTCCAAGCGCCTGATGGGAGAGGGTGGGAGAGAAGGTGAAGCGAGGAGGTGAACAAACAGTGGGGACAGTGCTCCTCTGGGTTTGCTGTAACAGGGAGCAGAGAGCGGGTGCTGGCTGGGTGGGGAGGTGGGACAAACGTCTGGCACTTAGCGCATGTTTTTGTGTTAAGTGAGTGAACCGAGTATGTGCTGAGTGAAGGGGAGGCGCTGTGTTCATCTGTTCAGGCTGCATAAGAAGATGTGAGACGTGGCAGCTTCATGTCAACAGAAACTTACAGTTGTGGAGGCTTCGAGACACACATGGCTTCGGCATGGCCCATTTCTGGTGAGAACCCTCTTCTGGGCTGCAGACAGCTCCTTGTCCTTGTATCCTCATGTGGTGAGAAAAGGAGTAGCTAGCTGTCCGGTAGCCTCTTATAAGGACACTAATCCAACTTGTGAAGGCTCCATCCTCGTGACCCAAGGTCCCAGCTTTTAACATCATTACACTGGGAATTTTAACATGTGAATTTGAGGCGGGTGAGGCACAAATGTTCATACCATGATGGGTGAATGGAGGGCATGAGAAATGAGTGAATGAAGGGATGAAGGGCATGATGAATTCATTCATGGATGGATGAATGAACGCAGTGACTGGATGGGTGAGTGGAGGGCACTTTGAAGTCACGGCACACAGGCTCAGGGTGGCGGTGGAGGGGCTGGAGTGTCATCTGGATGGGGTGTCTCTCGGGCCTCCCTAATCTAGGGCCGCATTGTCAGACCGTTGCCTGGAGGCGTACAGGGCGGCTTCCTTCCTTCTGCAGTGCCCACCCTGTGGGTTGACACTAGCTTCTAAGGCAAGTTTTGAAGCTCAGGGTCTCGGGTGAGTGACTTATGCCCATCTTTCTCACCAACAATTTCCAGCAAGTGCAGGACAGGCACACTCGGGAGTTGGGAGGAGCTCGGTCTGGCTGGAGCACCCAGGGTGGGGACTTGGGGCTGAGGGAGGTGGGAGGGGGGCGGGGCAGGGACATGGGAGCTCTTTCTGCCGAGACTGGGGAGCCGTGAAGGACTTGGGCCAAGGAAGCAAGGGCATCCTTTGTGACGTGGCCTCATCCCTTGGCCTCCAGGGACCTGATTTTGCAGGCTCCTTCCCTGGCAGCCCTGATGGGGGCCCCAGAGTGGGGATTGCTTGCTCTGAGCTGCGGAGAACCGGGGCAATGGTGAGCCATCTCAAAGTGAAACGGCTGCTTGTGGAGTCCTGCTGGGGTGGCCTGTGAACAGCTGCAGGAAAGGGGCAGGACCATGCCCTCCTAACAACACATGTCACTGGGCTCAGGGCCCAGCTGTATCATCCAGGGTGCTCATACCTCGACATTCTTCACTAACATCTCAACACCCGCAAAGACCCTTTGTCCAAATGGGCTTGCGTCGCGGGGTGTGGGTGTGAGGAGGTGGACACATCGGTGGGGGAAATTGCTCAGCCTACCACACCCGCCTGCTGTGTCACACCCCCGCAGCAACCCTGCGCTGCAGGGGCCTGGCCGGAGTGGGGGACTGATCTTAATTTTCTGTTGAGAGCCATTGTCCTCCCCAGGGACCCGGCTGCCGGGAGCTGAGGCTCTGAGCCTTGGCTCCCCGGGCTTCCTGTGCACTCTGCAGCCCACTGGCCGGGTCCCACCGGATGACCGAGCCGGGTCATCCATGGGGAATCCCAGGAGGGGTGACAGGGCAGGGGGCATTCGCCTGGGAGCTCAGCCCTTCCTTCTTCCTCTTGGGGAGACAAGGGTCACCAGCAGAGCCTTGTAGAGCCTTCCCAACCCGTATCAAATCCCTTCCAGGCTGGCTCAGGCTTTGGCGTCCCAGGGGGCCCGGGAGCATGTGGGCCGCTGGCTATTAAAGTGAAGCTGACAGCAAATTAGAGATTCCCCTGAGGAGCTGGTGGGCTTCTCTGATGTGCAGGGCAGTCCTGATGAGCCTGGGGGCTCAGGCCAGCTCCCAGGATCCAGACCTGGATGCCCTAGTGCTGGCACTGGCCCACTGTTAGCCATCACGGCGAGCGGGCACCCTCCTATGGGTGCTGAGGGCCAGCTGCCCCCCTGCTGTCTTTGGTCCATCCTCCCGGTCCCCTCCGGGCCAGGTACTGTCCACCCATCCTCTCCACCCCTCCCTCGCCCTGGGAGCCTGTAAATGATTTCCTAGAGTCACCAGCTGGGTCCCCAAGCCTGTGTTTATTCTCACTGCACAGCTCCGACCCTGAGCCTGCTCCTGTGTGATGGGCGTGGCGGGGGCTGCCTGGCCCTGCCTTCCGGGAGGCACTCAGATGGACAAGAGATGCTGCAGGAGAGAACCAGGGCAGGGCAGTGGTGGAAGTAGCCTGTGCCTGGGGCGGGGGTGCCGGGGGAAGCAGCTGCCCACTCAAGCCTGGCCAGGAAGGCGGGTACTACAGGGAACAGAGAGAACGGGGGTGCGTGAGAAGGGAGGGAGTCCTGGAGAGGCCTGAGGTTTGAGATGCAGTGTCTCCCAGGCCGGTTTTCCTTTCTCCTCTTGCAGGGCTGCAGGGCCGGGCAGGACAATGGAGGCAGGCTGGCCCGGCCTAGAACTGGGCTGGTTCCAGGGCCAGAAGCTGGGGCGGGGCCGCCCTTGGTCCCAGGCCAGCTGCGGAACTGAAGCAGAGAGGCTCAGAGAGAGCTTTGCTCACGGGCACAGAGGTCCGGAGTCAGGGCTGAAACTCAGATCTTTTGCGTACTCACAGGCTTCAGTTAACCAGAGCGGAGTAGGCTCACAGAGCAGATGCTAACTGAGGCAGACTTGGGGGGAGGGGTGGAGCTTAGGTCCCCGGCCGGCAAACTGGGCATCTCAGGCCTTGGGAGCCACAGAAGGTTGTGAGAGTTTCCGGGCAAGTCGGGGGAAGTTGTGGGAAGGTGAAAGTGGTGCTGCCAAGGGGTCTGATGGATGAAGGAGCGGTCAGGGTGGGCAGAGACAGGAGTCAGGAGGCCTTGGCATGAGCCCTTCCTGCTTACAGTGGCTGCAGCCCAGCCTGGAGGCCACCTCCTCCAGGAAGCGTTCCGTTGTCCTCTGGGTCTCAAGCTGCCGGTTCTGCCCTGGTCCCAGCCCTCCGTGTTAGCTTAATCAGCACCCTCTCTGAGGGCAGGCCTGGGGGTCTCCGGGTTTCGCTTGTCTGTGGGAAGGCCCCGATGTGCATCCCCTGGGTCCAGAGGAGGAGCACGCAGGCCGGGACACCCGCTTCTTCCTGCCAGCCTCTGGGGAAGAAGTCTAATTTTACAGGTATAGAGTTCATCCAATAGATTATTTGTCTTTTTTTTTTTTTAAAGAAAGGCATTACAATACCAGTATTGACTGTCTTTAATTTGACACTTGACTGAAAGAAAAAAAAATAGCTTCTTAGGAATTCAGAGTATTGATCGGCGGCATGGCAGGCAGAGGTGGGCTTCCCATTTTAGGGGATTAAAGAGCGAAGGACATAGTAGATTTATTTAAGGTGGTTTTTTGCTTTGAAGGTAAGGCCACTTCTGCTGTTTTGAAAGTGGTGTCTTGTTTGGAGGAGAGCATTCAACTGTCCGTCGAAAGCCCGATCAGATCCCAACCCCACCCCCAGCCCTTCCTGATGGCTTTGGACATACGGGATGAGGAGCGGAGCGGCAGGCTTGCCAGCCCAGCTCGGGAAAGCAGGGGGCCTTTATGAAAACCCATTCATGCCACTGGGCTGCATCTCGTGATTTCAGATCAGCGTCCCTGGGGCTTCGATGCGCCGCTTGCAAATTCAGAAGTGCGGTACATTAATTAACGAGTTAATCCGCGGAAAAGCTCCATGAATTAGCCAGAATCGTCAACCGTCTTCTCCGACGGGCACCTGAAGGACGAGGCCAGCTGGACCGTGAGAACGTGAACCTTCCGCCCGGGGCCAGGGGCTGGCCTCGGGGTCCCCTCGCTTGTGAGGCCGCTTTTGTGTTGGGGGGCCCTGGAGACAGAAAGGGGGTGGTGGTGGGGGTCTGTCTCAATCTGCTCGCGCTGCTGTGATCAGGACTGGACTCAACACAGACAGTTCCTTCTCACGGTTCTGGAGACTGAACTCCAAGGTCGAGGTGCCGGCCGACTCCAGGGCTGGTGAGGGTCTCGTCCTGACCAGCAGACGCCCGCCACCTTGTGTGGTCACGTGGTGGAGAGAGACCTCTTTCTCTGAGTGGTGGTCCCCAACCTTTTTGGCACCAGGGACCAGCTTCGTGGAAGACAGGTTTTCCATGGACCAGGGTGGGGGATGGTTTCGGATGCGTCAAATGCATTGCATTTATTGTGCACTTTATTTCTATTATTATGACATCAGCTCCACCTCAGATCATCAGGCGTTAGATCCCAGAGGTTAGGGAGCCCTGCTTATAAGGATACACTCCTATTGGTTTAGGGTCCCACCCTAATGGCTTCATTTAACCTTCATTACCTGGACAAGGACATGGCAACCCCCTCCAGTATTTCTGCCTGGGAAGGCCCATGGACTGAGGAGCCTGGCGGGCTACAGTCCATAGGGTTGCACAGAGTCAGACACGACTTAGGGACTAAACAACGACAGCCACCACCTCTTACAATCAGGTCGCGGGTTAGGTCTTCATCATATGAACTTGTGGGGGGCACAGTTCAGTCCACGGCAGGGTTGTGGGCATCAGCCCTTCTTGACTGGGGTGGCCGCTACCCAGCCCAGGCACCGCCTCCTCCAGGAAGCCTTCCATTCTCTCCTCTGGGCTTCCCGGGTGCCCTGTGTTGTCCTGGGCCATGGCCTTCTGTGTTGACTCTATTGGTCAATCAGTGCTTTGCTGTCTGGGTTTGGCATTAAGGTTAGACCTGAAGGGGCTAACAGTGGGAGACCAGCGTCCATCTAGTGTGGGCAGGATGCTGTATCTCCCACCCAGGGAACCTGGTTGCAGTTTGGGGTGTGTTCCTGGAGATTTGGGTGCTTTCAGGATTAGCGATTGCGCTACCCTGATTCTGCGATTCTCTGGACAGGTTGTCTTCCAACCTTTGTCTGTCGGCCTGGAACACTCTCTTTCCCATCTCTTTGGCCCACTTCTCCTTGGGATTCAGCCTGATGTTTCTTCCTCCAGCAAGCCCTCCGGAGTGCACGGCTCAGAGCCGCACCACACCGTCTTTGAGTAATCACTTCTCTGTCTTTGGTGCCTTGCAGACAAGGTCTGGCTTTCCTCCCCATTGCTGTTCAGTGTCTACCACCGAGTGGGTGCTGGGTAAATATTTGTTGGTGGAAGGAAGGCTCCCCCCCCATGCCTGGAACAGGGTCTGACACCTAGTGGGCACTCAATGTGTGTTTGATGAATTGAATTCATTGAAGTCGGCAATGTGGATTAGTGGCAACTGCCAAAGAGACTGAGCCGCACTTAATAAAGCCCTCCCAGACCTGGGACATTAGTAAAATATCACAATTTATGTAAAGCTTTTCATTATAACTCCGTAGGGAGTTTCCTCCGTATTAGCATTTTTCAGACGCTCCTCTCAGCAGCTCTTCAAGGATGAAAGCTGTGAGCCGCAGAAGGCAGGTGTTGGAGAACAAACACAGGCGATTTGCACATCCCACGTGGAGACGGAAGTTGGCAGGACCATCTTCCTGAGATGCTGGGGGCCTCACCGTGCCCAGGCCTGCCAAGGACTCTTAACACACTCCTCCTCACCACCGTGACCTGGAGCCACCTGACAGCTCTGGGGGAGAGGACAAAGTCCCCTTCAGAGTGACAGAAAGGCAGTCCTCACCGTCTCCTGACCCTCCAGGGGGCCTGGAGGAGGGGCCGGGCGGGGGTGTGGGGGTGTGGGTGGGGGCTGCCTTTGTGCGGTAGGCAGCTGCGTGACCCCGCGCTGGCAAGATCTTGATGGCTGACCCCAGGGGAGGCCGGTCAACTCCGTTATGGCCCAGCATTGTGGTCTTCAAGATGTCTGGGGTGTGGTGGGAGTTACTGGGGAGTCCCACAAAGCTTTCCTCCCCACCATCTCTGGGAACAGCATCAGCAGGCCTGCAGAGCTGCCGTTTCTGCCCCCAGACCGCGCCAAGTGGCATTCCGTTGCTTAATTTCCCACTGTCGTTATGGTAATCATCATGTATGCTCGTTGGAGGAAAACAAGGTGGGGCAGTTCGCAGGGCAGTGGGCAGCGACCTCTCGGTCTCTCTAAGGCAGAGACCACCCCTGTTGCCATCTTGGTGCTGCCCTCTTTCTCCAAGCCCTTTCCGTTTTGGTGGTGGGAGGGTGTGTGTCACACTTTGCTGCCAAATGAGTTTTGGCCCCAAACTTGGGCCAGACTTTCAGGTTGTCATAGGACTTTATTTTTTTCTGCTGCAATTGAGAATATTTTATTTATTTTCCTTTTTTCTGCCTGTGTGTGAATTACGTTATTGTTATTTTTTTTTTTTTTTTGCAAACGTTAAAGTAATCTTACATTTACGGGATGTGCATCACTTATCAGTGACATACTTTTTGTATATTTTTGCATTAATTTTCTTCTTTTTTATTTGATTGGAGTATAGTTGATTTGCAACTTTGTGTTAATTATTGCTGTACAGAAAAGCGATCCAGTTATATTCATTAAAAAAGAATAGATTCTTTTCCGTTATGGCTCATCACAGGATAGTGAACATAGTTTCCTGTGCATGTGAAGTAGGAGTTGTTGTTTATCTGTCCTGTATATAAAAGCTGACATCTGCCAACCCCAACCTCTCACTCCATGCGTCCCCGAACCTCCTCCCCCTTGGCAAACATCAGTCTGTGCCCTATGTCCATCACAGGACTTTGGATACTGGGGTGACAGTGAGGGGCTGGCCGTGGTTGGGTTAGAGTCGGGTGTTGGCTTGGGGGCCACGTGAAGAGACACTGCCATCCCTAACTCCCCTTGAACCTTCCTTTCTTGTGAACGTAGATGTTTTCTCTGTGCTTGTTTAATATGCTAAATATAGTTCCCTCACCCCCCGCCCCCCGATGGCGGAGTCAGAGCGGAAACAGAGGAGACCGTCCGCGTGGACCACGTGGCCACCGAACCTCCCGAAGCCTCAGCTTCCCCGTCTGGAAGACAAGGAGCAGCCGTGCCGTGTCGCGAGGCTGTGAGGTTAGGGCTACCGCTGTTTGCTGCATGCCAGTCAGGACGCCCGGCGAGAGCTGCCGTCACAAGCACCCCCGGGTGCTCACGCAGTGACTGCTGCTTTGCCTTTGTGTGGGCGGGCCGTGGGCCGTGACCAGTGACCCGGGCCCCTCCGTCGAGTGGCTCCACGGCCTCGTGGCCTTGGCTCAGCCCCGTGGACAGGAGGCGAGGAGCACAGACCATCGCCAGCGGCTCAGGGTGGGGACCTGTCGCCCGACCCCAGGGCCGTGGTCTGGACTCGCTGGGGCTACACGCCCCTGCCCCCTTCGCCTGCAGACTGAATCTTGCTCCTGGGCTGATTTCTTTCTTGTCACCTCTGGGATGTCTTTTTCTTCTTTTCTCCACACTGTGGATAGGTCGCCCCTTCATTTCCTCCGGCCCCAACCCTCCTGGCTCTCCTGGCCTTGGACTCCATGAGCTGAGGCCAGGGGGGTCGAAGGTGCCCGGAGAGAGCAGACACGTGGCTGCTGCCTCTGCTCAGACCTCAGTCTCCTCACCTGTGAAATGGGAACCTTTCTTGCTCACCTCACAGCCAGTGGGCCCTGCTCGGTAAGGCCTCGCCTCTGGGCCGTCTCCTCTTGGCTGCCCCTCTGGGCCGTCCCCACCGGTGCCTATTTCCTGCAATGACTCGGACTCTCAGCTCCCCAGGGCAGGATGCAGCACCCACGGGGCCCTGGGCCTGGGCAGGGGTTTTAGCATCGTTGGTGGAAGCTTTAGTGCTGAGAAGCCCTTGTTGTTTCATCGCTAAGTCGCGTCTGACTCTTGGCAACCCCGTGGAGTGCAGCCCACCAGGCTCCTCTGTCCATGGGATTTCCCAGGCAAGAGTACTGGAGTGGGTTTCTATTTCCTTGTCTGGGGGTGGAGGGGTGGGGTCCCCTGGTCCCACAGACCCATTGGCCAGATGGGGAAACTGAGGCCTGGAAAGGCCAAAGGCTTGCTGTGGGCCACAGTGGCTCAGTGGGAGGACCGGAGCCTGGAACCCGGGTCTAAAGACTCCCAGCTGGTGTTCTTCCTGTGCTGCCGTGTCTCACTGTGTGTGCGCACAGGGGCGTGGGGTCAGGGGGTGGTCTCTGAGCTGCTCTGTTCACTGAAGTGACCATCCGAGGCAGCGCTTATCCTTCCTTCCTTCCTTCATTCAGAGAATGAAGGTTGAGGGCCTACCCTAAGCCTGGCGCCGCAGAAGGGACAAGGGAACCAGGCAGAGGTGGTCCTGGCCTGGCCCGCTTGGCAGGGGACTCTGACATTAAAGGACTAATTTCACAGTTGGTGATTTAATGATGCCAGCCGAGAGAACGGCTGCAAAGGAGCACGGTGCTGGGAGAGCACTTCCCCTGGGCATCGGGGGCCTCTCTGAGGAGGGGCCGTGTTAGCAGAGACCCAGAGATCGGATGGGAGATGCTGAGTGAAGCGGCACGTGGATGAGTGGTCCAGGCAGTGGGTGAGGCATGTGCAAAGGTCCTGGGGTGGGCACGGCCACGCCTGTTCAGGGCAGAGGCGGCTGGAGGAGAACAGAAGAGCAGGGGGTCTCAGACGGGAGCACAGGGGCCCCATAGCCAGTGAGAGATTTTCAGCGCACGCAGCAGAGTGGCTGGACAGGTGTGTGGCTAGGCTTGCTTTCTTTATGATCCCTCTGGCTGCTGGTGCTCAGCTGATGACGTGGGGTCTGGGAGAAGGCCAGAGCCCTGGGCCAGAGGCAACTACTGCCGTCCAGTCAGGCCTTTGGCTTGGGCCAGTCTGGAGGCCGGGCATCTGGGCAGAGGACGAGGACAGGCAGAGTCACTGAGTCACTGTGGTTCACAGCAAGTCTTTGGCCTTTCCAGGCCTCAGTTTCCCCATCTGGCCAATGGGTCTGTGGGACCAGGGGACCCCGCCCCGGGCAAAGGACTGCAGGGCACCCCAAGCAGGGAGGACTCCAGAACGGCTCGAGGGTTTCTGGCTGGACCCTGGGTGTAGAGTGATGCCCTTCTCAGGAGAGCAAAGCCCTATGGACATTGGGAATAAGACCTTGGAAGGGGGTGTGGTCCAGGCCAGCGTTTCTTCTCCAGAAGTAGAAATGCCCCAGTGTGAATGGAAGGGGCCAGTAAGCTGAGAGCAGAGTGAGAGCTGGTGTCTCAGAATCCAGGCGGTTGTTGAGGGTTGTTGAGGTGCTGCAGGAGCTGTGTCCCCCATCACTGTCAGATCTTTGTGGGTGATGCTCACGGGGGCACAGAGAATGCAGCGAAAATCCTGTCTTTTCGGGCAAGGAAGCCGATCGGCAGAGAGGAAGGCCTCTCAGCTTGTCCAGGTTCACCAAAGTGCCCCCGCATTTGGGCTGGGGACACATCCACCCTGGCTCCACAGGGGCCCAGGAAAGGGGCAGAGGACAGTGCGTGAAGGGGTGGGGTGTGGTCTGGGGAGGACATGCCAGGGCCGGGCTTTGCCCAGACAGCCAGCCCAACCTCACAGGCTGAGTGATGCCAGGACTCGGCTTCCGCACAGATAGGGAGCCGAGCTCCGCCCGCCCCCGCCCCCCACTCTCTCCTGCCTTT
>NW_011494914.1:818019-823391 GCF_000754665.1 Bison bison bison | reverse complement strand
CCCTGTGGGGACCACGATCGCAGACAGACGCACGGGAACCCGCTGCACCGGGGCGGGGTGGGGGGCGTCACTGTGTCTTCGGGCTGCGCAGGACGAAGAGGCTGTGTGTCTCTGAAGTTCCCCGTGTTTATTTTCTCTGTTATCATCCTCTGTAGCTCATTAAGGGGAGAGGAGTGGGGCCACCAGTGAAATAAGCTCATGGAAGGAGGAGTTTGCAGACTTGGGTGGCATCTGTCTGCCAGCCAGGTGCATCGTATCCTGCTGGGCAGGCCAGAGCCGGGGGTGGGCCGGGGGGGGGTGGCCTGTGTGGTGGTCCTGGTGGCCAGCAATCTCTAGCTCTTCCTGAGAAATCTGTCCCCAACGGAGATGAGGTTGGCGGAGAGCCTACAACGGCCCTGAGATTTGGCAGCGGGCTGAGTGTTTTTGTCCAGAAGACACTTATTAATTAAAAAAGGAAAAATAGTCTGTGCTCACTAGAAAATACAGAAAATCAGGAAGGAGGAGGGTTGCCACGGTAACCACATGCAGCCAGTCCCTGGCATGTTATCTTTGGTTAGTTTCCTTCCAGTCTTTTTTCCCTGTCAGGAGTCTGCTGGTTGAGACGTTCCTGACTGCACAAATTCGTGTCCTGAGTTATTTTCTGCTTAGCTTCGTATCAGATACATTCACCTTGTCCCTCCACAGTCCTTCAGTTCAGTTCAGTTCAGTCACTCAGTCGTGTCCGACTCTTTGCGACCCCGTGGACTGCAACACGCCAGGCCTCTCTGCCCATCACCAACTCCCGGAGTTTACTCAAACTCATGTCCACTGAGTCACTGATGCCATCCAACCATCTCATCCTCTGTCGTCCCCTTCTCCTCCCGCCTTCAATCTTTCCCAGCATCAAGGTCTTTTCAAATGAGTCAGTTCTTCACATCAGGTGGCCAAAGGATTGGAGTTTCAGCTTCAACATCAGTCCTTCCAATGAACACCCAGGACTGATCTCCTTTAAGGATGGACTGGTTGGATCTCCTTGCAGTCCAAGGGACTCTCGAGAGTCTTCTCCAATACCACAGTTTAAAAACATTGGTTCTTCGGCGCTCAGCTTTCTTTATGATCCACCTCTCACATCCATACACGACTACGGGAAAAACCAGAGCTTTATAGCCCTTGCAGGTACGGTAATTCCCTTACATACGAAACTTCGAGTTGTGAACTTTCAAAGATGTGAGTGTGCGTTCCATGAACATCGTGTGAGTGAAATTGCAGCTTAACCTGCCTGCAGTGCAGGAGACCAGGTTTGATCCCTGGGCCAGGAAGGTCCCCTAGAGAACCGAGTGGCAACCCACGCCAGTCTTCTTGCCTGGAGAATCCCCACGGACAGAGGAGCCTGGCGGGCTACAGTCCACAGGGTCACAAAGAGCGACTGACGCCCTGCCTCCTGTTGCTGCTGACCTGTCAGCTCTGCCATCTCCCACCTCCTGTGCCTGCTCCAGGCAGTGGCTCTTCCTGCCTGTTCGCGCGACGCCAGTCGCTGCACGTCAGCTGTTGTACTGCACTCCTGTGCTTTTCAAGGTACCGCGCTGTGAGATCAGAAATGTTTTCTTTATGTTTTGTGTTGTTTTTTATGTATTATTTGTGTGCAAAGTGTTATAACCTATTACAGGACGGTACCACACAGCTGATCGTGTTAGTTGGGTACCTTGGCTTACTCTGTTGGGCTTCTGATCAAACTGTATTTACAAAGGCGCTCTTGGAATAGAACTCATTCATATGTAGGGGACTTACTGTATTTTGTGACAGCTGCCTACATTTACATCGGGTGGCTATTCCCAGGTGTGTTCCATGTGCCTTTTCTGTTGGTTATTTTTAGTTCTCCGCAGATATAAATACAGCACTTTTGGAGTTGAAGATTATTTTCCTTAGGAGAGATTCCTAGAGGCGTGACCGTTTGCGGGGAGTGTGTGTAAAGCCCACCTCTTCTCCCCGAAGGGCTCTATGTCACCCAGGCTGCCGGATAGGGGCTGACATTTCCGATGCCAGTGCAGGCAGCCCCTCTTTGCAGGAGTTGCTCCCTGGACGGCCACCGAGGTCGTGAGGAGGGGCTTTCTTTGGCTGAGAGGGTCAACCAGGCTCCCCCTGGGAGGGCCCATCTTCCTCCGGGGACTCTCCGTAGCACTGCTGGGGTAAATGTCTTAGGTTAACAGAGCCGAGGCCTCCTCCAGCAGCACGCATGGCACGACCTGGCCTGCCGGGATCTTTCCTTCCTTCTGAAAGCTGTCAGCATACCCTCGTCCAATTTTGCTTTCGTTCCCGGTCTCCCATGCTCCGAGGCCGCTGTGCTGCCTTCCATCCAGGCCCGGCTGTCACCCAGTCCACGCCAGAAGTTGGCGCAGAGGTGGCCCAGGAAAGCTGGCTGGGGTTCACGTACATCTTCCTCAACCGACAGGTCCTGAGCGCCTCTCCTGCGTGTGCACACACCCAGGTCACTAGCATGTGACAGCTGAGAGAGTCCAAGAAGCAGTGCTGGGGGTGGGGAAATGATGATCTGGGAGGCTTCCTGCAAGCGGTGTGGATGGCCAGGAGGGCTGGGGTGGGCAGATACGGGCTAGGTTTCCTGCAGAGGGAAAATCTGAAGGTAAGGTTCTGTGATGGGGTGTGGGGGGCTGACAAGTTTGAGAACAGCGTGTTCTCTGGAGTCACCAGGAGGGGCTGGGGGCTGAAGGGAAGGAGGGCGGGGGAGATGAGGCAGCAGTGGGGTCAGAACAAGACTTGAGCATCCTTGAGCAGGTGTTGAACAGCCAACGGGAGGGGTTGGCTTTTATCCTGTAGGTAACGTGGGGCTGTTGACTTGTTTCTGGACAGAGCGGTCTCGGGGTTCGACTGCGGGTATCAAAGATGCTACCACCCTGCTCTGTGGCCTGATTTGATTTCATTTCCCATAAGTTCATTTTAAAAAAGAAATAAGCCCTTACCGTGTTTCTTTGTTATTTATGCTCTAAAACTGCGCTGGTTCTTTGGGCCTCCTGGCCGTCGGGATTCTGGGTGAATGGGAGCTGTTCTGGTCTGGGATCGCCGAGCCGTCCTGGACTGTGCTGTCTGTGCGTGAACCCCACCAGGGCCAGAACCAGGTCTCCCACCACCCTGGGCCGCTCCCCCCACCCCCCTAGGACAGAGACCCTGGGATGTTCCTCTAGGGCCTTCTGGGAGGGGGGCCCAGAGACCTTCAGACACAGCGTGGCCTCTGACAGTGTCCAGGGAGCACCTTTGACAGGGAGCACTGTCCCCCCAGCCTCAACGGTGGTGGGGGCCCGAGGCTCTGGAACTCTGGAGGGAAGAGTGTTCTGTTCCGTGGGCCCAACCAGTATCTACCACCGGTACCTGCCACGGGTACCCCCCCACCCTCCCCCTCCACCCCTTCCTTCTCCTCTGCCGCTCCCCTGCTTCTCTTGCTGTTGTCCCTCCTCCCTCTGGTCCTCCCCTCCCCTCTATCTCCCTGCCTCTCCATCCTCCTCCGCTCCCCCTCTTCCCTTCTCCTCCCAGCCCACCCCCCCCACCCCAGCCCACCGCCTTTCCTTCCCTCCTCCCTTCCCCTCCAGAGACACCACTGCGGTTGTCCACACAAAGAGGCGATTGTTACTCCAGCCCCGGCTGAAGCCCGAGGAGCATGGTGGAGGCCTGATTTCCATGAATAATCGCTGGGGCCACTGCAGGCAGCAACCTGAGCTGGGGCGGCCAGCCGGGTGGTTTGCTCCGGGGCTCTGTCTGCGAATCAAGGGCCCTGGCCGGGTGCCACGCTGCCTTGGCGGTGGGGGTGGGGCCCAGGGCCCAAGGCTGGATGCCCAGCAGTTGGGGAACTGGAGGGGGGTGGTCAGCAGGGGCCAGAGCCCCGGAGCAGGGATCTGCAGGTGGCGAGGGGCTGGACGCTCCAGATGGAGACCCGGTCTGCCTGGGTCCCGTGTGGGGGGGCACCTGCCGGGCAGCCCCGTTGCAGGCGTGTGGATAGGACAGCTCCATCGTCCCGATTCACGTGGGGGCTGGAGGCGGGGTTGGGGGCAGGGGGGCTGGAAGTGCCCAGCGTGGGTGTGGCACCCCCACAGGTCAGGCGGGCGCTTTCTGGGACCAAGCCTCGGCTTCTCACCTGCCACAGCTGGGTGGTGGTGGATGCAGGGGGCCCAGCCCACGGCCGCCCATGCTCCCTTACGACCCTCGAAGACAAAGGTGACGACCCCTCCCACGGTCGGGGCTGGTCTGTCTTGCAGACCGGAAGCAGGTCCTGGGGCCTCCCCTGAGTGTCTGATGCCCCTGGGGATGGATGGACCGCCCCGGGGGCATCTCCCAGGGGAAGTGGAACCCAGCGCCCAGCCCTGTGGCTGCAGCACCACCTGCTGGCGGGTCTCAGGCTGACCCCCTCATTGCTGGGGCTCCTTGGCCTGGTGCCCTAGTCTCCCTGGACACCCAGCAAACCCCGGCTGAAGCCCTGAGCTCTCACGGCCTCCAGGAACCAGAAGTCTCTCCTCTGGGGTGGACACTGTTTTTCCCCCAGTGGTGACAGCGTGGGGTGTCGTGTGCAGCCTCTTTGAAAGCCCTGCGGGCCCCGGGAATCCGAGCAGCCCCCCGTTTTGCCCCTGAGGACATTCACTCAGCCCTGGTGGAGTGAGCACCTTGGTCAGGTGACTGTCTCTCTGAGCCTCAGTTTTCGCACCTGTTAAATGGGAATCACAGCACCAGGGCCTCTCGGGGATTTGGGGAGGGGAATTAATATCTGCAAACCACTCAGCCAGGCTCCGTCCTTCTTTACCACTGAGCCACCAGGGAAGCCCTCCTCCTGCAGGTCAGCAGCTGAAAAACAGCGAGCCCCTCTAGAAGCAGAGCCCTCTGTGTGCCCGCGGAGGACGTGCCCGCAGTGGCCTTCTTGGCAGCCCCTGTCTGCTGGGGGCGGGTGGGGCATGAGCCCTCCACTTCTCGGCCACCACGGGGGTAAAGTCCACAGGCCTGGCTGCGTCTGAGCTGCCCAGAGCCACAGCCTCCCCGGACAACACATCTTCATCACCCAGGGTTCGCCTGTACCGCTGCCCATCTGGGGCGCCCCGGCTCCACAGTCTCTGCCTCCAAGACTCAGCTGACCTCTCCCCTTCTCTGGGGGCATCCTCCCACCTCCTTCCCTGGGCCTCCGCTCCACGCCTGGGGGGACAGGGCAGGGACTCCTCACACACGCGCCCTACTTCCTGGAGGGTGGACACCCCTGCTGAGTCACTCCCGCGCCCCCCATTGCCCGCCTCGGGGTTGCTTGGTGCCCCGCGGCTGTGGGAGGAAGCGGTGAACTGGGCTGGAAGGAGCAGCGCCCCCCCTTCCCCACCCTGGCCGCCCCTGGCTCCCCCACCTCGCTCGTC
>NW_011494914.1:816511-817919 GCF_000754665.1 Bison bison bison | reverse complement strand
CTCGCTCGTCACTGGGGCTCTCTTGCTGCATGAATGACGCTTTTGTGTTTGTTCTCCCGGGAATGCTGCTGGGTAGGGGGAGCCGACTCTGGTCCTGCTGCCCCGCTAAGGCCCTGGGTCCTTGGGCGAGCTGCTCCTCCTGGCTGAATCATTGTGCTGTGTGGCCTGAAGTTCCCTTCTGGATCTGGAGTTCACGGACCCATTTTTGCAGGTCCTCGTCTGAGCTCTGGAGGCTTAGAATCTGTGTCTCAGACCCAGTGACTGAAGAGCTGCCCAGGAGAGGGTTAGATGTCTTTTCTGTGGCTCCCAGGGCAAGGCCAGCCCCAGACTTGGGCCCCGCCCATCTAAGCAGTTGCTTGGGATCCACAAAGCCCCTTGGGGAGCCTGCCCTGGCCCCACGCTTGGGAGCACCCAGCTCTGACTTCTCTTGAGTCATGAGCTCCCAGAGGGCCAGACAATCCGTAGGGCGGGGGGACGGGGCCTCCTGGAGCTGGTTCCAGGCCGCATCTGCATCCGGGGTACCTCGAACCCTGTGATCCTGTGCCCAGATGGCCCGAGCTTGCTTCCAGGGCCTGAGAAACCGGTTCTCCAGGTCTGTCCTCCCAGAGAGAGCTGTGCGGCCAGTGTGTGCCCCCAGGCCTGAGGTCTGGCCAAGAGAGAGGTTATGGAGGGGTGGGGTGCAGAGGGGAATGGACCTGGGGGATCCACGCCGACGTCCACAAGCGTGTGAGCAAGACCACTCAGGGTTCAGGATGGGGCTGCCGTGGGATGGGAAAGGGGCGTTTGGGGGCAGCCTCTTGTCCTTGAATCCTGGGCTCTGTTTGTGTCCAGGGGAGGCAGGGGTGGGTTCCGGACACGGAGGTACCCCAGCCTGGACGAACAATGGGGGACTGGGGTGTTGGAAAGGGGGTCATGGAGGGCCAGAGATCAGGCTGGTCTGGAGTCCTCATCTGGCTTCTGGGAGGAGTGTCAAGGCCAGGAAATTGTAGGCAATGATGCACAGTTTTCTGAGGAGGGCAGCTGGAGCCTTCTTCGGCTCCCAGAGGGGTCCACGGCCCAGCCCGGGGTCAGCACCAGTGGCCTGGAAGCCCCTCCCCACCGCCCCGTGTTGGGGCTGAGCCTCTGTGGGCACCGCATTTCTCAGAGCCACGGGCTTCCCTTCACTCAAGTGTTTGTCCTTCTCTCGGACCAGCCTGGTGGGCAGTAATTAAAAGTGACCTTGTGCTGCAGAGTTGTGCAAACTGCGGCATTAGCGGGGCGGCACTAGTGGGAGGCCTCACAAAAGGACCACCCTGGCCCTGCCACACACCCCCCAGCCCCCCAGCCCCCCAGCTCGGCACATAAAGCTGAATGGTGGTGAGCTGGTGGGGGAGGTGAGCAGACAAGAGGGGAATGAGCCTGGGGGTGG
>NW_011494914.1:806633-816411 GCF_000754665.1 Bison bison bison | reverse complement strand
GGTTGGCGGGGATGAATAGGGACTTTGCAGACATAGCGGGCAGCCTGGCGAGGGGCGGGGGGCTGCCCTGGCAGCTGGGAGCCCGGCGAGGTGGGGGCTGGGGGCTCAGGGGCTGGCGGCTGGGCTGCGATGAGCCCTTGGTGATGAGCCCCGGACCCCAATCAACTCAGCGCTGCTGCTGGTTTTCCCCTGAGAGATGACTGCCCCAGACGGCTCTCCTCTGAGCAAGGCTCAGTTTCTTGCGTATGGATCGCACGGCCCCGGATAAATCTCCAGGAGACCATCTGTCCTGGGACATCAAAGAACAGCTGGGGATAACGCCCTCCGTTCCTTTTAAAACAAGGCGAAGGCACCCGCACGTGTCTGAAATGAGAGCTTGTTAGATCCTGGTGAATTTCCTACTCAGTTGATTTCTGTTGTTTTCTTCTTAAAGGTATATGGGAGAGGCCTTAAACAGCCCTGTTGCCCAGTCATCTGAAAATGGGGAGTCAGGGACCCCGTGGCCCAGGGCTCACTCAGGCACTTCATCTGATCCCTTGGGGGCTGATGGGCTTGGCCACCGCCTGTAGCCTTGACCTTGATTTGTCCTTCCCCCAGGCAACCGCTAGCCCTGACTCTGCTGCTGCTGCTGCTGCTAAGTCGCTTCAGTCGTGTCCAACTCTGTGCGACCCCATTGACGGCAGCCCACCAGGCTCCCCCGTCCCTGGGATTCTCCAGGCAAGAACACTGGAGTGGGTTGCCATTTCCTTCTCCAGTGCATGAAAGTGAAAAGTGAAAGGGAAGTCGCTGAGTTGTGTCCAACTCTTTGCGACCCCATGGACTGCAGCCCCACAGGCTCCTCCGTCCATGGGACTTTCCAGGCAAGAGTACTGGAGTGGGGTGCCATTGCCTTCCCTGACTCTAGTCGCCCCCTGAGCTGAGGCAGTAGCATAGGTCAGGGGCAGCAAGAGAGGTTCTAGAGACTTTTCTGAGCTAGGACAGGAGTCAGGGGCTGATAGAACTGGCTTTTCTTGTTGGAAGCTGATAATACAATTTAGGGCTTCCCAGGTGGCTCTGGTCATAAAGAACCCGCCTGCCAATGCAGGGAACATAAGAGATGCTGGTTTGATCCCCGGATTGGGAAGATCCCCTGGAGGAGGGCATTGCACCCCACTCCAGTATTCTTGCCTGGAGAATCCCATGGACAGAGGAGCCTGGCGGGCCACAGTCCACGGGATCGTAGAGTAGGACACGACTGAAGAGACTTAGTATGCATGGATGCAAGACAACTTAAATTTGGCAGATTTGGGTCAGGAGAGAACGGCCTGCCCTCTGCTGGGCCGTTGACTGGTAGATGGGGAAGACACTGTCCCGTCCTTCAGAGCCACTGACCAGTGGCTTGATCAGGAGCTGAGCTGGATTCTTGTGGTGCCGGAGCCTGGAGAGCTTCCTGGAGGAGAGGGCCCAGGGTGGGAGGACCCAAGGAGGAGAGAGTTCTCTCCAAGGGATGGAGCAGGGGGCACTGTGGGCAGAAGTGGGGACCCCTTTCCTGGGGGGGCATTCTCTGCCTCACCCGTAGGTCCTACAACAGCACAGAGCTTAGCCTCAGTGCCCTCTCACCCACCTCATTCATTCATCCCACACAAATATGTTTAGTGTCTACTATGCAGAGGTGAAAGTGTTAGTCACCCAGTCGTGTCCAACGCTTTCCGACAGCATGGACTGCAGCCCGCCAGGCTCCTCTGTCCATGGGATTCTCCAGGCAGGAATACTGGAGTGGGTTGCCATGCCCTCCTCCAGGGGATCTTCCCCACCCAGGGACTGAACCCGGGTCTCCCACGTTGCAGGCAGATTCTTAG
This sequence comes from Bison bison bison, assembly GCF_000754665.1. NCBI lineage: Eukaryota > Metazoa > Chordata > Mammalia > Artiodactyla > Bovidae > Bison > Bison bison. The sequence goes on along the minus strand of NW_011494914.1, from coordinate 814,573 downwards.
TGTCTGAGCCATCAGGGGAGCCCGTCATCCACTATGTATACTGGGCCTCGTCTGTGGGGTCGCACGGAGTCGGACACGACTGAAGCGACTCAGCAGCCGCAGCAGCAGCAGAGACACAGCAGCAATGGAAACAGAGAGCCCCCACCCTCATGGCGCCTGCCTTGTGATGGGGAGTCAGGGAGCCAGCACTGAAGGCATCAGATCACTCTCCATACACACTCGGGGTGACCAGGGGTACGGAGACGGGGTGACCGCATACTCTCGAGAATGAATAAGTGAGCGGATGAATGGGCTGCGGATCAGGGTTGCTCAGGTTCTCAGAAGCTGCTCTGTACATAACAGAGGGCAGAGTCTGGGGCTCGGGGCCAAGCTGACATGTGGGGCGTGGTCCAGTCCGTGGTAGAGATGCACACTGGCCTGGCCTGGGGAGCGCTGTGCCCAGAGCTCACCGGACCCCCTTCCCATGGGGCAAAGGTGTAGGCTGGCCCTAGCTGCTGTCTGAGCCACGGGGCAGCTCGAAACCCACCCAGCCGCTTCCACCCCCCTCTCTGAGTGTCGTCATTCCTGGGGCGGATAGTGGGGGAGCCTAAAGGAGAGTGTTTACTGAAATCCTCAGAACGAGGTGAAAATGGGCCGTTTCCCCTCTTTTTCCATTAGCTCAGCTGACCTCCCAGGCGGTTCGTCGCCCGGCACACCTTTCCAGATTGCCCTCTTGCTGCTCTGGGAGGATGTGGTTAACACCTCGGATCCTTCTTCCTGCAGATCCTTCTTGAGTAAACCCGACGGACACAGCATCCTATGGCCACCACCGGGGTCCCCCTCCTCGCCTTCCCCTCACTGACCTCTCCCCTCCCCTGCAGTGGGCTCTGTGGTTCGCCTGAGACCCACAGGCAGCACAGAAAGTGGGTGGGTGGGCCAGCTGCCTACCCTGCAGTATCTACACCCGCAGCCCGCCTTTCCTGGCTCAGCGGGATTGCACGGGGTCCTGCTCACTGTGTCTCATCCCTAGTCCTGTCCCCAGGGCCCGACTGCAGGCTCCATCTCGTTCCCCAGGTTTATGGGGCAGCATTTGCAGGAAGGCCAGTGGTTGGTGGAGCCAGTCATGCTCCCCACCCTCCAAGAGCTGGCACGTGGCTGGAGGAAAGATGTATAAACCATGAACCTCTGCAGGGTCTCCCATTTCACTCAGAGAAGCCGCGCTCGGGACTTCCCTGGTGGCCCAGCGGTGAAGACGTCACCTTCCAATGCAAGGAGTGTGGGTTCGAACCCTGGTTGGGGAACTAAGACCCCATAGACCTCAAGGCCAAAAACACCAAAACCTAAAACAGAAGCAATATTGTAACAAATGCAATAAAGACTAAAAAAGATCCACATGAAAAAGAAAGAAAAGCCAAGCTCACCACCAGGCCTCTGAGATCCACACTGCCTCTCCTCTCAGCCCACCCCACCCCGTCTCCCATGACAACCGCGCCTGCTGAACACACTCCAGCCTCAGGGCCTTTGCGCCTGCCATTTCCTCCACCAAAATGCCCTTCCTGCAGCCAAGCGTCTGCCCGGCTCCTGGGCGCTGCACAGGCATCACGCTCTTCCGCGAGGCCCCTGACCTCCTTATGTAGAATTGCAAGCCAGGGCTCCCCCGTGGGCTTTGGACCCTCCCTCCATTCGGGGTTTCTCCGTGGCATTCGCCAGCTGCACGTGACCGAGTCCTGGCTGCGTGTGCACTGTCTGTCTCCTCCTCTATACAAAAGCTCCTTTGTCCATTGCTGTCCTTTCAGCTTCTAGAATAGTGTCAGGCACAGTGGGCAATCAGCCCATGCGGGTGGTGTGTGTGCGTGTGTGTGTGTGTGTGCGTGTCTGTGCTCAGTTGAATCTGACTCTGAGACCGCATGGAATGCAGCCCACCAGGCTCCTCTGTCCATGGGATTCTCCAGGCAAGAACACTGGAGTGGGTTGCCATGCCCTCCTCCAGGGGATCTTCCCAACCCAGGGATCGAACCCGAGTCTTCTATGTCTCCGGCATTGCAGACAGATTTTTTTTTCACCCACTGAGCCATCGGAAAACCCTAATATACATGTGCCTCCTTTTACACACTAATGAAGATATCAAATAGCATTTTATGGTGTCAGTAAACTTAAGACTACCATCTGATTAGCGCTGCTGCTGCTACTGCTAAGTCGCCTCAGTCGTGTCCGACTCTGTGCTACCCCAGAGACGGCAGCCCACCAGGCTCCCCCATCCCTGGGATTCTCCAGGCAAGAACACTGGAGTGGGTTGCCATTTCCTTCTCCAATGCATGAAAGTGAAAAGTGAAAGTGAAGTCGCTCAGTCGTGTCTGACTCTTCTCGATCCCATGGGCTGCAGCCCACCAGGCTCCTCCGTCCATGGGATTTTCCAGGCAAGAGTACTGGAGTGGGGTGCCAGTGCTGCAGAGCTCCCCTAATCGTGCATTTTAATAGCTTATGTTTGCATGCCCCTGGGGATGTGAAGGTCCCAGCCAGGCGGTGACTCCATCTGCAGAGCTCTGGGGCCGAGGGTGCCCGTGGGCCCAGGGTGCTGTGTCCATAGAGCAGTGTTAGCACAGCAGGTGCTCCTGGTCCTCCCCCACGTGGCCAAAACAGACTGAGACAGGGGGATGGAAAGCAAGCTGCAGGGAGCGAGCTCCGCCCAGGGCAAAGGTCATGAGGAAGGAGGCTTGGCATATGCAAAGGGATCAAGCCTTAGGAGTCTCCCTGGAAATTCTCGAGCATCTACCCCCAAAACCAGAGTCTGCCTACTTTCTGCTTTGTGCTTTCACCTACACCTCTGACTTTACGGGGGGCTGTCCCCCACTACCTCTCTGAAAAAAGAGTTAGCTTACAGCTCCAGTTAATAATTCCTAGGTGTGACAGTGTTTAACCTACAAACTCCTTTGGAAATCCTCTAGCCTGCCTGAATAGGTTTTTCCGGCCACATGTGATTGTTCAGAGCCTCCCAACTGTGAGAGGCAGGAGATGTTCTAAACTGTCTAAACACGGATTCTTTTGAGTAGTTAAAAGATTGATTAGAAATTGTATTGGTGAAGGGTTTTTCACTTATTGGGCCAATGATTGCTGCTAAGTCTCCATACTCCTTACTTACTGTGTCCTTGGCAGTGTATTGATTGATATAATGGGTGTATAGAAATGTAAGTAGTAGCCTCAATGTTTGTAACCTTGGACCCTTGAGTTAATTCTTTTCTTGATTGAGCCCACCTCACCTTTGCCCTATAGGAATGCAGCTTTGTCCAATGCTTTTTTGGAGGCTGGTGCCTGACTTTGGAATAATCACCTTTAGAGAAAGATAAGTTTCTTAAAATGTTAACAGGCCTCCTGGCCAGAAGATAATGTAATTCACCTGAACTTTTGCATATGATAAGTTTGAAAGCCTGGCTTCGATTAGGACCAGGAACTGCTGTCCTTGCATGACTCCACCCCTTCCCCCATTATCCTCTATGCACAACTTAAGGTATAAAAACTACTTTGGAAAATAAAGTGCGGGCCTTGTTCACCGAAACTTGGTCTCCCCATGTCGCTCTCCTAAATTCTGGCTGAGTCTCCATCTGGAGCGCGGAACCTGCCATGCTTGCTAATTATGCCTGGGCTTCTAAGATCCGACCGGGGGAGGCCTCAGTGTCTCCTCTCCTTCGGGAGAATGGAAGGACGCCTGCGGCCTACGTAAGTGGTGCAACTTCTTGTCTTGAAGTTTTATTGGTCTCCCGCGTAAACCAAGCTACTCAGCCTCTTTTCTCCACTGAATTTCCTCACTGAGCTATCCTCATTCTATTACTCTTTATATCTTTGATAAATATTTAAATAAATAGGTCGCCGACGCCGTCCCCTCTTCGAATACCCTGGATCAGCCGGGGCTGGTCCCCGGCAGCAAGCCTAATGTGATTTTCCAAAATGAGTGTCCTGGGGGCCTTCTCGAGGAGCAGTGGGCGTTGGGTCAGAGAAGACGCCTCGGCCCAGGAAGTATACCCCCAGGGACACAGTCTCCAGAGCAACAAGGCATGCCCACCTTCATTAAGGAAAGACGGCAACTTTTAAACTGTGTTGGGAAATCAGACTTTAAGGAATTATTATTTTTTTAATTTTTTAAATTTAGTTTTGGAGCATAGTTTTTTTAAAATTTCCTTATTTTAATTGGAGGATAATTACTTTACAATATGGTGATGGTTTTTTTGCCATACATCAACATGAATCCGCCATAGGTATGCATGTGTGTTATTAATGGATCTTATCTGTTGGATGGTGTCCTCTGTGCTTTTTTCTTCCACTGTCTCCAGTTCTTCCTCATCTAAAGAGAAGGCTAGCTCACCCCTTTCTGCTGCTTCAGGATCGCCCCACGCCTCTTGCTGGTCTTGAAAGGCGCTGGGTGTGGATTGGCACCATTCTGGGTGCAGTCACATCCGCTCGGCCCCTTCCTGCTCTTTCTTCTTTGTTTTTTCATCTGGGCTGTGGTGATTTAGAACTAGAATTTTGGCTTCTCATGTTGGTATCTGAGGTGGCCTCCGGAGCCACACGCTCTTTGGGGAGCTGAGGGTTTATGGTACTAAAGTCTGAGTACCACCATCTGGTCCTTGATTCTGGACCTTGGATGGGGTCAGCTCACAGTAGGTGCTTAATTGTCATTTGCTGAATCACAGACGAAGGAAAACACCATCTAAAGCAGCCAGGGCTCTGGGCACAGACCTCGGCAGAGCTCACTGTCTTGGCAGGTGATGGAGACATTCACCATGGGGCCCACTGTGACAGTGCCCTGGGGAATGAGGCCAGAGGTCAGAGGGGAGGAGGTCACCATGATGGGGTGGCCGGGCAGCTGGGCCCTGTGCCCTGTGACCCTGGGGGCTTCTCCCAGGAACTCTAGGAAGGAAATGCAGCTGTCAGCCTCAGGTGACAGCTGAAACCAACCTACAGTTTCCTTTCTAAGACTTTGCATCATTCATTCAGTCGCCACATACTTACCGAGCACCTGCTGTATACCAAGCGTGGTCTCAGGGCTGGAGATGCAGCCAAGAGCAAAAGGCCAAATCTGCCCTTTTTTTGGCCTTGTATTCTCATCTGGGGGCTTCCCTTGTGGCTCAGCTGGTAAAGAATCCCCTTGCAATGCATGGGACCTGGGTTTGATCCCTGGGTTGGGAAGATCCCCTGGAGAAGGGAATCTGCTTATTTAACATATACGCAGAGTATAGCATGTGAAATGCTGGGCTCGATGAAGCATAAACTGGAATCAAGTTTGCTGGGAGAAATATCAACAACCTCAGATATGCAGATGACACCACCCTTATGGCAGAAAGCGAAGAACTATAGAGCCTCTTGATGAAAGTGAAAGAGGAGAGTGAAAAAGTTGGCTTAAAACTCAACATTCAGAAAACTAAGATCATGGCATCCGGTCCCATCACTTCATGGCAAATGGATGGCAAACAATGGAAATAGTGAGATACTTTATTTTGGGGGGCTCCAAAATCACTGCAGATGGTGACTGCAGCCATGAAGTTAAAAGATGCTTTCTCTTTGGAAGAAAAGCTATGACCAATCTAGACAGCATATTAAAAAGCAGAGACATTACTTTGCCACAAAGGTCTGTCTGGTCAAAGCTATGGTTTTTCCAGTAGTCATGTATGGATGTGAGAGTTGGACTGTAAAGAAAACTGAGCTTTGAAGAATTGATGCTTTTGAAGGGTGGAGTTGGAGAAGAGAGCATCCCTTGGACTGCAAGGCGATCCAACCAGTCCATCCTAAAGGAAATAAGTCCTGAATATTCATTGGAAGGACTGATGCTGAAACTGAAACTCCAATCCTTTGGCCACCTGATGCGAAGAACTGACTCATTTGAAAAGACCCTGATGCTGGGAAAGATTGAAGGTGGGAGGAGAAGGGGACAACAGAGGATGAGATAGTTAGATGGCATCACTGACTTGATGGACATGAGTTTGAGCAAGCTCCAGGAGTTGGTGATGGGCAGGGAGGCCTGGCGTGCTGCAGTCCATGGGGTCGCAGAGTGGGACACGACTGAGCGACTGAGCTGAACTGAACTGTGCAAGGGGGAATAGGCCTCTAGGGGGTGCTTCTGCCCACTGACCTGATCCCCAGACCCCTCACTAACCCTGACCTCTGATTCAAGATGTCCTGGGTGGGGCCCGTCCAAGGACCAGTAGGAACTGCGGCCGCATGGGGGGAGTGCAGGCTCTCGGGGGCTCTCATGGGCTGAGCTGTGTCCCCACAAAATCCATGTGTGCAGGTTCTGCTCCCAGCACCTCAGAGTGGCTGTGTGTGGAGACGGGCTGTGAAGAAGGTGACTGAGGTCGAACGGGGTCTCTGGGGCGGGCCCTGGTCCTTGCAAGAAGGGCGGGGTAGGGCTCAGACACCCCCATGTGGGGACCCAGGGAGCAGAGTGTCAGGAGACACAGCCCTGCCCACAGCGTGATCGTAGACTTCCACCTCCTGAAAACTGCGTCTGCTGTTTTGGCCACCCAGTCTGTGGAGCTTTGTCATGGTGGCCCCTGCACACTAATATAAGGACCCCGAGCATCCACCCAGCAGGCTCCATCCACTCCTGGGGCCACAGGAGGGCCTGAATGGACGTAAGCTGGATGTGCCTGATCAGATGTGTCCTTGGGAGAGTCCCTGGGGATCGAGGACTCTTTGTTCGTTGAACAACAGGGTGTGAAGGTGGACGGCCTGGTGAGGCTGGATGCAGGGAGTCTGGCTGGAGGCTCACATGAGAAGAAGGAGGAAGAGCCCTGACCCCCCGGGTGTTCACACTTGTACCCCTGTTGCTGGAAGGCAGGGAGCTGGTGCAGGGCCTCTCGGGGCCACTTGGGTCCCTCCCAACTGCAGTCACTCCCCACCATGACTTCTGTTCTGAGGCTGGCGTCAGTGTAACAGCAGGCTCAGAGGCTGGATGGGGGCGTCTGACACTGGGCCTGAGAAACACACCCAGGACCACCGGGGCTCCCAGCCCATCACCTACTTTTCCCGGAAGCTTGTGCTGGGGAAGGGGGACCAGACAGGGGGACCAGCCTGGGGGCCCTTCCTGAAGGCAGATCTCTGCTCAGGATGACGCGCAGGGCTGCGTCAGAGGCCAGGGGTGAGGCCTGGTCCCTGCAGGGGTGTGGGCCGGTGCAGGCCCCAAGGACTGAGGTCAGGTCCGTGGGACAGCAGCTTGCAGGTGGTCCCTGAGAGGCCGTGGGGGCTGGACTTGGCGGGGTGGTGGGGGGAGCTTTCCAACAGCCAGCCCCTGGAGTAAGTTTTTTGACAGATGAGGGAGGGGGTCTGTTTGACCCCCCCGTGCTCCCCCACCATGAGGGATCAAAGCTGCTTTGCTGCCGGGGGCAGGGTGGGGAGAGCCTGAAAGTCACACTGTCCACCCTTTGGGCTTTCTGAGATGGTCCATTTCTCAGGGATCTGCTGTATTTGGGCAAGGCCTCGGGGCCTGACCAGAGATTCCCAGAAGGCGCAGGCAGAAGCCCTGGCTGACCACATCCGGGGGCGTACGGCCCTCTTATCTCCAGGCCCCGAGGGCACTGAGAGCTAGACAAAGGCCTCGCTGTGATGGAAGGACATGCAGAGACCCCGGAAGGGGATTCCGGAAGATTCCAGACTGTAACTTGCCTCTGCTTCCCTTCCAAGCATTCTGGAAGTTTCTTCCATAACTGATTCATCCAGAAAAGAAGAAAAACAGCCCCTTGGATGTGCATGACTTCCTGTGCATTGTCTCAGACAAGTCCCATGGGGAGCTAGGGCTGTGGGAGCCTTCCCTCTGGTTGTTAAAGAGGAAATGGAGGCTCGGGGGCCCCATGCCTGCCCGGCCATCCCAGCCACACTGGCCATGTGGCCGCAGCGGCTGCAGCAGCCACGCCGGCCACACCGGCCACACCGGCCGCAGGCCTGGGCCCCCGCCTCTGCTCCCCGCCGGCTTC
>NW_011494914.1:804566-806344 GCF_000754665.1 Bison bison bison | reverse complement strand
GCGTGCGTGTGCGTGTGTGTGTGTGTGTGTGCGCGCGCGCGGCGGGGCACGTGCGTGTGTGCGGGGGCGCGTGTGTGTGCGCAGGGGCGCGTGTGTGTGCGCGGGGGCGCGTGTGTACGTGCCTGTGTGTGTGTTTGGGTGCTGCATGTGGGGCTGGCACCTGCCCATCTCCCTTTCTTGGGTCTGGAGCAGCTTCAGACTGGCCTGGTACCTGGAACTCTGATGAGGGGGGGCCTCCTGCAGAGGGTGATGGAGTTGGGGTGTATACCACAGACACACCCGCAACCTCAGGGCTGGATGCACCGCAGTCCCTAGAGGAGTCATATGGTCACCCCACCCGCCCCGGGCTGGGCTGGGCCTCAAGCAACGTCCCCAGCCCGCTCCCCTCTCTCTGCCCCTCCTCCTGCGTCTCCTGGGGACACCCTCACTCGCCTGGCCTGTGTGAGCTCTGTCCACACACCCATGACTCTGCACCTTCTACGCCAAGGCCTCCTGCCCCACCCCAGGCTTCTCCTGAACCCCGGCGTCCACTGTCCACAGGACCGTGTACCGTGTTTCCTCCTCCTGATGGCCTCTGCTGTTGTGGAGCTTTCCTGGAACGCCCCCCGCCGCCCCCGCTACCCCCATGAACCCTCCTTCCCTTTGCCACCTTCCACCCACCTGGCCCTGCCCGCTGGGTGGGTGGTGGGTGTCTGAGTCTAGTGTCCTGCCAGCCCCAAGGCCAGGATGGCACAGACGCTGGCATTTGGGAGGGGCTCGGGGGCCATGGCCACTTTGGTGCACGGCCGTGAACTCCCTCGAACGGTGGGTGTTTTACTCGTGTGTGCGAATGTGCGAGAAGTCCAGAGAGGTCAAGTGGCCCACCCAGATGACCCAGCGAGTCGGAGGCATGTGGGGTGATAGAATTTAGGGCTCTGACTTCTGTGGGGACGCAGGGATTCAGCGCCTCTTGTGTACCGGAAACCCACACAAGGGCTTCGGCCCTCCCGGCAGCCAAAGGTCGGACCTTTCCCTGACACGGCTCTGGTCAAGGGCCGACTTGGATGTCTTCACTGACATCAGGAGTGCAGAGATGCCAGGCTTCTTTTCCAGCAGCATTTGAAAGGGGAGCATGACCCCAGCCCTCCACACAGGCGCACGGCTTTTGCTGGCTGCTAAATATGTTTGAGATTTTTCCTTTATTTGAGTTCTTCTGGGATGGAGCTGAAAAGCTGTGGGACTTGAATCCCATTCAGTCACTGGTTACGATGCATCGTCTCTCCTCTCGGCTCCGGGCTGGGCTCCAGGGGGACACAGAGACTCAGCCCCCGCCTCGTGCAGCTCCGCGGGGGGCAGAGGGACGGGGCTGCGTGACACAGTCACCGGGAGACTATGTCCGGGCTCGCCGGCATCCGTGCCCCGGGGGCGCCAGGCGGGGGTTTCCGGGGCTCCCTCGTTCCCTCTCTGCAGCAGCTCTGCAGGCTAGGGTGTCACCCCAAGGGGCAGACACCCCAAGGGGCAGAGGAGGGAGCAGGGCTTCAGGGAGGCGGCTGAAGTGACCAAGATGTCAGCATTCAGAAACAGCGGGAATCCTTACGTGTGGATTTTCTGCTGTATGGAGTAGGAAAGATTTCCTGGAGGAGGAGGCTTAAGGGTGGGTGGGGGGTTCTGGGGAACTGTGAGTGGGGGAGAGGCATAGGAGCAACAGGGGCCAGAGAGGAGGGCGACCGCAGGATGTGGGCGGGCCTGAGAGAGCTGGGTGGAGAGGCATAGGAGCAACAGGGGCCAGAGAGGAGGGC
>NW_011494914.1:796530-804433 GCF_000754665.1 Bison bison bison | reverse complement strand
GGGGTTAAGTCAGTTGTCTGAGGTTGCACAGCTGCAAAGTGGTGGACAGAGATTTGAACGCTGGGCTCCTGATTCTAGAGGCTGAACCAGGTGGGTGGTCAGTCTGGCTGGACCTTTATTTGAGCTCTTGGCGGGGCCCCAGCCCCCTGGGTGCAGGTGAGGCTTGCTGCAGCCCCTTCTCCCTGCATTTGCAAGCAGGTGGTGAGTTTGGGAGAAGAAGTAAGGGCCCGAGGCATGCTTCCAGGGCCAGGTTCCTCTCCTGCATTCAAGATGGAAGGTGCGCCCCTCCAGGCCTCAGCAGCCGTGACAAAGTGGGACGTGTACCTGGAACGTGGATTCCGAAGCTTTGGGTTCCGGGTGCCACAAGCATTCGATTTGGATTTCAGTTTTGAAGTCATTTGACTGTTTCAGCACTCTGAAGCCCGGACACCTCCCAACTGTCTTCTGCTTGTAGGGAACGCACAAGAAACCTCCCATGACTAGGTTACAGGTCCCAGGCCTGATTGCATCTCTTGGGGAGAACTCTGTGAGTGATGTGCCTTTCCCGTCTGGATCAGGGTTTCCCACAAAACAGAGACAGCTCAGGATGTGGCGGAGATGTGGGTGGTGGGGGGCAGTCCCCAGAGAGGCCTGTTCTTGGGGGCAGCCTCCCTCTCCACCTGGATTGGCTTTAAAAGCTGAAGTTATTAAATAAACTTGCATACTGATAAAGTGAAACTTCTGTCCGCTTTGTAAATTGGCTTTTGCAGATTGATGTCATTCTAAAAATGGTCTGTGAACCATGGGGCTAGAAACCTATAGGAGACTTGAGCAGTGACCATTCCAGAAACACAAGGATGTGATCTCCGGGACCACCCCCCCTTCCCCCGCCCCAGGGATCCTCCTGCAGGCTCACCCCAGGTCAGGGGCACAAGTCAGACAGAAACTGGGTGGGTCAGGAGAGGGGTCTCCCCTCTAGGGCCTCGACCCTCCCTGTGAGTTTGTGCTGCCCTGATCTGAGAAGATTTCAGGTTGCAAAGATGGATTTTGTACAGGACACCTTGGCAGATCTACAAAGGGAAAGCTGTGAATGGAACCGCCTCGTGCATCTATGATTCTGCTCAGCGTGGTCCAGAGTAGAATGCTCTGCACGGGCTAGAGGGACCGGCCAGCCTTCAGCAGGTTTAAAAAAGGTTTACTGAGGTTTAATTGATATTAAAAGCAGGCGATGTGTATTTAAAGTGCACGATGCGGTACGTCTGGACACGTGTATACCTGTGAAACCGTCGTCACATCGGCAAGGTGTCCATCACCCCCGAGGTCTCCTCTTGCCCTCTTACCATTGCCCCGCCGGCTCCCCAGGTCACCTCCTCTCCACCACTGTTGGTCAGTTTGCCTTTCTCGACGGTTCCATGGAGTCGTATGGTACCAGTCTCTTGTCGGCCCCTGTCACTCCCTGGAGCTGCTCTGAGGTTCTTGCATGTTGTCATGGTCCATCCATCGATGGTGTCTTCCATTCATCCGGCTATTTGGACATCCCGCAGCGTGTCGATCCGTTAGCCTGTGGGTGGGGATTTGGTTTGTTTCTAGCTTTTTGCTGCCGTGAGCCTTCCTGCGCGAGTCTACGTGGGGACCCGTGCCTTCCTTTCTCTCGGGTAAAACCCAGGCTTGGATGGGACGGCCGAGGCAGGCTGAGTTTCTGAGAAAGCTCCCAACGGTTGGTCCCATTTCACATGGAAATGAGTGAGACTCCAGCTCCGCCCCACTCACCTTGGCATGCTCGTCCCCTCGATTCCAGCCCTTCCAGTCGGTGTGTGGTGGGATCTCACTGTGCTTAGATTTGCATTTCCCTGGGATCCGTGACGTCCGCATCTCTTCTTTGTGCTTCTCTGCCATCTCTCTTTCCGTCTTCTTTTGGTGAGGTGTCTGCTAGACTCCTTTGTCCATCTTCGACGCTGGTGCTTTGCAGGTGGTGGTGGTCGTGTTTCGCGAGTTCTCTATGCATGCAGGGTTATGAGTCCTTTATCACATGTGTGATTTGCAAACGTTTTCTGCCAGTCTGTGGGGTGTCCTTTTCCTTCTCCTCTTTTGAAGAGAACAGCGCCTTGTGAAAGGCAGAAGTATTCGCCTTTGCGGACATGCCGTCCGTCGATTTTACAGGTGATACCCTGTTGCTCTTTTATGCGTCCTGCTGTTGGCGGTGTGACTGGGGGATCTTGAGCTCATGTTCGGGCTCTGATCAGTCCTGGCTGGATACTGGAGACAGGCCCGCTCTGGTCGCTTGACTTCGGCCCTGTGGCCCGTTGGAGCTGGGGCGCCCTCGTGGCTTTTCCCTGGGGGTGTGGGTGTAGGATGAGCCCTCCCGCCTTCTCCCGTGGCCCCTCCATCCTCTTTGTCACCCACATCCCCCTCCCATCTGTGCCCGCCTCAGGTGTTAGCAAGACCCAGGCCTTCTTTCCTGGGTGCTGCAGTCCCCATCCTGGCCCCCACCCCCCAGGGCTTCTGCCACATCTGTTGCTGTGGTTGGGGGTGTTCTGGGGAGCCAGGTCGTGCAGAGGGGTCCCCATGCTTTATCACAGGGAGCCCCTCTGTGCCTCTTGCCATGGCCCACGGCCCCGCACGTGGCATCTTCCTGTTTCCACACAGCACCTGTCAGTCTTTCATAGGAAGAACTTGCTGGAACTGAGCTCACGGGCCCGGTGTTGGGGGGCTGTCAGATTCCCCCCAGAGCCCGGGGCCCACTTGGGACACACCAGAACCCTCATGTCTGCAGGGCCCACGGAAAGGTCGGCCAGAGGCCACAGCTGGGACACCAGGCGGCCTCACAGAGTTGGCCCGGCCCCAGCAAGGAGGTGCAGCTTCCCCCCAGGGAGAATGACGGATATGAACAGCTTCCTTCCCGGCCAGGAGCCTCCCCTCCAGATGTCCCGGAAAGTTCCAGATGCTTGGGGACGCTGGTGGACGTGGATGCTGCTGAGAGTAGTCAGCTCCCCGGGTGAGTGCCCGCCCCCCGACCTCCGGAGATGAGGCCGTTAGAGCTGTGAGCTCTGGGAGGGAGGAGACGCAAGTTCTTTGTGGGGAAACTGGGGGGCGAGACTGAGATGAGCTCCAGCCACGGAGGAGCCTCTGTCTTCTGCGTGAACCGTCCAACAGGGAGCAGGGTGCTCTGCTCATGAAATGAGAAGTGAAATGACCTTGTTCCGAGCACGGCAGCCATGCGTGGGGGAAGAAGCATAGCCTGCACTGGGATGAACAGTGTCCCTCCAAGTTCACGTCCACCTGAGCCTGTGGATGTGACCTTAGTTAGCAGTAGGGCCTCTGTGCGTGTGATCTAGTTAAGAGGAGGGATGCTGGAGCGGGGGGCCCTGATCCGGTGATTGGGCTCTTCCTAAGAAGAGGGAGAATTGGACGCAGACCCAGAGGCGAGGCCCGTGAAGACGGAGGCAGAGGTCAGGGTGATGCATCCACCAGCCAAGGGAGGCCTGGAGGAGGCAGGAAGGACACTCTTGGATGCAGAGATTGCAGGGGCAGCCTGGCTCTGCCAGCCCCTGGATTTAAGACGTCTGGCCTCTACACCATGGAAGACCCATTCAGTTGCTGTAAGCCCCTAGTTTGTGGTTTTTGGTACAAGAGCCTCAGGGAGCTAAAGCCAGACGTGCAGCAGCCGCTCCTTGGCTGTGTGTCCCTGGGCACGCAGCTTCCAGCTTCTGAGCTTCAGTTTCCTGAGCTTGGAATCATGACATCAACCCCAGGCAGACGTTGTAAGGATCGCATGAGCCACACGAGATGGAGGGGACAGTGGTGCTCAGCCCATGAGGGTGTCCTGCCCTTGGACCTGCCTGAGTTGGTGGGGGATGAGCAGACGTCCTACTGTGTGGCTGACCCTGTGCTGTCCATCCAGGGGCCTGACGGGGCAGATCACACCCCTTCTTCTCTGATGGGTCCCAGCAGAGACCTCAGGCCTGGAACTGGCCACTCTGACGATCGAGGGGGAGGTTCTTTTCTCTGCAACGAGAAGCGTGTTCTGTACAATTGGGCATCACAAGACTCCAGCTTTGGTACCAGGTCTTTGTTGGATCTCCAGGCCTCTGGGCTGAGCCGGAGTCAGCTGGGCAATAAATGTTTTGTGTGGCTGGACCCTGGGGTGGCTGACCTGTCCAGGCCTTGTGAATGGGCCATGAAGCTGGCTGGAGGCTTGCTGGGGGGCTTGAGGGCCTCACTGTGGTTTTCTGTGGTGCTGTGACTGCCGGGCCATGCTGTATTTATGCTTCCCTACTGTGTGCAGTGCCTGCACTCGGGGAGAACAGGATGGTCCATTTCCCTCCAGCACATGAGCTGACTGGACGGATTCAGGTTCTAACATTAGTTGAGCTCCAATGTGTGGAAAAGCAACAGAACGAACCCCATCGATTGAGATCGGCACACCCCACAGCACTGTCTGGTGGGGGTGTTCATCCGTCATCTGTTCAGTCGTGAGAAAATTGTGGAGCACCTACTGTGTGCCGGGCCCTGGGGATGCAAAGGCAGCAGGGACACAGCCCTCTTTTCGCAGGGTGGGCAGGAGAGAGAAGCACCTGAGGAGAGGGCAGAGGAGCAGACTTGGGGTGGGCAGGGAGTGGAGGAGGGGAGAGGCTGCCTGGGTAAGGTGGGGAGTAAGGAGGACAGAAAGACCCCTTTGGCCCAAGCTAAGGGTCACTAAGGGCAGCTTTTGGGAGGTGATTAGGTCATGAGGGTGGAGGCCTCCTGAATGGGATTAGCGCCCTTTGCCAAAGAGACCACCCCTGAGAGCTCTTTTCTGGGCCCTCGTGTGGCCTCGCCTATTCGTTTGGAGCAGCCTCATTGATTCTGGCAGTGGAACGGCTAGAAGAAGGGCCTTGGTCCTTGTCGTCCATGAAGAAAGGATTCAGCAAAGAGACCAAGATTGTGAAATCGAGACAAGGCTTGTTAGAAGCAACACACATGTGGAAAAATACACAGTTGAGCTCAGAGTGAGCTGTGTGCAGTAGGCGTGGCTTAGGACAGAGGAGCCTACAGTTCATGGGGTCGCAAAGCGTCGGACACGACTGAGCGACTGAGCGCAGCACAACCCAGCCTGGGGCAGGTTCCTGATTGTCTCTGGCCAGTCACCTCGCTTGTGCCTGTATCTGGGCTGACTTGAGGTCCTTTCTGGTGGATGTATGTGCATCTCTCAGCCAAGACGGATTCCAGCGTGAAGGTGTCTGGGAGGTTGGCAGGACTTATTACAGGCTGGCATCTCCCCCCCTCCTTTGGGCTCTCCCCTAGACTGACGACCTCTCCTACATGTGCTTCGGGTGGGGCAATGCCCTTGACCGCAAGCGTGAGGCAGTTGCGGTTGCTTTGTCTTTCACCTAATCAGGGCCTGTCACTGCTGGTATCTTGCTCCATCAGGAGACTGGTGGCAGCTGCTCAGCCCGGGACCTGTCTCTCTCCTGTCTCTCTACCACTGGCTTTGCTGCGCCAGCCTTCCTGCCATTCATGCCATCCTGGGGGATGTTTCCAAAGATGGTTCTGCTGGCGTGGCTCCGTGGCTCCAAGGCCTTCCACAGCTCCCAGTGCTATGGGATCCAGTGGGCCTGCCCTGCTTTCGGGACATCCCCGCCTCACTGCCTCATGGCACTAAGTTCAGCAGCTCATTCCTCACAGGCCTGCCTTTGACACACGTAGCCTCCCTCCGCCCGGAAGGCCCTGCTTGTCCTCCCCACTCCAGCAAAGTCCAGCATCACGTCCTCTGTGGGGCGTCCTGGGTCCTCTCCCAGCCAGGAGTCCACACTCCTCTCCACGCACCCACCACTTTGGCTGGATGAGGGTCTCTGCCTCCTCACCTGCCCTACCCGCCTAGGCCTCTGCCACAGACTTAATATTTGTGTTCCCTTCCCCTCCTCAGATTCACGTGCTGAGATCTCAGCCCCACAGTGCGATGGTGTTGGGAGGTGGGGTCTTGGGAGGTGAATGGATTGTGAGGGCGGAATCCCCATGAATGGGATCAGTGCCCTTAGCAAAGAGACCCCCGAGAGCTCGCTTGTCCCTCCCGCCATGTGAGGTCAGGAAGGGAGGGGGTCCTCACCAGATGCTGGACCTGTGGGCAGCCTGATCATGGACTTCCAGCCTCTGGAGCTGCGAGAAAGAAATGTTGGTTGATTCAGCGGCATGGTGATGGGATTTCTGTTGTAGTAAATGGGCTAAGACATACCGTTGAGAGCAGGAAGGGCAGCAGGTTCACCTCCTCCAGATGCCAGAGTCCACCCTGGCGGATGCTCAGGGAACACAGGAGGGACAGGCAGGGGACACACTGGGTAGCAGCTGGGATTCTGTCTGGGAAGATTCCAGAAACTGATGTGAAGCCTGGGGACCTCGGAGCCTCCTCTTCTCCCCATGGGAGCTGTCCTTTCAGCTGCACAGCCACCCTCTCTCTTTTTATACCTGGAGCCTGACTGCTTTATGGGGTACACTGGGGCAATGATGGGTGATCACAGCTGAGCCAGCCTGCCGGGTGAGAGGGGAGGCCGGGCAGGCTGGCCTGGTCCACGTTCAGCACAGACGCGGGACTAGGAGCAGAACGGGATGCTCCTTCCCACTCCTTCCTCCAGCGTTCCCAAGAAAAGTACAGATTTTCTCACTGTGTCCTGATGAATCATTAGGAAATGTTAAGTGGAGAGTGAGCAGGCCCTGGAGATCTTGTAAATTGACGTTGCCAGGCTGCCTAGGGACGGGTGTGAAGCCAGTGTGTGAGCCATTCCCAGGACTCACCACCCGCCCCATTCCTCTCCTGTCCTCATTGTAGACCATCGGGGCTTTCCAGGCAGCTGACCTGTGCTCAAACCCAGCCTCTGCCAGCCCCTGACTCCGTGACCCAGGGCAGGCCAGTTCCCATTTGTAAGCATGATCAGGTAGTTTTGAGGGTCACTGAGTCAGGTGTGTCAGGCATTCGGCATGTGGTAGGTGCCCAAACTAGTCAGTCCTAAAGGAATCAACCCTGAATGTTCACTGGAAGGACTGATGCTGAAGCTGAAGCTCCAGTACTTTGGCCACGTGAAATGAAGAGCTGACTCATTGGAAAAGACCCTGATGATGGGAAAGATTGAGGGCTAAAGGAAAAGAGGGCAGCAGAGGATGAGATGGTTTGACGACATCACCAACTCAATGGATGTGAGTTTGAGCAAACTCCGGGAGATGGTGATGGACAGGGAAGCCTGGCATGCTGCAGTCCATGGGGTCGCAAAGAGCTGGACACGACCGAGTGACTGAACAGCAGCAAGGCGCTCAGTATGTGCTGGTTTCTCTGTCCATTCACGTCATCACATCCTGGGCTCTAAGCAGATGGACGTGCAGCAGGAGCTGAACCCATCAGAGCAGGAAGTCCTCACCAGCTGTCATGGGCTCCCTGGGTCAGGCCGGCGCTGCTGCTGCGGCAGAAGGATGTGAATGAACTTTGACCTACAGGAGCTCAGGGCCCAGGAAGGAGCCAGGTGAGGAGGCTGCTGACTCCAAGTTGCACACCGCCTCTCTCCCACCCTGTCACTTTGCTCATGTCCTGCCTCCTTCCAGGAGGACCCTTCCCCTCTGTCTCTCATGGAAACTTTCCTAGGTATAACCCAAATGCCGCCTAGGTATAACCCAGGAAGCCTTTCTTTCTCCTAGTTAGGAGAACTCTGACCTCTGGAGGCCCTTGGGTCTTCACCTCCCCTGTGTCCCTCCGCTGCTTCTGCCTTCTACCCCCGTGAGTCATACCCACAGCTTCTCTACCCCACAGCTTGCTGGTGGCTTTGTGTCTTCCACATCACTTTCTTCCCTAGCACTGATGGTTGGGGGCAGGGGGGTGGTGCGGGTAGGCTTAGGGACCATCCACCTTTCATCCACTCATTTATCCGTCCATCCATCCAGTCATCTGCCTATCTACCTATCC
>NW_011494914.1:795150-796322 GCF_000754665.1 Bison bison bison | reverse complement strand
CCCACCCACCCATTTACCTGTCATTTCATCTATCCTTTCTCCCATCCACTTTCCCCCGTCCACCCAGCCTACCGTCCGTCCGTCCATCCGCTCATCGACCCACTCACCATCCTTTTACGCTTCCACCCTTTCTCCTTTTCTTCATTCCTCCATCCACTCCAAAAGACAAATATTTATTGAGCATCTCCAGTGGTAACTATCTGGGATACAGGAAAAGACACAGAAAAGACCTTTTGGGAAGCTTTTGTTGAGCACCTCTTGTGTGCCAGTGTAGCCCCAGCCCCCAATCACAAAGCGTCGGGGATAAACAGGTGAGTAGAAACTAAACACTTAGGAGTGCACTAGGTAATTGCTCTGGAAGAGGTGATCTCATTAGCACTTGTGACGTGACCCTGGACAGGTTATCAGACCTCCCTGGGCCTTTACATGGGTTAAATGAGATGATGACCATAAAGTGCTCGGCTTAGAAAATGTTGACTCTGTTATTAGGTATTAAGGATGACAGGGTGAATTATGGGTAAGCAATGAAATGTTCTGTACAAGGAACAAGTGGGGAGTGGGGGCAGTGTCCTTGAATAGTTCCTGGCCATTCTGAACGGGCACCAGGAAGTCCCAGCCCCAGCCCCCTGAACAGGACACATAGCCGGATAAGAGCAGCATCTGCCTCGTGTGGAAGGGAGGTGAGACCCTGCTCTGGAGCCCTTGAATGAGGGAATAGGGTCCCTCCAGTATTTCATTTCCATCACTGGAACTGGTGCCCCCGAAATAGACTTCCATATGCCCTTCACAGGAGCCCCCCAGGTCACAGAGAATCCTTGTAACTCTCCCCAAACAACCACGCATCAGAGACCCTTAAGAGCACCAGAGCAAAGCTTCAGTGGTCCCCAAGTGCCCTGAGAAGGCTTCCCTGGTGGCTCAGCAGTAAAGAATCTGCCTGCCAGTGCAGGAGACACAAGAGACGTGTGTTTGATCCCTGGGTCAGGAAGATGCCCTAGAGGAGGAAATGGCAGCCTACTCCAGTATTCTTGCCAGGGAAATCCCATGGACAGAGGAGCCTGATGGGTTACAGCCCACGGGGTCACAAAGAGTCAGACACAACTTAGTGACTGAACAGCACTAATGATGTTTTAATACCTGGTGCAGAGTTAGAGACTGGGGACTGAGCGACGTCC
>NW_011494914.1:786713-795050 GCF_000754665.1 Bison bison bison | reverse complement strand
TAACACACGGAGTGGGTATGGCTGGGGGGGCCCAAGGGCAGACCCAGGCTGGGGGCCAGGGAAGGAGGGTCTCCAAACTGAGATCTGATGGATGAATAAGGCATTGGCATGGGCAGGCTGGAGTAGGAGACAGCTCCTGGGGGAGCTGGGGGCCGGCAAACAGGAGGCTGGGCGTGCTCACAGAGGGCACAAGATCCCAGTGGGAACCCCCAGACCAGCAGATTAAATGCTGAGTAAGTGCCCAGGCACACGCGCTGAAGAGCACCTGCCCAAACCTGCAAGCTGAAGCTCCAACCCCTCAGAATGTGGCTGAACTGGGAGTGAGGGCCTTTCTGTGCATGTGCTAAGTCACTTCAGTCAGGTCTGACTCTACAACCCCCTGGACTGTAGCTCACCAGGCTCCTCTGTCCATGGGATTCTCCAGGCAAGAATCCTGGAGTGGGTTGCCATGCCCTCCTCCAGGGGATCTTCCCAACCCAGGGATCAAATCTGTCTCTCCTGTCTCTTGCTTTGGCAGGCGGGTTCTTTACCACTAGCACCATCTGGGAGGCCCAAGGGCATTGATGATGTGGTTGAAGCAAGGTGAGGTCACTGGGATGGCTCTGATCCAGGGTGACCGGCGAGGTGATCAGGATACAGACACACACAGAGGGGATTCCACGTGAGGACCCGGGGAGAGGGTGGTCATCTCCAGGCTGGGGCAAGAGGCACGAGCGATCCGTCCCTGCCCACAGCTTGGTCTTGGGCCTTCAGACTCCAGAATCGAGAGCCTGTATTCTTGCGGAGCTCTGTCACAGAAGCCTGTTAGCTCAGGGCCCCACCGTGTTCTCTGACGGTGGCTGGGCCAGAGGTATATTCATCTGGGCCTGAAATGCACCTGCCGCGAGCCGTGATGGCTAATGCTCCCTCCCTGCCCGTCGGCCTCTCTCCCAAGATCTTCCCCAGGATTCCCTCCATCTTCTGCTGGAGAAACGGAGGCCTAGAGAGGCTGAGCCGATTGCCCCAGGCCACCCAGCTCGGGGGACAGGGAAGCCAGGATTGGAGCCCCCTACCCGTCCATGTTTCTGAGTCCAAGATGGCCTGGCCCTGAGGGTGGGCCTGGTGTGAGGTGCCCCCACACCACGGGCTGGACGGGTCCTCTTGTACAGTGTGATGAACGTGTGGGTGAGCGGAAGGCCCCCTGACACCTGGTCCCCAGCTCGGACGCAGCAGGTGGGCGCTCCGTGGAGCTGGTCTCATGGGGGCCTGCCGCCTGCAGGACGGGGCTTCTGGAGTCTGTAGGTGACCCAGGTGGGGTTCACACGGCGGCTCAGACACGCTCCGGGTGGCAGGGGAGGCCCGGGTACCTGGTTGGGGAGGGGTTCTCCAGCACACCTGTTGTGAGTCCCGCATCTGCCCGCCAACCCAGCACGAGGGGTTGCAGGAGCCTCAGTCCTCCGGGCTTGGGCAGGGGAGGGGGCACAGGTCATCGAGTCTACATTCGCCAGCACTCAAGGCTGCACACAGCTTGACTGTCTGGGGTAATTGATGCAGGTGGTGGTAACGCTCAGAATGAAAGGTCACGGCCATCTAGCACGCTGTGCTGACCGCTCTGGGGGCTCCCTCCTGCTTCAGCCTTACCAGAAGTTAACCCTTTCGTCTCCAAGTCTTCAATACAGGGCCTTGGTGTTTAGTCACTAAGTGGTGTCTGACTCTTACAACCCCATGGACTGTGCAGCCCTCCAGGCTCCTCTGTCCTTGGGATTTCCCAGAAGAATACTGGAGTGAGTTGCCATTTCCTTCTCCAGGGGATCTTCCCCACCCAGGGATCAAACATGTGTCTCCTGCATTGGCGGGTGGGTTTTATTACCACTGAGACACCAGGGAAGCCCCTGTAGGATCTTGGGCTTCAGTTATCTGGGATTTTTTGTCTGCACAAAGCTTGGGAGGCTAGGTTGGCATAAACATTCAATGACTCCAAATACAGAAGTTGGGGGACCAGCCAAGTCTTCAGCAAGCGGATCTGAAGCACCTGCTGTGGGTCAGACACCTCCAGGCTCCGGGAACAGAGCACTGAATTAATCAGAAAAAACCCTACTCTCCGAGAGCTGATATTCTGGGGCCAGGGGCAGGTGGTAAATAGATCAGCATAATAAACATACATCTGTCACATGATGGGTGTCCAGGATAGGGACTCTGGAAGGAGAGGGATGGACAGGTCGGGGCGGGGCCTGGGGTCTGGTGGGGATGGAAGGTGGAGGGCCAGGCAGGTGGCCACGAACCTGAAGGTCAGGAGAGGGTTCAGATAGTTTTGTGGGCCATTGCTTCCCCTTACCGGCATCTTAATTCTGGAAGCATCTGGATCACTTTGCACACGAGGGAAGAGCATCCAAGAGTGGGCTCAGCAGACCAGCTGAGGGGTGGCACCGACTGGATTCAAGTCCAGGCCTCTAGAACTCCAGATCTGCCAGGGGCCCGGGGCGGGGTTATCTCCTGTGAGCGTCTCCTCAACTCCAGACAGCAAAGGTCCACAGTCTGCCTCCCAAGGCTGGCAACGCCAGGGTTGGAAGGGGGTGTGTGGTGCAGTCTCTGCTTGGGGTGTAAGATTTTTTTGGGGATTTCTGAGTGTGTGTGAGAGAGCCTGGTGGTCTCAGTGAAGATAGAAGAGAGCCCCCTGCCCTTTCTTGTCCTTATTTATGGGTTGAATTACAGCAGGGGGAAAAGGTTTTGTTTGAGCTGGTCTTGAAGCCAACAGTTGGAAGTAGTGATGGCTGGTGGGAGGGAACACTGAGTAGAAGAAATTTCTAGTTCAGGCCTGGCCCCGGGAGCGATGAATACTGTTCAGAAGAGTGTCCAGACTGTTTGGTGTGAGGGGTAGAGGGAGGACAGAGGCGGGGCCGTGATACATGTCAAAGCAGCAGCAACGGTGACTCTCTTGAGCGGAGCATCTACTGTGTGTCACACGCTGGTCAGTCACTTACAAATTTCTGTTTATTTTGGCTGCACTGGGCTTTCCCTAGAGGCAGGGAGCAGGGTTACTCGTCACTGCAGTGGGCAGGCTTCTCCTTGTGGTGGCTTATCTGCTTGTGGAGTCCGGGCTCTAGAGCTTGGGAGCCTCAGCAGCTGTGGCACGTGGACTCAGAGAGTGTGGGCTCTGTAGTTGTGGCACACGGGCTCAGCTGCTCTGAGACATGTGGGATCTTCCAAGACCAGGGATCAAATCTGTGTCCCCTGGTGGACAGGTGGATTCTTGGCCGCTGAGCCACCTGGGAAGTCCTCGTCATTTTGCATGTGTGTTTTGTTTCGTCCTCAAGTGGTCCTGTTGAGATGTATTGTCTACGTTTTACGGACAGGGAAACTGGAAGTCAGGGAAGTACGTCACTGAGAGTTCCAGCTAGGAGGCAGCCAAGCTGGGCTCTGTCCCTTTGGTTGTTGGCTCCGAGGTGCTGGTGTCCCATGGGGCTGTCTGGTTTATGATCCTTCGTAGGCTTGAGGCACTGTGCTGGATCCCAGAGACTCAGTGGGGAACCCCAGCTTGTTCCTGGGCTCATAGACCTCACCTTGCAAGCTCCAGGTCGTGCTATCGGTTCACCACCACAAGCACACTCTGGGGAGTCAGACCTCCCAGGAACAGCCCGACTCATAGCTACGTGAACATGAGCCACTCACCTGTCCTCTTTGTGCCCAATTTTGTCTGTAACAGTTTGATGGAAGCTACCCCTTGGGCTCTGAGGAGGATTAAATGAGATAAACAATTAGTTCAATAACTGGCACTTAACCATAATAGTGCTTGCTCAGTGTGTGCCATGATTGAGCTGTTCCCTGCAGAGCTCCTCATCCATGGCCTGACCATTCTTTTTTCCTTCCGATTACCGAGGTAGAATTTACATATCGTACAGTGGACCCCTTTTCGGTGTAAAATATTGTTAATTCTGATAAACATTTATGGTCATAGCAACACCACTGCAGCTAAGATATAGCGAGATTCTACTGCTCCTCCAAATATCGTTATGTCCCTGTGTGGTCAATCCTCCTCTCTATTTTACTCATGGCAACCACTGAATTGGTCTTTTCTATAGTTCTGCCTTTTCCAGATGCCGTGTAAATGGAGTCATGTGGCTTGTAGCCTCTGAGTCCAGCTTCTCTCATTTAATACAATGTGCTTGAGATGCATCCATCCCATAGTATGTATCCATTTTTCTCCTTTTTAATTTCTGAATAATGTTCCATTGTGCTAAGAGATCATAGTTTATGCTTTTCCACTCACCATTTGGGTTGTTTCTATTTTTTAAAAAAATGTGTCTTGTAACTTTTGATTGAGTGCTAGACATTGTATACTGGCGGTAAACTGTATCATGCCTAGAAATGGCTTGCTTCCTACTTTATCAGGCTGCTAGTATCGAGGTTTCAATCCTTCTAGTTAGGAATCGAGGTGGGTTTGGGTTTTGCTGCTTAAAGACCAAACTTGCCCCTCTGACTTGTCCTACGTGGTTCGTATGGCATTTTCTAGCTTTTAAAAAGCATAAAAATCTAGAATTCTGGATTCTCGTGAAAAGTCGAGAGATTGGTAAATCAAGGGCGTGGTAACACTGGTCCTCATTACTGCATATCAGCACTTAGCTCGTGCAGAGTAGTAGCTGCCCCAGCGTGGGTGGGGCCTGTGCCCTCCCTCTGCTTTGCTGCAGCGTCCTCCAGCCTAGAGTGTGCTCCCGTCTTGCTTCTCCTTTTTATAATCTTCCTGGTTCTCGAAGGTGGTTGGGTGTGTGGTGTCAGATACTGCACAGTATTCGATGCACTCTTCTTAAAAAGAGAGGGAAAGATAGGCATCACTTAAAAATAGATTTCCACCACGTTGGTTAGAGTTAAAGCAATGATTAGAGAGGTTGATGCTGGAGGTTTTACTAACCCTGGTGGTTCAAATGGTAAAGAATCTGCCTGTGATACAGGAGACCTGATTCAGTCCCTGGGTCGGGAAGATCCTCTGGAGAAGGGAATGGCAACCCACTCCAGTATTCTTGCCAGGAGAATCCCATGGTCAGAGCAGCTTGGTGGGCTACAGTCCAAGGGGTTGCAAAGAGTCAGAGAGGACTGAGTGACTGAACAGCAGCAACAGTTAGAGAGGTTTATGCTGGAGGTTTTAGAAAACTCAACTTTGGAGCCCTTCTTTCTGTATCATGGCATCTCACGGGAAGCCCTACCTGTTCTGATTCCGTCCAGGTCAGCTCGGTGCAGAGCATGGGGAGCCGCACACCCTCTGCCTTCTGAGCTGTGGGTTTAGGAAGAACGCTGATGAGAAGGCTTTTTACTGAGGTCTGGACACAGTGAACACAGAAAAGGCTAGGTTTCCACCTCCACCTGAGGTGTCTGGTATTACCTGCTGGGAAGACTCACATGTGACAGTTTATTTAGAGGACGTGGCTTTCCGAGTCTGCTGCCAGATGGCCAGAGAGACAGCTGACATGCGCCAGACAGCCACTCAGGGGGGATTTAGAAACGCAAACACATCCACACGTTCGGATGAGCCGCTCTTTCCGGAGGGAAGGGCAGAGCCTGTGACTGTTTGATGATGTTGCCCAGAGTTGCTCTGAACACCGCGCGGCTGGGGCCCCGTGTCACTGTCACTTGCCTGTGGATGCGGGAAAGGGTCGGCGGTGGGTCCAGTGGCTTGGTTATGCCGTCCAGTCACCCCCATACACTCCACACGTTCACTTAAAGGAGCGCCCCGGCCTTACCACTCTCACGTAGTGGTGAACAGGCTTCCCTGGTGGCTCAGATGGTGCGGAATCTGCAATGTAGGAGACATGGGTTCGATCCCCAGATTGGGAAGATCCCCTGGAGAAGGGCATGGCAACCCACTCCAGTATTCTTGCCTGGAGAATTCCATGGACAGTGGAGCCTGGCGGGCTACAGTCCATGGGGTCGGAGTCAGACACGACTGAGTGACTAACCCTTTCATAGTGGTGAGCAGATCAGGGTCCCTGCTCTAGGGGAGCCCGTGTGCTAACAGGGGAAACAAAAGTCATTGAACAGGTTAGTTTCACACAAATATAAGTGCCATAGAGACTGAGGAGCAGGTGTGGGAGCTGAGGGGTGACCAGCTGGGAAGGGGAAGGCGGGGCCGTGTGATTCTGGATGGTGCGGTCAGACCCGGATGAAGAGCAGGCAGCACTTCTGAGCTGTCTGGGCCAAGGAGGCACAGGAGGCTGGGGGCCTGTGGAGGGGCTTCCCACCTCGGCCGCCTCCTTGGGACAAAGGCCAGCAGATGCTCGGAGGATGTGGTGAGCGCAGGCGAGATGGGACTAGCAGGTGGGGTGGGTGTGACTCTAGCCCCTACCTGCTCCCACAAGCCTCAGTGTATCCATCTGTAAAATAGGACTTGTCGCCACTGTGAGGTTTAAATTAGATGATGCAGGCAAAGACACCTCTTGTGGTGCCTAACTGCCAGGGAACGAATGAGTGAATGAGTGAATGAAAGCGGGAGGAAGGAACAGCTGAACACTGTAACTGGTTCTCTCTAGAAGTTAGGGGATTCTGTCGGCCTTACAGATCTGCCCAGAGGCCTCTGCTAGGTGCCCCGAGAGCCAGGGAGGGGGGCGGCTTCACTTAACAATGGTTTTACAGTTTTAACTGTATGGTTGTGGACAAGGCTTTCTCAGAGAGGGAGTGAGCTCACCATCTCTGGGAGCACGCAGACAGCTCTGGAAGGCTCATAAGCAGGGATTTTTCAAGCACAGTCCTTCTCAGATCGGGGGACTGTGTGACCACTGGTTTCCTCCCAGCTGAGCGCTGGGTCTTTCCCCTGTGCGTCTCTGCTTGTCAGGCACATGAATGCAGATGGTCCTGCAATGCCACCCATCTTCACTCAGCAAGCGTGTGCCAAGCACCTACGGTGTGCCAGGCACCGCCCTTGGAAGGTCACCCTCCAGGGGCGGCAGATGATTGGGGGATCCCCACCAACCCCAAGGAAAGGGCAAAGGAGTAAGCATGGAGTGCTTCTCAGAGGAGGCGTTGTGTGATGGCCAAGTGGATTCCATGGGATGGGGAAGCAGGGAAGGGTGTTCTGGACAGAAGGATCAGCGTTTACAGAGGCTCAGAGGCAGGTGATGAGAGGCCATTCTGGAGTTCCTGGGGTTTGACCAAATCACAAGCTGAACAGTAGGAGCTGGGAGGCTTCAGACAGGTTAGGGCCAGTCACTGGGGGCCCCAGATGAAGAGATCTTGTCCTGAGGTGGGTGTGTCCTTCCTAGGATTTTGAGTAGACGGGCGTCAGGCTCCATGTCACCCAGGACTTCCCAAGCAGATCCTGGGCTTAATTTCCTGCCCTGACAACAGGGCCTCCGCTGTCATGAGGCTGCAGGGGGCCCTGGGCTGGTGGCTGTTGATTTCTCTCCCACCCCTCCCTGAAGCCGCACCATCACTGCTACTGAAACAGAGCCGGCTTTGCACAGGTCTTTTTCTTGGGCAAGCTTGTCGTCTGAGCTGAATCTCTGCCTCAGTAAGTGTAGAGCTGCTATGCATCCCTTGAGGGCTCTGGGGCTCAGAGGGACCCACTGCCCTGCGCTCCCAACCCGGCTCTAGGACCCTTGGCTCGAGACACGATATATGAGTTTGAGCAGTGTGTGTTCACTCTGCCTCTGCTGGGGAGCTGAGTATCAGGGTGCAGACTGCACGCTGGGCTGGGGGGCTCCCTGAAGTCTCGGGTCAGCATTCGAGGCCACGGAGCTGGGTGCCCACAGTTGCCGCTGCACCTCCTCCCTGAACCTTGAGACACAGGGACTTCTGTGTCCTTTGCTGGACACGAGGCCCAGCCCCAAGCAGATCCATGTGCTCTGCGAGGCCAGGATGGGGGCATCTCACAGTGGCGGTTTCTTTCCAAATGAGGACATCGTGGTTTCCAGCATCGGCATCTGCTTTCTGGACAGGGAAGAGTTGACTCCATAGCACGTGGGCTTGTGTCCTTGGGAGCCATGGGGCCATTACCCAGGCCTCTCTACTTGGGTTTTACAAATAAAAAAACCGAGGTGCCAGGAGACAAAAGAGGGAGGCTGCCAGGTGCAGGACTCGGGGGGCTGTGTGTGCGCTGCTTCTTCTGACCCTGCAAACCCCGGGCAGAGGAACTCTCCCCCTCCCATGGGGAGGAAACTGAGGCCCAGGGCCCACTGCACTGGCCTGCCTCTCTGAGCCTGACCCCAGCCTCATTCACTCCCCGCCCCAGGCCCCGCTGGACCCTCATGGCCCTGGCACCCAGGCAGGTGGGTGGCCCCGCTGGACCCTCATGGCCCTGGCACCCAGGCAGGCGGTGCCAACAGCAATGATGGATTGGTGTCCTCGTGACCCTCCCAGCCCTGGACAGGAGGG
>NW_011494914.1:779049-786606 GCF_000754665.1 Bison bison bison | reverse complement strand
GGGGGGCTGGGTGGGCTCCCACTGGGCCTGGCCAGAGGCCAGCCTGGCTGCCGAGGGCTGGCGTCGGGCAGGAAGCGCGGCTGCGGAGGTGGAAGGGCAGGGCAGCAGGGCGGGGGCTGGAGTGGGGCCAGCGGGCGGCTCGTGAAGGGCCCCATTGGTGGGTGGGTGGTGGAGCGGGGGCACAGTGGCCTTCCCGTTGTGCCCCGTCCCCCGCGGCTCAGGGGCCTCCGCCCTGCTCCCAGCTGCTTGGCCGGTGTTCCCGGGCTGCGTCACCTCCACGGGAGCCAAAGCTCTTACTCCTGCTCCCTTCTGGTTCACAGGCAAGCCGGCGGACGGGGGCTGGGGGCTGCATGGGTTTCCGAGGGCTGTGTGAACAACCCCTCAACGGCGGCTCGAGACAACCATGCTCGCTCTCTACCGGCCGGGCAGGCGTCTGGGCTCTGGGGTTGGGCCCGTGCGCCCTCAGAGGCTCTGGGAAGGAGCCCTCCCCACCTTGTCCGGTGTCTGGGGCTCCTGGCTGTCCCGCGCGTCCTTGTCCTGCAGCGGCACCATTGACCTTCCTCTTTGTGTGTGGTATTCCACCCCCGTCTCCTTGCTCTTATCAGTCATTGGATTCAGGGCCCATCCTTACCTCATATGGCTCCATCTTAGATGGGTCACATCTTTGTAGATGTTGTCACATCTACAAAGACCCCGTTTCCAAACCAGCTCATGCTCTGAGGTCCCAGGTAGGTGTGAATTTGGGGGGATGCCATTCAATCCCTCACTCATCATGAGGCCCAGTCTCGCCCCCCAACCCCGCCCACTCCTGGTGTTGCTGTCTGCTCCTGAACCACTCGAGGGCTCTCGCCTTCTGCCTCCTGTTGGCCCACTGGAAGCTTTCTTGCCCTTTGGGGATCAGTCTCCACGTGGCCGCCTCCGTGGAACCTCTTTCCTTCCCCAGACATGTGATGGCTCCTCCCACGTGACGGCCCTGCACTCTGGCCTCTCTGGGGCCGCTGCCCATACTCTCCCCCATCGAAGACGTGTAAAGTTTTTTCTTGTCTCCCTCCACCCTGGACCATGCACAGGTTCCTGAGCTGGGGACTTCACTGCGACTTTATCCTTCTCTTCTTTATCCTCAGAGGACCAGTGCCTGCTCTGTGCTGCCATCATACTGGGTTTTTGACCTGTGTTCACTGTTGAATCCTCATAGCCACTCCAGGAGGTAGGGCTGTTGTCATTCCCACTTTACAGATGAAGAAACTGAGGCTCTGAGACACGGGCACAGGCCCACTATGATTGATGCTGGCTCGGCTTGACACTCACATCTCTTCATGTCCATCAGGGAGAGATCCTCGTGGGCTGTCCTAGGACCAGCCCCAGGCAGAGAGTCTGGAGTTGGTTCATTTATTCAAAAATTGTTTCTCAAGCACCTTCCAAGTTCTCTGCCTTAGGGACCTAGCAGGTAGCTGGCAGCCCCTATCTTTGCCACATGGACTTATGATCTGTGAAGACAAAGACAAATGCCTTATCATTTATCCACACTGTGAAGGGCACTGGCTTTGCCACTGACCCCCTTCTGTGACCTTGGCCAAGGGCAGCCCCTCGGGGGACCTTGGTTTCCCCACGTGTGGTCAGCTGACCCTTGTGGGCCCTTGCAGCCTGAGAAGGAGCCTTCTGTGTCCAGCAGCCCTGCTGTGGGGTCCCCCTTGTCTGTTAGCTCAGGTAGGACTGGAGTCCTGCATCCTGAGAGGCCCCAGATGGCCCACCGCTGGCCAACAGCCGTGATCAGGTGGGGTGCGTTCTCCCCGAGTGTCCGGCAGGCTCAGAAGCCTCCTGCGCGAAGGCCAAGTGGAGCAAAAGTGGTTTTTGAATCCCTCTGGGCCTCTGTTCCGGCTCTGGGAAAGAATCCAGAGGCTCTTTCCAAGTCCTGTGACTCAGAGCTCCCAGTGAGGCCGCCGGGTCAAGTTCCACACTCAATAAGGGCTTTCAGAGCCCCGCGGAGCTGGCCTGGGCTGGGACCCGGCTGCTGGAGGGTCGATCTTCCCAGTGCCCACACAGGGGAAGCCGGGTTCATGATGGCTTTCCTGGGAAGGCCCCCAAGGGTCCAGGAATTGAGGGAGTGGGACAAGCTTTGGGAACAGCCAAAGGTCAGCAGGCCAGTCTCCCACCCACCGAGGACACGTCCGCCAGCCACACGGAGCCAGGCGAGGAGAGGGTGGTGTCCGCATCGCTGGCTGCACGTGCAGCTGAGGGGCCCTCGGAACCGCGGGTCATGGGACCCCCCCCTCCTGAACACAGTGCAGCCTGCAGGGGAGCCCAGTTCACATCCAGTTTTCTTTTTAATTTTTTAAAAAAAGTTTCATTGGAGTATAGTTGATTTACAGTGTCGTGCTAGTTTCAGGAGTACTGCAAAGTGAATCACTTGTACATACACATATATTCACCGCTTTTTAGGTTCTTTTCCTGTTTAGGTCACTACAGAACAGTAGAGTTCCCTGAGCTAAACAGGAAGTCCTTATCAGTTATCCGTCTTCCGTAGAGTAGTGCACATCAGTTCAGTTCACTCGCTCAGTCGTGTCTGACTCTTTGCGACTCCATGGACTGCAGCACGCCAGGCTTCCCTGTCCCTCACCATCTCCCGGAGTTTGCCCAAGTTCACGTCCATTGAGTCAGTGATGCCATCCAACCATCTCATCCTCTGTCGTCCCCTTCTCCTCCCGTCTTCCATCTTTCCCAGCATCAGGCTCTTTTCCGATGTGTCAGCTCTTCTCATCCGGTGGCCAAGGTATTAGAGTTTCAGCTTCAGCATCAGTCCTTCCAATGAATGTTCAGGACTGATTTCCTTGAGGATGGACTGGTTGGATCTCCTTTCAGTCCCAGGGACTCTCGAGAGTCTTCTCCAGCACCACAGCTCGAAAGCATCAATGCTTGGTGTGTATATGTCGGTCCCAATCTAGTTTTCTTTAGTGAAAACCTTCATCCTGCCTCACTGTGCCAAACTCAGCTCAGGAGGGAAATGTGAAGTCTGAGGGTGCTTGAGAGAGAGACCACAAATGCAGTGACTGAAAACAACACAGACCCCAACAAAGACTCTCCTACGGTTCTGAAGGCCGGAGGCTGCAGTGAGCCTCAAGGAGCTAAAACCAATGGCACAGGGCCCGTTTATTCTGGAGGCCGAGTCCAGTCTTTGGTGGTCGAGTCTCCCTCTGCCTCCGTCTTAGGAGAATGTTGTGGCTGCATTTAGGGCCCACCTGGACCATCCAGGATAAATCCCCACCTCTTGCTTAACCCCATCCCATCTTCGAAATCCCTTTTGCTGCGTGAGGCAACATACTGAAGGTTCAGGGAATTAGGACGTGGACGCCTTTAGGGCTATTTGTCAGCCCACTGCAAAGAGCCTCCGGTGGGGGCTTTGCTCACAGTGGGGCATCTGGGGTTCTTTCTCTTTGGCCTGGAAACCACTGGGGCCGGGAGCAGCGTGGAACTTGTGTGATCCAGGCCTGTTCACAGCCGCAGCCTTGGGCTTAGGGAGGTTCTTTGGGCAGAGCTGGGGCAGGTCTTGCCCCCTGAGCCCAGAGCTGGTGGCGTGATGCTGGGTCAGGGCACCTGGGAGCAGGGGCCGGCACCTGGGGGCTGGCAGTGTGAGTCTGTGAAGCTGGGTGACATGACCACAGGTGAGCGTGTGGGGGACTTGAGAGACGCTGGTGGAAGCGAGGCGGAGTCTAACCTCAGGTGGGAGCGGAGCGCTGGCGAGCCAGCAGGTCGGGGATCGATTTAAAGCCGAGCGAGGCATGGGAGGGAAGGGCCCCCACTTCCGGCTCCTCCTGGCAGTGCCTCTCAGGTTCTCGGAGGCCCACCGTCCCCGGGGATCTTGTTAAAATTCAGGTTCTGATTCAGTGGGTCCGGGTGAGGTCGGATTCTGTTTCTAATGAGCTCCCAGGTGACCCGCGAGGCCGCTCCATTGGGTGTTGTGAGAGGCAGGGGGTGAAGTGACTTCGGCCCTCCAGCTGGTGGGAATGTCCAGACCCTGCTGGGTGGACCTGGGGAGCCCGAGGGACACAGAGGCTCCTAGAGGGGTCGTGAGCTGCTGGAGGTCTCACAGGAAGGGGAGGGGTCCAGGTTCGAACACAGGGGCTCCACCAGGCCAACCCGAGAATGGGTTTTTGCCCAACTCACCCAGCCAGTCCTGGGGAGCCAGTGGGAAGCCTCGCCAAGGCTCTTACGGGGGGGCACAGCTTGGGATGCAGCTTCTACATGAACCAGTGTCCACAGGCAGAAGAAGCAGGGGGGAGCCACGTTTAATGAGCACCCACTATGTGCCAGCCCCTCGTGTGTCACCCCGCTTGTCCCTGATACAGGGACAGCTGCTTTCTCTTGGCTCCTGCAG
Organism: Bison bison bison; assembly: GCF_000754665.1. Lineage (NCBI taxonomy): Eukaryota > Metazoa > Chordata > Mammalia > Artiodactyla > Bovidae > Bison > Bison bison. Next base: position 782,234 of record NW_011494914.1, on the reverse strand, counting down.
CGTTCAGCACACAGTAGGTGCCCAGGGAAGGTCACGATGACTCGGGGCATCTCCCAGCCAGGTCCATGAGGGCCAGAAGCGCCTGCTGGAAGCCGCAGCTGCCCCAGCGACCCCGTCAGATGCTTTGGGTGCCTCCCGGCTTCTCTGAGGTCATTTGTTCTGCGAAAATGGTGGCTGTTTTCAAATGAGATGTTGGTGCTGAGGGGGGTGTGGGTCAGCCGGCTCTCGCACTAAACCTGCCTCCTCTTGGGCTCAAGGGAGCGCAAAGGAGACACTCCAAAACGGAGCCAGGGCCCTGACCTGTGCGACTCTGTTTCCCTGAGGCCTGATCCAGCCTCTGCCTTGTAGCCCCCAGTCCGTGGCCCGCGTTTCCCCACCGAAGGCTCCAAGCCGGTTCTTTGAAACCATCTGAAAGTAATAAGGAAGCAGCCTGCGGATGGAATGCCTTTAACATGAAGCTGAATCTTGTGGTCAGTGTTTCTCTCTGTCCAAACATTTCTCCTTCACTGAGCTGGGCTGGGGAAGGGGCCCAGGCAAGCTGTGGGCCTGAAACTGGCAGAGAAACCAGCTTACACCTCCTGGGGCGGGAAGCGGCAGGGCTGGTCTTTGAGCCGATGTTTCCTCCGTCTCTGCCCCCTTGGTCCGGCCTCCAGGCTGCCAGGAGGGCATCCTAAAACCAGGGCCAACTAGACGCGTCCCGGCGCCAGAGCCTTCTGTGGCTCCTGCTGTTTTGGACTGTTGTCTCAGCTCCCCCATCGTCTTGGGCTTCCCTCATAGCTCAGCTGGTAGAGAAGCCGCCTGCAATGCAGCAGACCCCAGTTTGATTCCTGAGTCAGGAAGATCTGTTGGAGAAGGGATAGGCTACCCACTCCAGTTTTCTTAGGCTTTCCTGGTGGCTCAGCTTATAAAGAATCCGCCTGCAATTCAGGAGACCTGGGTTTGATCCCTGGGTTGGGAAGATCCCCTGGAGAAGGGAAAGGCTACCCACTCCAGTCTTCTGGCCTGGAGAATTCTATGGACTGTATAGTCCATGGGGTCGCGAAGAGTCAGACACGACTGAGTGACTTTCACTTTCTTTCACTTTCCCATCATCTTATTCCTCTCGACGACCCTGGCCCCTGAGCGTCTTCCCAGGGTGAGGAGTCTGGGGCATGACTGTGCGGAGGTCCTCACTCGGGGACAGAGCCTGAGAGCGGCCGCCTCCCCGCAAACGTGATGCCCCCTCTCCATCACGGCCTCCCTGTTCCCGCCCTGGTCCCGGCCCAGCTTCTCCCTCACCACCCTCCCCCACCGCCCCCGTGCAGCTGTCCTGGGGTTCCTTTCATGCCCAGCCTTCTTCCAGGGGGAGGGTGGCTTTTCCCCCTGGAACTCCCTCCTCCCCTTTCCCTTAGCCAGCCACGACTCCTGCTCTGGATTCCCCAGACTCTGCCAGGCACCCTCGGTCCCCAGGTGGCCCTGTCGGGCCCTCATCATGCCTTCTTAAGCCCTTGAGGCTGTGAGTTCTGTGAGAGCCAGGACTTGTCTGCTGTGTTTATTCCCCAGGCCTAGCACAGGGCCTGGAACATAGTAGTTGCTCAAGAAATGTGTGTTGGATGGGTGGATAGATGGATGGATGGATGGTGGATGGATAGATGGGTGGGTGGATGGGTTGATGGATGGATGGTTGATACGTGGATGGATGGGTTTGTGTACAGGTGGGTGGATGAATGGTTGGTGGATGGGTTGATGGATGAGTGGATGGATGGATGGAGGGATGGATGGGTTGATGGGTTGATGGATGGTTGGTGGATGGGTTGATAGATGGGCTGGTTGAAGGATGGATGGATGGGTGATGGAGGGATGGATGAGTGGGTGGGTGGATGGATAGATTGATGAACGATGGATGGATGGATAGATGGTTGGTGGGTGGGTGTTGGATGGAGGGATGGATGGGTGGAGGTATAGTTGGATGGTAGATAGGTTGATGGGTGGATGGATGGGTAGATGGATAGATGATAGATGGATGGATAGATGGATGTTGGACAGGTTGATGTATGGATGGTAGATGGATGGATGGGTGGATGGAGGGATGGATGAGTGGTGAATAGATGGATGGGTGGGTTGATGGGTGGATGATGGATGGCTGGGTGGGTGGATGTATAGTTGGATGGATGGATGGTGGATGGGTTGATGGATAGATAGATGGATGAGTGGATAGATGGATGTTGGACAGGTTGATGGATGGATGGTGGAGGGATGGATGGTGGATGAATGGGCAGATGGAAGGATGCATGGATGGTAGATAGGATGATGGATGGATGTGTTGATGGATGATGAGGGCTGACAGGGCCACCTGGGGACCATGGATGCCTGGTGGAGTCTGGGGAATCCAGAGCAGGAGTCGTGACTGGCAAGGGAAAGGGCCTCAGGAGGGAGCTCCAGGTTAGGTGGATAGATGGTTGCATGAGTAGGTGAGTGAGTGGACAGTCTCATAACTGAACTGTATTTGTGAGTAATTTTAAGCCCTTCAAAGATGCACATGAATCCTGGGCTTAGTCAAGTAGGATGACCTGGACCTCACTGCCTGTTGTAGGAGGCCACATGGTCTAGGACCACAAACAAGAGGGACTGAAGCCGTGGAGATGTGCCGAGGCCTGGGGATACAGAGCAGAGCTGGACGCGGCATCTGCCCTCTTGGAACTCACTGTCCATTGTGAGATGGGGAGGGGAAGGCCATGGTGGCCCACTGGGTTTGGGTGGTAGCGATGATAAAGTGCCCTGGGACACAGAGAGGGGGGGACCTAGTCTTCAGACCATGCTGAGGAAGGCTTCATGGCAGAGGTGACAGCTGAGCAGGCTTTGTAGGATGAGTAGCCGTTGGCTGATGAAGCTGGTGGCTGTGGAAATTCTTGGTAGAAAGCACAGTGTGCATCAGAGTACCAGGCATTGTCCAGAGCAGAGAGGAGAGCTCTGTGGCTGCAGGTTAGGAGGAAATAAAGCTAAGGAGGTGGACTGAGATGCCATCTGCAGGGTAAGGACTTTGAGCTGGATCTTGGTAGCAGTGGGGAGCCACGGAGCATTTCACACAGAGGGCATCCACATTGCTTCACCCAGCCCAGAGGTGGCAAACAGTGCCAAGGTCAAATCCACTTTCACGCTGGAAATTCCAAAATTTCTGGGAAGTCTTGTCTAGGACACGCCCCACC
>NW_011494914.1:778080-778826 GCF_000754665.1 Bison bison bison | reverse complement strand
ACTTTCATGCATTGGAGAAGGAAATGGCAGCCCACGCCAGTGTTCTTGCCTGGAGAATCCCAGGGACGGTGGAGCCTGGAAGGCTGCCATCTATGGGGTCACACAGAGTCAGACATGACTGAAGCGACTTAGCAGCAGCAGCAGCAGCAGTAGTGTGATAGTCGCTCAGTCATGTTCAACTCTTTGTGACCCCATGGACTGTAGCCCATTAGGCTCCTCTGTCCATGGAATTACCCAGGCAAGAATACTGGAGTGGGTTGCCATTCCCTTCTCCAGGGGATCTTTCCGACCCAGCGATCGAACCGAGGTCCCCACATTGCAGACAGACTCTTTATCATCTGAGCCACCAGGGAAGCCCTGCGTTAGCCCCTGAGTCCCAGCAACAGGGTAAGAGGTGGCTTGTTTTTGGCGGTTTTTGTACAGGTCTCCACTTCATCTGGGAAAGGTAGAAAAAAGTCCTGCTTTTGTTCTGCAGCCTCCCCTGGGAGAGAAGGGAACTTTACAGGGAGGGAGGGTGCTTTGATAACCCAAACATTTCCCCTGGAACCAAACATGTGAGAGCAGTTCCCCCTGGAGGTTCCTTCATCAGCGCCCCCCGCCTCCCACCCCACGACCTGCCGAGAGCTGCCTCCAGGGACAGTTTTCTCCCCATCGCGAGGCTCTCGCTGCTCCCCGGTTGGCCGGCTGGCCGCTTGGCTTCCCTCCTGCTCTCGCCTGCTTCCTCACCTTCCTGTGAACAGGAGGGC
>NW_011494914.1:769777-777924 GCF_000754665.1 Bison bison bison | reverse complement strand
CAGGATGGCAGGTGTGTCTTGTTGGAGGCAGATGGGGCTGGAATTTCCAGGACTGGGCATCAGCAGCCCTCCACCCTTAAAGGCACACAGCGCCAGCCAAATTTCTAGGTGGGTCTCCTGTTGGGTTGCGTTAGCCCATTCATGTGTGAAGAGGGTGAGGCTCGGCGAGGCTAGAAGATGGGGGTTCCCAGCCTGATGGTCCAGCGGCTCTTCCTGCAAGGAGGGGTGCCTGGGGCCGTGCGGGGCCCAGGGCAGGCGGGGAGGCCAGGGCGGGGACCTCCGCTGCTGGGTTCAGAGGCCGCCTGGCTCACGTCTCAGCTCTGCCCCCTGCCACCTGGGGTTGGCAGTGCCTGGCTTTCTCACTTGGGATTGGGGGAAGGTAACTGATGACAGCTTACTTCTCCCCCAGCCCTGGCTGTCCACTGGCGTCCACTTTTCTTGGCCATACCGTGGAGCTTGTGGGATCTTAGTTCCCAACTAGAGATAGAATCTGTGCCCTGGCAGTGCAAGCCTGGAGTCCTACGCACTGGACCACCAAGGAAGACCCCTCGGTCCACTTTTTAACCTGAAGTCTCAGATAGGAGACAACTGCTTTGTTCTGTGCTCTGATGTGCTGTCATCTGAGGGTGTGAACGGGGGTCTCCCTCCCGTCCTGGAGGGGATGGGCCACCCCGCCTCTCCGGGGAAGAAGCTAGATGCGCTAGAGGAGCCCCACCTGCCTTTTTGTGACTGCCCCCAACCCCTGCTCGGTTGACGGAAGAGAAGTGAGAGTGTCTGACAGGTAGTTCGTGACCTGGTGGGATGGGGGCTTCTGGGAGGAGGTGTGAGCCCAGCTTCCCTGTGACGGCTGTGCTCCCGGGGTCGGGGTTGGCCAGGAGACCCTAACTCTTGTAGTCCCTCCTCGGGGCTGGGGAGGGAGGGGGGTTCAGGGCCACAGCCTGGGCCAGGAGGGGCAAGCAGGGGCTGAAGGGTTCTTGTCTGCCAGGACGGGGGTTCTTGGGTCCTCCCAGACCCTCATGGAAATGCTGAGAGCAACTGGCCCCAGGCACGATTCTGAAGCCCAAGGCGTGAGGCAGCTTCAGAGTTCAGAGGGTCTTTGTGCTCTGGGCTCAAGGCCAGCTGGCCGAGTCAGAAAGAGTATGGAGCTGGGATAGACCGCCCTGGACCTGGACTCATCACCAAGCTGCCCCTGTTCCTGCCTGAGAAACAGGAATCAAGGCTGTTACGGCCAGCATGGTTGTAGGAAATACTGAGATGACAGGGGTCAAAGGGCTGTGTGAACACTCTGCTCCTGAGTGCTAAGTTCCTTGGTCGTGTCCGACTCTCTGCGACCCCAGGGACTGTAGCCCACCAGGGTTCTCTGTCCATGGGATTCTCCAGGCAAGAACACTGGAGTGGGTAGCCATTTCCTTCTCCAGGGGATCTTCCGGAACCAGAGATTGAACTCCACATCTTGTGCATTGCAGGCAGATTCTTTACCACCAAGCCACCAGGAAAGTTTAATAAATGGGCTTCCCTGGTGGCTCAGACAGTAAAGAATCTGCCTGCAATGCAGGAGACCTGAATTCGATCCCTGGATCAGGAAGATCCCCTGGAGAAGGGTATGATTACCCACTCCAGTATTCTTGCCTGGAGAATTCCGTGGTCAGTTTACTAAGTACTGGTGGCTAAAGAGGCAGGAAGGCTTAGTTTGACAAGCTCCTGCTCTACACATCAGAGCCCTGTGGGATCTCCCTCCTACCCGAGGATTCCTGTAGACAGACATTCCCTGTAGAATTTCAAAGTGTTGGGGTCACAGGGGTTTTCATTAATCCACTCATTTGTCCATGTGTTCATTCGCTTACAAGGATTTGACAAATACCTGCTCTGTGGGGACCTGGTGCGAAGGGCCGGCGTGCAGCACTCATGGGGGGACGGTGTGTTCCAGCTTGTCTGGAGCATGCAGGCTGGGGGCTGGGAGAAACGCTAAGCAGATAATTGCACAGGTAATTGTTGACAATAGCGGTTGCTGCTAAGAGGGAGAGTGTGTGGGGGAGGGGCAGGGGCTGGACCCGAGGGCTTTCCTGGGACTGTGGCCTGTGGATGGATATGTGATGGGCGTTCTCGCAGAGCTGGGTCGGGGCAGGGCTGCAAGTGCAAAGGCCCTGCGGTGGGAGGGAACCTGGCCTGCTGGAGGAACCGGCCGGCAGTTAAGCGGCTGGCCAGGGGCCTGGTGGGCAGGCCCCGCAGTGCCTTCCAGCCACAGGAAGGGGCTTGGACTTTGAAGATGGCATGGAGCCCCTGAAGCGGCTGCTCACTGTAGTGATGGGGCCGGCTTTGCAGCTTGGCTGTGGTGTGGAGAATGGTTGCATGAGTGCTCACTCAGTCGTGTCGTGTCTGACTCTCTGCGACCCCACGGACTGTAGCTCACCAGGCTCCTCTGTCCATGGGGTTCTCCAGGCAAGAATACTGGAGTGGGTTGCCATGTCCTTCTCCAGGGGATCTTCCTGACCCAGGAATCGAACCCGTGTCTCTTGCATCTCCTGCATTGGCAGCTGGGTTCTTTACCTCTAATGCCACCTCGGAGAACGGTTGCCAGGCTCTAAATCCTGATGGAAGATCAGGGTCTGCGTGCCCTCGGCGGCATGTGTGGTGAGGTCCACACGCCTTGGCAGGGCCTGCATGGCCCCCCAGGAGCCGGCCCTGAGCCTTCCGTCCTGCCGCCCCTCCAGGCCCCTGGGGGCCCCTTGGTGTTCCCGGAGCGAGCGTCCTCTCTGCGGGTCTGCATTTGCGCATGCTGCCCCCCTGCCAGAAACACCCTTCCCTGGCCTGCGAGCTCCCCGTGGGGTCGCCTGTGGGTGCCTGCAGACGCTCTGCGGCTGTCTGCATGCCCCACCCCCACCCTGCTGTCGGGTTCCTCCCGGGGCCTGAGCTCCCTGGAGGCAGCACGGAGCCTGGCACCTCGCAGGGCCACTGTGCACGCCGGTTGGCTGAGCAACTAGCCTGCTGGGCTGTCTAGTCTGTGCTGAACAGAGCTTACGGGCTAAGAGACCATGCGGTCTGAGTCCCTCTGAGCCGGTGTGGAAACCGAAGCTGAGTCACCCAGAGGCCCGGGCGGGGCCGAGTGGGAGGCTCGGGGACTCCTGGTCCAGTGCTCTTTCTGCAGCACATTCCGGCCCACCCCTCCCCCTCTGCCGCTCCCTACCCCGCAACACTGCTGTCCTCATCCCTCAGCTCACACATAAAATGTTCACGCCCTCACTTATTCTTCAAAAATTAATTGTGAGATATTTTATGCGCTGCCTCAGTCACAGTTGGAGACCATTTATTTAATCCCGAGTGGCAGGGCATCAGACGGCTGGCGTGATGGTTTACAGTTCCTGGGGCTGTGCGGCTGCTGCTGGGGGGCACGTCTGCGGCTTCTGGGGAGCACAGGGCCCACGCGGCCCCCAAAGCCCTTCCCACAGCAAGAGCTGCTGCCTCCACAGAAAACACGCGGAGACCCACTGGGCTGCTGCAGGGCAGACTCTGGGGGGCACTGGAGCACCTCTCAGCCACCCCCACAAAGACCCCTTCTGAGAGGGGCCTCCCCAGCTTTCCTGGGGGCTTCCCAGGAGGTTGATCCTCGCGACTTTGATGCCTCACGTGTGACTCTGGGGGTTGTTACCTGTCACTGTGCTGAAGCCTGGATTGGGGGAGTGGCCCCAGGGGGCTGGGCGGACGGAGTGTCGACCGGCAGGAGAGAAAGTCCAGCATCGGCTGGTCAGCGCCACCTCCCAAGCCTCCCCTGGCGCGGTCAGCGGCTTTGTCCTGGAGAAGCGGCCCTCTGCCGGGAAGCAGGTCCATGCAGTTGACCCATGGGCAGCTGTCCCAAGACCCAGGAACACAACTCCCAACCAGAGTGTGACTGGGGGTGCGTATCCATCTGCCGGGGCTGGGTAACAAAGGGCCCCAGGCTGGGTGGTTTCAACAGCCGAAATTTCCTCTCTTCTGGGCCTGGAGGCAGAAGTCTGGCCCGGCCAGCTAGGCTCCTTCGGAGGCTGAGAACAATCTGTCCCAGCCTCTCCCCCAGCTGATGGGGGTTTGCTGGCAAGTTTCGGGGTTCCTTGGCTTGTTCAGGCATTGCCCCCATCTCTGCCTTCATCTTCATGACACATCTTCCCCCCATGTGCCTGTGTCCCCTCTTTGTAAGGACAGCAGTCATATCGGGTTAGGACCCTTCCTATCGAACTCATTTTAACTTGATCGCCCTGGTAAAGACCTTATTTCCGTATTAGGTCACATTCTGTGGTGCTGGCGTTAGGACTCTCACGTGAATTGGGGGTCACAGTTCAACTCCTAATCAAGTGAAGTCGCTCAGTCGTGTCTGATTCTTTGTGACCCCATGAACTGTAGTCCGCCAGGCTCCTCCATCCATGGGCTTTTCCAGGCAGGAATACTGGAGTGGGTTGCCATTTCCTTCTCCAGGGAATCTTCTGGAGCCAGGAGTCGAACTTGAGTCTTCTGTGTTGAGGGCAGACTCTTTACCATCTGAGCCACCAAAAACCGGCTCAGTTGTCTCCATATTTGCAACTTTGGGGGCTGGGAACTCGTGGGACGACTGTCTCCTTAAGGGGGTGAGGGTCTAGGGCAAAGAATTGGAGGAGCCACCCGGGGCTGAGGCCGGGTCGCAGCCAAGAACTGCCAGGGGCAGTTACCCCCATCCCACAAGTTAGCAGCTGAGGCTCGGAGAGGCGAAGGCCCTAGCCGGGGCCAGAGATGACACAGCATGGATGCTGAGCTGGTTCTGACTTGGACATTAGCGTGGGGGGCAGCCGGTAACGGGGCTGAAGGGTGGAGGAACAGGACAGGACCCCCAGAGACCCACGGGCTGGCTGAGGCAGACCTGGCTCATCAGGGAGGGCAGGAGGCGCCCTGTGGGTGAGGCCAGGGCACGGCGGGGTGGGGGCAGGGATTTTGAAGCAGAGTTGCCCACTGGGATTTTCAAAGAATTTTCGCTCCTGGGCTCCCAGGAGATGAGCGAGGGCTCCCGGGGTGTTGATTTCGAGTGAAAACAACTGCAGGCTCTCTGGGCATCTCCCTTTCTTGGGCTTGCCCCTGTCCCCTGCAGCCCACCTGGGCAGGCTGGCGCCCAGCGAGGTGGGGGTATGTGACAGGTCAGGCTGACGGGAGCCAGGAGGCCCGCTCTGCTCCCTGTACCATGCAGGGCTGGCCCCTGCCAGGCACGGCGATAACAGCAGCTGGGCCCAGCCTGCCACAGCTGCCCTGACCTTGCTGGGCATCAGGGGGTCATCTGTGACTTCGGTGCTGTGGACTCACAGTGGGCCCCCGGGTGCCCAGCACGAAGCTGGGCCTACCAGTGCCACCTCTCAGGGACCCGGAGGGCCTGCAAGATGACACCCCTATCTGTTTTCACTTGTTTCTGTTTCGTTTGCTTTGGCGGCACTGGGTCCTCGTTGCTGTGTTCAGGCTTGCTCTCGTTGCTCCGTGCAGGCGCCTAATCGCGGTGGCCTCTCTCGCTGTGGAGCAGAGGCTCCAGGCACGCAAGCCTTCAGGAGTTGTGGTGCCCGGGCTCGGTTGCTCTGCAGCCTCTGTGGAATCTTCCCGGACCAGGGATCGAGCCTATGTCCCCCCTGCACTGACTGGCAGATTCTTAACCACTGGACCACCACGGGAGTCCACACTCACAGTTTTATCTGATAGATGTGGCGACTGAGGCTGGGAGGCAGACTGACAACGCCTCGGCCCCACAGGTAGTAAGAGGCTGGGTCAAGACCTGGACCCGGGCCTGCGCGACCCCAGAGCCCCACACAGCACTGTCTGGAGTGGTGTGTCAATGTGCCACCCAGTGCCATCGTAGTCGGGGAGGCTGGGCTGGGCCGGTTTGCAGGGACCGCCAGGTTGTCGGGCCCCCCATCCTCTAGACAGTACTTCCCGTTTCATTGTCAGGGCTGTTCCACCTGCCCACTGGGCCGTCAGGCAGGTGCCCACCCTTAGCTCCCAGCCCTGGGCTCAGAGGGGGGCCCGTGCTCAGGAAGACTTCACGTTCAGGGGACCCCCATCAGGAGGGCCTGGTGTCTAGCTTATGCTGCTGCCGCCGTCTTGACGTTCTGAATCATTTCTTAACAAGGTTCCGCGTCTGCATTATGCGTTTGGCCTCTCAAGCGATGCAGCCAGCCCTGGATGGATCCAATGGGGATGCGTGACTGGCTTCCTTTCTTTGGTCTTCATTCAGCGAACAAGAGCTGAGCGCGGGGTGCGGTGGGAATGCCCGGAGGCAGCTGTCTGGCAGGCCAGGCTGTGTCCTGGCATCCTTGGACACGCTGGTCTGCAAGGGCGGTGGGGGGATGGCGGGGTGACCTGCAGGGCCCCTGGCCCAGCCCGCTCGGTGTTCTGGAGCTCAGCACAAAGAGCCGGCCGCCCGAGACTTTTCTCATCCTCCGTTTTCCAGACTTCCCTCCCTGAAGGATTTCTGAAGCCTGGGTAATGACGTGTTCCCTATAAATGTTAGCATAAAGTAATTTGCCTTAAAGAAATGGCCTGGGAGGGGTAATTGGCCATTGACGTGGGCAGTCATGGCGTCGGTCGTTAACCCCCAGAGCCGTGAGCGGGGAGACGGACCGGATGTGGTATCTTTAATGGTGAATCGCAGGTGCCGAGGCAGGAAGAAGATGCCGTTACTGTGAAGGTGGAGATGCCTGCCGCCCTGGGCGCCAGCCTGGCAGAGGGGCCTGTGGGAGCACGTGGATCTGAGGGACACAGGAAGGACGCTGCGGACGGGTGTGGGGAAGCAAGGGTAGGGGCGGGAACAGGGTGACGTTTGTTTGACAGCCACTCTGCACCATCCTCTGCTGGGGCTCTTCCCATCAGACGACTCTGCAATCAGGACCAGTGACACGGAACCTCAGATAAGCCCAGGGTCTGGCCCAGGATCACTCGGCTCAAACAATAGCACCAGGCGCGAGCCTGGGCTGACTGTGCCATTTGCAGACATGCCCAGGCGCTGATGGGGACTCTGAGTGCTGGCTGAGAACGTGGGTTTTGGACAGATGCGGGTGGTCTGGGCCGTCCTGAGCGGTGGTGGGCAGGTTAACGCTGTACCTGGAACTTTGCAACCTGGACGTCTCGTGTTGGCTCCTGGTATGTCCGCATCCTCGGCTGAGTGACCCTGGTGAAGCAGGTGGCACGCTGAGCCTCGGCATATGTAAAGTAGACGAAGCCGTCCTGATACCGGGAGGGGGCAGGTGTGATTCGCTGTGGGCAGCACAGCCCTGCGCCTGGCACGCGAAGGGTGCCCGGGAGCTAGTCTTCTTCCCCTGCTCCCTCTGCAGAGGGACTTGACCTACATAAGTGGCACAGCGCAGAGAACCAGCTGTCTGGCTCCAGCTGCAGAGCCCAGAGTGGCTGTTTCTACCTGAGTGACTCTGGGCACATTTCCCGACCTGTCTGCCTCCGTTTCCCCATCTGGAAAATAGGGCTAACAATACTAGTACCTGTGTGCGTCATGTTTGGAGGACTCAGAGAGTTGATACACGGAATATTCAAAACGAAAGCTGTGCTCCACTCACACAGCACCTTGCCTGGTCACACGTGCGTCCCCGAGGAGTGTAGACTGGTCTCGTCAGGAGCAGCGTGAGGTTTCGAGGTCCAGTGGCCAGTCCGAGGCAGGCAGCTGGGAAGTGGCAGGGCCAGCAACCTCCGAGTGGCCGTCTGGAGGGAGTTGGTAAGCCTCCGCGGCCGTCTGGAGGGAGTTGGAGGGAGTTGGTAAGCCTCCGCGGCAGCTGCCCCAGATGTTCATTGCCCCAGGCCTGTGAGAGTAGACGTGCCTTGGGGGGTGGGGACGGTGTGGTTTGGACGCTGGGTCCTCACACCCTCTGCCCTGCGCTGTCCATTATGCAAAACCACTGCTGCTGGACAGTCGCGGGGACCTCAGGACACCAGCCAGTACGAAGGGGCCTACTCTTCCCCTCCCCCTGGGATCTGAGGTCTCAATGAGCTCTCTCTGCTGAGTCGTCAGGTCCTCAAGAGCAGAGGTTGCGGGTCCTCCAGGGGACACTGGGCCCCTAGCAGCTGGGCCTTGCTTATCCCATGGAAGATTCTAGAAATGGAGGAAAACCAGGTGACTTGCCCAGCACCCTCAGGGCTTTCCTTCTGGCTGGAAGGAGCAG
>NW_011494914.1:757599-768490 GCF_000754665.1 Bison bison bison | reverse complement strand
ACCTGGGTGTCATCCTTGGGTTGGGAAGATCCCCTGGAAAAGGGAATGGCAGCCCACTCTAGCACTCTTGCCTGGAGAATTCCATGGACAGAGGAGCCTGGTGGGCTACAATCCGTGGGGTCGCAAAGAGTTGGACACGACTGAGCAACTAACACAACAAGACCCAGTGATGGATGGCGTTTGGGGGTCTCCCAACTGCCCTTCCAGTGCTCTGTCCAGGATGACTGACTTGTTAGTTGTCGCTGACTGTGTGCTCTGGCAATGCCACTGGCCAGCTCTGTGACCTCGGGCAACACCCAAGACCACCCCAAGTCTCAGTTTCCCATTTTTGAGATGAAGTGACCATAAAAACCTCTGACTGTGTCTCTTTTCTGCTTAAAACCTTCAAGTGATGCCTTATTACATTTGAGGTGATCTAAGCACCCTTTCCAGTAGTCATGCACGGATGTGAGAGCTGGACCATAAAGCTGAGAGCTGAAGAATTGATGCTTTTGAACTGTAGTGTTGGAGAAGACTCTAGAGAGTCCCTTGGACTGCAAGGAGATCCAACCAGTCCATCCTAAAGGAGATCAGTCCTGAATATTCATTGGAAGGACTGATGCTGAAGCTCCAATACTTTGGCCACCTGATGCGAAGAACTGACTCATTGGAAAAGACCCTGATGCTGGGAACGATTGAAGGCAGGAGGAGAAGGGCATGACAGAGGATGAGATGGTTGGATGGCATCACCAACTCAATGGGAATGAGTTTGAGCAAGCCCTAGGAGGTGGTGAAGGACAGGGAAGCCTGGCGTACTGCAGTCCATGGGGTTGCAAAGAGTCGAACAGGACTGAGCGACTGCACAGAACCGAAGCACGCTGACAAAGCCACGAGACTTTCGGGACTTCAGGATTCTCCCCTACCCCACGCTTCAGTTTCTGGAGTGTCACCGTGTCCCTCCTGCTCTCTCGTCTCTGAGTTTTACTCTCGTTAGACCTCTGCCTGGAATACTTTCTTCCTCTCTCTCTCCCTTCATCTTCTCCCAGCGACCTTTTCTCTGGCCAGTTCCTTCTCTTTCTTCAAAGTCAGCCTAGCTAAAAGTTTATCATGTGTCTTTATTTTCTCCAGGAACAATCTTTTGGTTCCACTGATTTCTTTCTATTGCTCTTCTGTCATCGATTTCATTTCTTTCTTCCATGATCTTTATTATTTCCTTCCTTCTGCTTACTTTGGGTGTGATTTTTCTCCTCTTTTTGTAGCTTCTTGAGCTTAGATGCTTGATTTTAGATTTTTCTTGTCTCCTAAGATAAGCATTTAAAGCTATACATTTTCCTCTTCACACTGTTTTAACTGCATCCCATACATTATGATGTGTTGTGTTTTGTTTTCATTCAGGTCAGGATTTTTTCTAATTTTCACTGTGATTTCTTTTTGGATCCATGGGTGTTGAGAAGTGTGTTGCTTATTTTTCAGTGTTTGGGGGTTTCCTAAATTTGTTTTTGTTGTGAACTCTAATTTAGTCCCATTGTGGTCAGAGAACATATGTTGTATGGCTTCAACCCTTTTGTGCTTATTGGATTCTATTTTATAGACTCGTGTGTGAGATAATGTTCCCCATGTCCTAGAAAAAGCCATTTTTTCCTACCGTCTTTGGATTGAGAGTCCAATAAGTGCCAGTTAGATCAAGCGGGTTGGTAGTGTTGCTCAGTCTTCTAGACCCGTCCTGATCTTCTGTTCTAACCGTTACTGAAAGTGGAGCATTGAAAGCTCTGGCAGTGATTGTCGAATTTACTTTTCCTCCTTTCAATTCTGTCTGGTTTTCTTTACCTATTCTGGGGCTGTGTTGTTAGGCGCACACACATTTGTGCTTGTTCCATCTTCCTGCAGAATTGACGCGTCTCCTCCAGCCTCACTTAATTGTCCCTTTTCCAAGGAGGTCTTCCCAGATCTTCACTGGCACCAATTTCTCCTGCTGTGAGTTGCTATGACTCCTTTTATTTTCCCCATCATAACATTCATCAAACTCTAACTGCTTGAAAGAACCATGGAGCCAGGGAGCTTGTCAAACCTAATCAGCTTTGTACGCCCAGCACCTAACATGGAGCCTGTCCTAGGAACTCTGGAAGACTCTGCTGATCAAAAATAAGATCATGTCTATGAGAAATACTTTATTAATGTTCATTATTCTTATTCGTATCACGCAGCATTGTCTTCATTTACAAACAGGAGAAAAATTAGTGCTTGAGGACAGCTGTGACCCAGCCCACTTAGGTGCCGTATGAAAGCTTCTTGAACAGAATGGATTTAGATAAAGCCTTTGTCCTGAGGAAGGCTGTCAGGGCAGCTCCTTCAGGTCTTCTGTTTGGGACGGCTCAAGGTCACTTGTCTGAGACGGGCTACCTGGCCCAGTCTCCCCTACTGTGGATTTGACTTGTTGTTGGCTTTTCTGTTGATGTTATCCATGTGTCTCTTTGCATGTGGTCTCCTTGGCAACTCTAGATCCTTTCCAAGTGGAGTTCCCGTGTGCCATGCCTTGTGCCCGGTGTTGACAAGGCAATGATGAATAAGAATAAAACATACCTACCGCGTGTCAGGCATTCTCCTGGACCTTCTATGCACCTGTTTCAGCCTCATGATAGCCCAGTGAAATAGGGCTTCTTGTCGCCCTTTGCACATGAGGAACTCAAGGCCCAGGGGGGTTCAGCATTTTACCCAAAGTCACACAGCACATACAAGCAGAACTGAAAAGCTCACCTGAGTGATTCCAAATCCCGTGCTTATTTCCACTCTTCCCTTCTCCCCTGAGAGGTGAGGGATGCTACTCTGCTTCTGTGGGTGTGTGTGGATACTTTCTCCCCAGATCAAAGCGCATGTATTTGAACCACAGCATCTACAACGGAGATGAAAAATTATGTAGTAACAACATTTTAAGGCAAATTAACCTTGATAAGATCTTTAATGTCATGTATTAGACTATTTCCTCTTAGTAATGCATTAAAACTGTCAAACCCGATATGATCACACAATTAATGAGATTACACACGATGTAAATTTCAATTCATTATTACAGTGTCTGTGCTAATAGACTTGCGATTAACACCCAGAAACCATGCTAGTTCAAAAGGACAACATTTTTGTGGATCGCATGAAATGAACAGGCAACCAGTCCTGATGAACTGGAGTGAGGATGCTTCCTGCAATTATCTAACTGCGTGCTAAGAGTAGCCGCCAACGTGCAGCGAATTGAGAGGGTCCTGTCTGTGAGGCTGAACAGTGACGTGAGATCAGCTGGCCTCCCTGGGTCGCCCTTTCGGAATTCCTGGGGAAATGACTCACTGTTAACTGCGTATCCTTCAGGCAGCTCATTCTTCCAGCGCTGCTGGCTCTCTCACAAGAATTAGGAAATTGGATTTCGTTCCGAGAAAGCAAACCGTGTGAGGACGTTCTGCTGTGAACTTGCGGAATAATAAAAATAACTCGCATTTCGTAAGTTCTGACAACACGTCAGACTCTGGAATCAGAGGTTCACGGTGCATGCGTATATTCAACTCCCACCCCCAGAGCCCCCCAAAGCCTGGCTCCCTTATCAAACCCCTGTTTTTACAGTTGATGAAACAAGTTTCCAGATGCTAAGCAACTGGACCAAATCACATGGCTGGTAGAGAACAGATTTGAATTCTCTGTTTTTATTTTCACGGTTTTTATTTTCCAAGGTTTTGGCTGTGCTGGGTCTTCCTTCGGGTGCGTGGGCTCTTTGTTCCATTGGACAGGCTTCTCTTGTTGCGGAGTGTGGACTCTGGAGTGCGCAGCCTCAGTAGCTGTGGTGTGTGGGTTTAGTTGCCCCATGGCATGTGGGATCCTAGTTCCCCGACCAGGTATGGAACGCACGTCCCCTGCACTGGGAGGTGGATTCTCAACCACTGGACCACCAAGGACATACCCCGCTCCCCACCGTGTTTTTAACAGTCATCTTTTTTCTGCCTTTTTGCTATCAGAAAGCAAAAAGGAAAGGGCTTACATCGCTGGAATTACGTTTGGAATATGACGCTAGCATTCTCCTTGGTCCTACACAGAGGATGCCGAGATATACACCCTTCTCCATACGTGTAATTTATTAGCCCTGCAGACGAGAAACTCAGCGTCATGGAGCAGCTACCTCATGTGCCAGTTGCTAAGCCAGTGCTCCGAGTACATCGGATGCTTCATCTTGACAACAGGCTTTCCAGAGAGGAGCTGTTTACGCAGGGAAGCCGACGCCCAGAGGCAGCTGAGCGGAGCTGCTGACATTCAAGCTCCAGCCCAACCCACTCCAGTACTCTTGGCTGGAGAATCCTACAGACAGAGGAGCCTGGAGGCTACCATCCATAGGGTCGCAAAGAGGTGGACATGACTGAAGCAGCTTAGCATGCGCGCTTGCACACACGCATGCGAGCTCCAGTCCGTCCCACACTCCTGCCCTTTCCTCCTGTGCCTGCACAAGGTGGGGGCAGGGGAGTGGCTAGGGCCCTCTGCCTCGTTGACGATACTGGACAGTCTCAGGCCATCCCTGCAGCGTCCCAGCCTTTCTATTTTAAATACCCAAAGGGGTCCTTTGCAAACCCATTGTACATCCTTTTGCTTCCCCCACATATATTTTATCCACACATTATCCTTCTCTTGGATGCCTTGGCAGCAGATTTTTTAAAAGGGGCTGGAAGCACGTGAACAAAAGGTAGTACCTAGGGCCAGCAAAAATGCAACAGAAGGGGTCTTTTCCACGTGTTTCCAGTTTCTGCCCTGCTGTAAATTGATGCAGCCTCTTTTAAGAAAGCACACTTGCCCGGTGACGGGAAAGCCCTGCTCTGAATTTCTCTGAAGACACTAGATCATTCGCAATCAGGAAGACATTCCAAGCGAGATGTTCACCCCAGTGTTATTTATGGTGTCACCAAGCAGGAGACAACAGCAGGGCCCTACCGTCGGACTGTCTTTAAGTAAGTTGATTGACTTCTTGTTATGATCAATGGTCAATAATTTTAAACGACCACTTGGAAGACCATTCAATGGACTTCCCTGGTGGCTCAGATGGTAAAGAATCTGCCTGCCATGCAAGAGACCTGGGTTCGATCCCTGGGTTGAGAAGATCCCCTGGAGAAGGGAATGGCAACCCATTCTAGTATGCTTGCCTGGAGTATATACTTGCATGGACAGAGGAACCCGGCAGGCTATAGTCCATGGGGTTGCAAAGAGTCAGGCACGACTGAGCGACTTTCACTTTCACTTTTCAATGGGAAAAAGAGCTTATGATATGTGGATGAGTCCTTGGGCAGGTTTGGTAGGGCATCCGATGCTGTGCTTGGGAATTTTGACCCCCTACATCCCGGCCCGGCAGTGACCTCCTGAAGGCTACCTGCTCAGTGCCCGGGTGCAGCTGGGCTCCCCAAGAGCGTGCAGAGCCCAGTGAGCTGCTTAGACAGTCAGGCAGGCATGTTTCAAAGGAGCGGGGGGGCCGCTGGGTGGACCCAGAGGACTGTGGGGGAGGGGGCCCAAAGGCCAGACCCGGAAGGCTGTCAGGGTGGGGCCTGGGCCAGCTCCACCAGGAGGGCTGGGGCTGTCGAGGTTTCCACCAAAGCTGCACGCAAGCCTTCTCTCCTGCCTTACTCACAAAGGACTCTTGGCCACAACTGCTTTTTTAATTGGTTCTGAAAAATTCCCTGCTCTTAATTGCGACTGCAATTGCTAATCTCGTTATTAGAGTTGAGCTCACGTAGGAAAGTACCCCAGGGGTTGGCTTCCTTCATCTGTTTGCTTGGCCCAGCCGCCGTTCCTGGCACACCTCTGAACACGGGGCCGGCCCACTAACATTCCTCGCTGCGTCATCTGGGGGAACAGGTAGAGGGGAGACACTGATGGGGCCTGGGCAAGACCAAGGAGGGGCCCCGGGAGTGCTTGGCCAGCATGGGGCCACCTGCATTCCTGTCGGGGTGCCCCAGGCTGGGGTTCACATCTCGGGGTGCCCCTAGTCTCACCGCTCACGTTTGCACACTGCCCTCGCCTTGGACCATGTTGCTGGCAAGTGGGCTTGGGGCCATGACCGTGAACTTGCGGCTTGCACTCACTGCGCCCACCGCCTTAGTCCCTCCCAGCCTCTGGCCGATGGGCTGGAGGGAGCCCCCCGCCCCTCTTCCACCACACAGGGCTGGGAGGTGAGGGAGGGAGGAGCTGAGGGACCCTGTGGATGGAGCCGCAGCCTGTGGGGCCCCGGGGCTCGGGTGGAAAACCAGAGCTCCAAAGAAACCCGAAAACCCAGATTCTACCTCATTAATCAGCTAAACGGTCGACTGACTCCTTTTACACAATGAGGAGGTTTGCCGTCGGTGATGCTTGGTGCCTCCGTGCAAAATATGTGGCTTTTATCAGCGTTTGTTTCTCCCAATCTCATCTTCTGTTTCCAAACAATGTCGAGTGATAGAAAAACACAAACATACACAGAAAAAAAAGCCCCACATTTACTGACAACACTCAATCTGTTCAACACTTTATCCATCCAGCTACTGATGTTCTACTGGTCTGCATAAATCCTGAGCTGTGGGAGGGGTCCTGGGCTCACTTGAAGGGACCCCGAGTCGGGTCCAGGAGCCACACTAAGGCGAGGCCTCCCCCGCTTCCCTCTCTCCTCCCCGCCTCAGGCAGACCCTCCAGGGAACCCCTTCCTGCTCCTCTGGGTTTATGGTGTCCCCTAGGCTTCCCTGGGGCCTCCCCAGGCCTCAGGACACATTCTTCGGGTTTAGGACGATCTTCGCACACCTGTGGACAAATAGCTCTGACCCACAGTCTGTATCAGCCGGTGTAGGTTTGCCGCTGTAACAAACCACTCCCTGCAAGTTAATAGTTTTAGACTCTAAGTGCTTACTCTTTTTGTTTATGCAGCAACCAATCTAGATGGTCCTAGGGGGCTGGGGCTCCTGCAGAGGGTGACACGGAGACCAGGCGCCTTCAGCCTGTGTCTCTCTGCTGTGTCCTCTAGTCCAGAGTCCTCCGTCCAGGCTGTGTGGGTGGGAAGGAGGGGGTGCACAGAGAAAGTGCGGATCCAGTGGAAGCAGCTGTGGATGAAACCCAGGGCTAGGGGCACGCTCCCAGTGCAGGGGCTAAACACTCGGAACAGTGGGAACAGGAACTTGGAGGAGGGGACCCACTTTCTGCCCCAGGGCTCAACTCCACTTCCAGGGAGACTGAAATGTGGTCTTGTTGTGAGTCCTGGGGGAGAAGGGAATGGCCTCTGGGGGAGAGCGAGCGCTTCCTTCTTCCCAGTCTGTTCTCCTTGCCTGAGTGAGATCTGGAAATCAAGGAGCCCAGGCCAGCTGGTGGGAGGTGGGCTTTCTTCCTCGGGGTCCCTCCCAGCCCTGCACCCTCTCTGGACCTCTCTTTCTCCCCTCTCTCCAGGGTCTCCCCTCTCCCAGCCACTCGGGCCTCCTTTCTGTCCACTGGGTCCCCCGAGCTTATAACTGCCTCAGGGCCTTTGCACTGACTTCCTCTGCTCAGATCAGTCTTCTCATGGCTGCTTCTTCCTGTAGGTCTTTATTGTCACTTCTTCAGAGGGTTTCTCATCGGACCACCCAGAGCAGGGCTGTTCCCCGACCTCAGGGCCAGCCCCCTGCAGATCTGGCCCCTTCTCTGCTGATTCCCCCCAGAGCTTGTTACCATCTGTCATAGCGTGTACCTGGCTTACTTACTGCTTTGTTTCTTCGTTGGCCTGTCCTAGTTCACTCAGGCTGTTGTAACAAAATGCCACAGGCAGAGGGGCTTACCCAGCAGATGTTCATTTCTCACAGTTCTTGGGGCTGGAAGACTGGCATTGAGGTGTGGGCAGATTCAGGGCTAGCTTAAGACCCTCTTCCTGGTTTGTTAACCATCCTGCTGTGTTCTCATCCTGTCGAGGGAGCTGTCTCTCGTCTTCCTCTTTCTATAAGGGCGCTAACTCCAGCATGAGGGCCCCACCCTTATAATCCAGTCTAAATCTCATCACCCCAAAGGCCCTACCTCCTAACACATGACCTGAGGGCTAGGGTTTTAGCGGCTGAGTTTTAGGGGAACACAAACTTTCAACCCATAGTGGCCCCCTCTGCATGCATTGCAGTGTTAACAAGAGTGGGGGACTAGTCTGTTCTCTCAAAGCCACGTCTCCTAGGACTAAGGCGGCCCCGGGCACAGAGTAGCACCAGGAGTGTTTTCTGAAGACCCGTGTGTCTGTGAATGGATGGCCCAGGGTTTCTGAAGGTGCCTGCAGTCCTGGGCCCGAGTCCATTCAGGAGGAGACCGGCCAGCCAGCTGCTCGGCCCCAGTGCAGGCCAGACATTTTATATCCATGATCTCGGGGAATCTCTCCAATGAACTGAGAAGTCATTCTGAGCCTGTGTAGAAGTGAGGGAACTGGGGTAGGACTGGAGCTTGCTCGAACCCTGCCCCTCCCTTTGCTCCAGGGCCTGGTGGGGGCCCTGGCTGCTCTGTGACCTTCCGTCTGCTTGGATATCTCCAGCTCTGTGTCTCTGATTGCCTGCCCCTGGGACTTGGGAAGGTTCCAGCTCAAATCTGCCTTCAGGGCCCGGCCTTTGCTCTTTTATTTGAAAAATCTAATTAAAAGTATAAAGCCTGTGCATATTGGCGTTTCTATTGGCTCCTGGTCCCAGATGTGAAAATTTGGATTGTTTAATGAGGGGACAGAGCAGATAACAGACTCATAGATCCTGAAAGTTTGTCTAAAACTTCAGCTGATGGTGACTGATGTGTGCTGCGAGGTTCCTGAGGTGGTTATCAGAGTTCCTTCCAGACTCCGGAGGCTGGGACACCTCGCTGAAGAACTGGATTGAAGGAGGTGCTAATTGCATGCTTAGAGTGTTAATAATCGCTAATCGGCAGCACTGCTAATTGAGTGATAATTTTGTTCCTTCAAGGTGACTTAACCTTTCCGAAGCGAGACTTTTTAAGAAGATTCCTTGAGCTAATATGAGCTCTGTCGGGGGAAGATAGAGAAATACAAATCCTTCTTTGATTTGCAATGAGAGGTTTAATTTTGGCGTGATGCCTTGGGTCCAGGCCCACAGCTCCAGGCTGTGTGAGGAGTGGGGGAGACACCCCCGCCTCTCTCCCTGGCCTGCTCTACCTTGGGGTGGGGATGGAGTGTCTGTGGACTGTGTGTTCTGCCAGCATTGGCTCAGATGACCAGAAAAAAGGAAAGTGGTTCCTCCTGTTGGGGACCATTTCAAGGTGGGCCCCTTGGGACTCTGTCTGCTTCAACTGCCTCTGGTTCTCAAGGAGGGGAGTGAGCAGGCTCGGGTTTCCTGAACATGTCGGAGAGGAAATACTACACATGGTCTTGCTGATGTGGAATCTGTTCTCTTTCAGAAGGGTCCCAGAGAAAACCTTTCTTAGCATCAGTGCAATGCTGTCCGTGGTGACAGAGCGAATGAGGGATCAGTCTGTGTGACTTGGTTAAGGATGGGGGGTCACTGGCTGACATTCGTGGAGTGCCTGCTACATACTGGAACTTGGTTCACATCATCTCTGATTCTTGCAATAGCGCTTGGGTTGATATTAGTATTGTCATTAACCCCATTTTACAGATGACAACACAGAGGCTCAGAGAGGTTGCCATTCCCAAAGTCATGATCCTGAGCGGCTGGCGGTGTTGTCATAACGACTCTCTGCTCTTTACTCCCATTTCACAGCAGAGGCACTGAGGCCCAGAGAGGTCACAGTCCTGTGGGCGAGACCTTCTATTGTGGTCACGAGCAGCATGTTTGGTTGCTCAGTCGTTTCCGACTCTTTGCGATCTCACGGTCTGTAGCCTGCCAAGCTCCTCTGTCCAGGGGGTTGTCCAGGCAAGAATACTGGAGTGGGTTGCCATGCCCTCCTCCAGGGGATCCTCCCGACCCAGGGACTGAACTGGTGGCTCTTCCGTCTCCGGCATCGGCAGGCAGGTTCTTTACCACTAGCACCACTGGGAAGCCCCTTTACAGCCCACCCTGGGTCAATTTTTGTGGCTGTCTCATGGATGATAGAAAAGATGCTTTGTTTAGCCTATCAGTTAACACTGTGTTTTTAATAAAATTTAGCTCTTTTGTGTCATTTCCTAATTTTTCTCTTTTCCATCTGACCAGAACTGAGAGCAGGAAGTGAAAAGGTCCCACACGGATTTCACAATCTCCTCACATCTCTTTCTCCTGGCATCTGTTGTACTTTCTGCTTCATGCCAGTGATGCTGTGTGATCTGACGACGGAGCACCCATAGCTGCCGTACCTTCTCATGAATCACAGAGCTGGCATCGTGCAGTTCGCTTCCCAAATGCCTCTGACGGGCTGGTGCTGGGCTTGGGGCTTGTTTTCTGGCTGTTGAAGCAGTGGACACTCCCTGTAAAACTTCTGGAAAATGCACACCGGTGCACAGAATGAGCTAGATGTGTCTGTGTCCTGGGACTGTGGTCACGATGCTACAGGGTGTGAGTGTCTCCCTTCATTATAGAGGAGGAGGACGCCCCTGAGCTCAGAGAGGTTAAATGACCTTTCTGGTTTTGGAGCCAGAGTGGGCAGGGTAATTGTTGCCAGAACTCGGGGTGGGAGTGGGGGTGGCCTGCGACTCGGGACTTTGCAGGTTTAAGCATCAGAGGTCTGGACTGGTGAGGCCCTGGCCTTGGCTTTGGACTTATCCTTTCAAAGTCTTTTAGTCACCCTGCACAGAGGATGAGATGGCTGGATGGCATCACGGACTCAGTGGACATGAGTTTGAGTGAACTCTGGGAGTCGCTGATGGACAGGGAGGCCTGGCATGCTGCGATCCACGGGGTCGCAGAGTCGGACACGACTGAGCGACTGAACTGAACTGAAGGTCCCCTCCCTCGTGAAGCCAGGAGTCCATGCAAGTCAGGGCAGGACAGAG
>NW_011494914.1:750023-757499 GCF_000754665.1 Bison bison bison | reverse complement strand
AGAGAGCTGCCGAGCCACGGCCCACGGCCTAGCCTGATCCGCGGCGCCACTGTCTGTCGCCCACGGTGCTCCAAGCACTTGAGGATGAGTGACTTAATCGGTTTTCCGGGGGCTGCCAGGACAGAGAAGCCCAGCCTGTAGAAATCTCTTCTCTCCCAGCTCCGGAGGCCGGAAGCCCAAGGCCGAGGTGTCGGCAGGGCTGGTTTCCTCCGAGGCCGTTAGGGAGGGTCTGCTCCGTTAGGAGGGTCTGCTTCCTCCTTGACCGGACCTATCATCTGCCCTCTGTGTCTGTCTCCTTCTCTTCACAAGGAGTACTTCTTTCTAAGGACACCAGTCAGGGTGGATTAGCACCACCCTACCCCAGCATGGGGCTTCCCCGGTGGCTCAGATGGTAAAGAACCCACCTGCCAATGCAGGAGACGTGTGGGTTTGATCCCTGGGTTGGGAAGATCCCCTGGAGGAGGGCATGCAACCCATTCCATCATTCTTGCCTGGGAAATCCCATAGACAGAGGAGCCTGGCAGGCTACAGTCCAAGGGGTCACAAAGAGTCAGACACAGCTTAGCAACTAAACAACACCAGCATCACGACCTCATCATAACTAATTTAAGATGGTTACAACACTCTTATTCCAAATAAGGTCATGTTCTGAGGCGATGGGACATTAGGACATCAAGATATGAGTTTGGGGTGGGGCCCAATTCAGTTTGTCATAGTTAGCGACTTTTAAAAAGTGGGAGCTACAGCTTCAAGTCTGGATGTTCACGTTCTCTTGAACATCAGGAGGGTCTAGCCATCTTGGGCATCCAGCTTTGCATCCCAGACACCTCAGGGTGGGGGTCTTCCTGCTCTCCATGCTCCGTCGCGGGACCTCTGGGGCATCCACTGCAGGCACAGGCTGTGTGGTCTGCACTCCTAGAGCTGAGCCCCAGTTGACCACACCACAGCTGGGTGACCTCCAGCCAGTCATGGAGTTTGCTGGACTCTTCCTGTTGCGTCCATCACATTCACACAATCTCCGTTCTCAGGGTTGTGGTGGGGAGCCTGTGACCTAATTAACGCGGGTGACACGGGATTGTACACATGATCTGCTCGGGGCTGTCCTCCTTATCATTGATGATAATAGTCTGTCCAGGCCTGGGTGGGCCTAGGGAATCGGGGTCAAGCTCAGACACCCTGCTCAAGGGTCCCCATTTGCAAATGCAGGTGTTGAAGCTTCTCCACTGAGATATTTTACCTGACAGCTGCTGGCACTCAGGGACGCTGAGCTCCGTGATGCTGGGTAATTTATTTTTAGGAAAAACCACTCAGGAAAAGTGCTCGGGGGTGCTGCTGTTTGCTTAATTGGCTTTGTGTAAGCAGGGGCCACGGAGGGGTCTAAAAATACCCCGGCCGATTTCCTCTTCTGCACTCCTGCCTGGAAGGGACCCATTGAGTTTCTGAAGATCTACGCTGGAGATCCCGACAGCCGGTGGAAAATGCATTCAGTCTTTGACCTTTGCCGGCTGCTGTTAGAGCATCGTTCTGTGAGAATGAATTTATTTTTCCACGGAACGTATTCCGCTCAATGGCTGTAGACATGAATGTAGCTGGGATTAAAATCAGGTCAAGAGGATTGAGAATAAATAGCACTTTAACCTGCAGAATACAAACGGGCCGCCAAGGGGCCAGCCTCGGCCAAGAGGAGGCTCTTCTGGGGTCAAGAGCGTGTCCCTGGGGGACATGCGCTGCAGGAGGCAACAGAGGGCCCGGGAGGAGGGCAACCTGGGGCAGAGGAGCCCTGCTGCTGTGGCTGTCACTGGGAAAGGAGCCATCGAGAATAGCAATTATGCAGAGCGGTAGTAATAGTAGCTATCACGTTGAGCACGCGCCCTTGAATAGCTGGCGTGTTAAAACGATCACAGGCATTATTTTAATTAATCCTCACAGTACTTTTTTTATTTTAGCTAATGCCCCATGAGGTAGATGATTATCTCTTTAATATTTCCACCATTGATCAATATCAAATGCCATTGATCTGCCTGCTGTTTGCCCCACAGAACGCACGGCGCTCTTTCGCCGTTAGCTTAGGCAGCCCTCGTAGTGTCCGTCATAGCATTGCTTTACTTCCATGTTACAGACAAGGAAGCTGAGGCTCGGAGAGGTGAGGTGACCTGGCCTCAAGTGTCGCAGAGGAGAGTGACAAGGAAGCCATCTAGTCTTGACATTGTCCTCCCGCCCCCCAGCCTTTCTGCTGGGCGGTCCTGGGTGGCCCCTCTCCCCTGCAAGGTCCATTCCATTCTGGGTGGCGCTCTCTCTAGCCCCCAGCTTCCCCCCAACCCGACCCAGAGTCCTGTAGAACCATCATACCCTGTTCCCCAGGATGGCATCAAGGTCTGCTGACCGTGGCCTCCCTTCCCTGGCCCCTGCATCCTTCCCCTCACCATCCAGGCCTCCTTCCCTGGACACCAGCAGTGGTCAAGGCCAGCTCAGAAGGGCCCCTGGAGGTGGTCTGACCAGATGGAGAGGAGCAGGACCATTTCCTCCCTACTTTCTGCACGACGAAGCCTTCCTGAGCATCACCCCTCCTGGAGGCCACAGGAAGTGATCCATCAGGCTGTCTGACAACTGGCCCATCCTCATAGCCACAGAAAGGCCACACGTCCCATCCTGGCCTGTCGCTGGAACAGGGGCCTGGTTGACGTCACCAGTCTGGATCAGCTCCAGCCTGCCTGGACGGGTGGGGCTCCTGGGGGGAGGCTATGAGATACGTTTGCTCCTTTCTCCTCCTAACGGGGTGGGCGTGGGCCCTCTGTGCCCCAGCCCCCAAGGCCTGACAGATGGCCCCGTGGCCCGTGGGGACAGCAGGGGGCCAGGGAAGATTGTCCCTCATCCTGGGGGCCCATGTCTCCCGTGCCAGCCCTGGAGTAAGGGGCCTACAGCAGCTGCCCTTTTAGGGTGTGGTCTGCAGCCTGGGGTTGGGGAGGAAATCCCCACACTTGGCAGCTGGATGGAAGCTGTGAGACCACAGGAGCCGACACTCACCACGTCTGATGTGTTGGCAAGACTTGAGGTCAGGGCTGTGCAGGCTGGGTACCACAAGGATGGGGTCAGGCCCCAGGGGGTTGGTACAGGCGGGTGCCAGCCACAGGGGGAGATGCTCCCCTCTGAAACAACACAGTGAGGCTGCATTCACAAGTTGTGAGTTATGAAAACAAAAGGAGAAAAATGACTAAAAATCTTTGAGTGTTTGCAACATGCCTGACTCTGCACCAGGTATATTGTTATCTCCCCTTGTTGTTGTTCAGTCACTAAGTTGTGTCCAGCCCTTTACAACCCCATGGACTGCAGCACGCCAGGCTTCCTGTCCTTCACCATCTCCCAGAGTTGGCTCAAACCCATGTCCATTGTGTCAGTGATGCCATCCAACCATCTCATCCTCTGTCACTCCCTTCTCCTCCTGCCCTCAATTTTCCCCAGCATCAGGGTCTTTCCTAATGAGTCAGCTCTTAGCATCAGGTAACCAAAGTATTGGAGCTTCAGCATCTTCTTTTAAAATGAGGACTTGGAGGATCAGAGAAGCTAAGTGTTTTACGCAAGGTTACCCAGCTAACCAGGGGTGAATGGATGACCATTGAGGCCAATGAGGAGGCTGTAATGCTGGGGTCTGAACTCGGCTGTGTCTGGCTAACTCATCTGCTGAGTTGCATATGCTGTTTCTTTTGGGTCTGCCTCTGACTGTCGATGGGCTTCCCTGTGGCTCAGAGGGTAAAGCATCTGCCTGCAATGCGGGAGACCCGGGTTTGATCCCTGGGTTGGGAAGATCCCCTGGAGAAGGAAATGGCAACCCACTCCAGTATTCATGCCTGGAGAATCCCATGGATGGAGGAGCCTAGTAGGCTACAGTCCATGGGGTTGCAAAGAGTCGGACACGACTAAGAGACTTCACTTTCCTTTACTTTCTGACTGCCAAGCAGCAGAAACACAGGGGGTCCCGTGGACCACGAGGACAGGAGTCCACAGTGATGCCCGAGCTCTGTCTTGCTAACCTTCCGGTATATCTTTCTGCTTCTTCCCTCTAAGGCTTAAGGGATTTGCTGGGACCCTTGTGTTGTGTGAGGCTCCGTGAGTTAGAGATGCTGGAGCTGTGGGGGCAGATCTAAGTGGTCACAGCTTGGGCCACGAGCAGATCCTGTGGGCATGATCCCGGGACCCACTGCATCTCCCAGGCCATGGCCGCTGACCACTCAGCTCGTGGTCCCCGACTCACTCCTGGGGGCACTGTCTGCTCTTGGTGAGTCCGTATTGGTGTATCTCTCTCTGAAATCTCAAAAGTTTCTGTTTAACATTGATTCCATTATGCAGGGTTTGATTCTAAGCTCACTAGGTCATTTTTTCTGAATTCAGATATTCTTCTTTTTCAAAAAAAAAAATAGGGACATTTACCCTTCTCAGGGCCTCTGGCAGCCCACATTCTCACTGCGAGCAGGTGTTGCAACCCAGTCAGCTGGATCTAGCTGGAGTCCCAGATCAGCGGCCTATTGTCTGACTTTTGACTGAGAACCTGAGGCTCAGTTTTCCCCATCTGTGAAATGGGTGTGCCAGTCCCAGCTCTGAGGGTGGAGGCTGAGTGTTCCGTGAGTCCTGTGGGTGAATGTCTGGAGAAGGGGGAGCTCACAAGTGTTGGCCACTGCCCCCCACTCTGCAACGCCTGTCTCCCTCTTCTTCACGTGGGATGGTGGTGGCTCCTCCGTGTTATCTCAGCCTTTCCGGGTGAGTCCCTGCCCCTGGAGCCTGAAGGTTCTGCATCGTCCCTGCTTTGTCTTCCTGCTGGAAGACCTTGGTGCCAGACTGATGGAACGGGGCTGGCCCCCAAAGCCCATCCTGGCCCCTCTTCGTGTGTCTTTCTGCTCTTGGGGGTGATAAATGTCCTCTAGTTTGAGGACAAGAGTGCAGCCCCAAGGTCCCCAGGTTCTGTTTCTCTGCACCGAGCCCACCCAGGCTCCGGCTCCGTGCCCATCCCCGGCCCTCGGCTTCCTCGCTGCCGCATGGGGATTTATGAGCCCCCTTCCCTTCCTCCTCCTTTTTGTGGCTCCACACCACCCCACCCCCTCCATACTTCTCACCAGTGGGATCGTTATTTTAGCAAACAAAATACGTCATTTGGAGGTTAATTCATCATGCCTAATCGTAGCATGTGGATGCCAAGCAGATTTTTAAAATGATGGTCGCCTTTGAGTTTCCTCAGGGAAACCTTGTCAGTGCAGTGACTTTGGAGATGAGCCTGTGTCTCTGGTGACTGCTTCCCCATGAACGTCACCCCTTGCCAGCAAGCAGCACAGTAAGGTGGCGGGGATCTGATTCCAGTTTAGCGCGTTTGTTTGAAAGCGAGTGCCTACAGCCCTTGCCCAGATCAGCAGCTCCTTGCAGGAAGCCAGGTCCAGCCCCTAGGCCCTCAGTGCTGCCCCCCCATCAGCCGCTTGATGTGGGCTGGACCGCATAATGGCAGCACCCCCCCCCCTTCTGTTATCACAGTCCCAGGGAGCCGATGACGACGAATAATACTATTTTATAAAGAAAAGATACAGAACCTGCTTGCTTGGCTCCAAAGCAACAGGAGACATCCCCACACGGAGAGAAGGGATGCTGGGGACCCCGCTGCTGGCAGCTGTGAGGCTTTCATTAAACTGACCTTCACGCGATGGCTAAGGAGGGACAGGGAAACTGAGGCACCGCTGCAGGTGGAACCCTAACGACTGTGCCCCTGCATGGATGTGAGGCTCACACAGACGCCGGGGCCTCCAGGAGGCCCGAGCCCTTCTGAGGTTGCTCTGGGGGGCGAGCACGCCTCCTTTTGATGCCATCCTGGTCTATGACACATGGTCTGATGGGTGGAGGCGTGGGGCTAGAAGGGCACCGGGCTTGGGGTCCGGACACCTGGGTCTGGGTCTTGCACGCCAGGACCCTCTCTGTGATCTGGGGCCGGGCAGACAGAACACGGAAGGGCAGAGGGAACAGCCCGTGGGAAGGCAGAGGGCTCTGAGAGACGAGAATGGCAAGATGGGACTGGAAGTGATTGAACTCACATCCCAGATGTCAGACCCTTCCGGTAGGGAATGTGCATCTCAGCCAGGCGTGGTGAGGGGTCCTGGCCTTTTAACAAATGAGTTCAAGGCTTGCTCAGAAATGGAGTCCCCACACTGGACCCCACTTTATCTAACACCAGTCCAGGTGGATAGTTTTCCCTGCCATGTGGAAGAAAAAGGCCATTGGTGATTTTTTTTTTTTTTTTTGCTTTGTTTGACTTTTCATGGTGGATTAATTAGTGGGCACTCCCAGGGACGGGGGAGCCTGGTGGGCTGCCGTCAGTGGGGTTGCAGAGAGTTGGACACGATTGAAGGGACTTAGCAGCAGCAGCAGCACTGAGCTGAGCCTATGTGCTCATCACCCATGCAGCTACTGGATGGGCTTCCAGGTTCCTGGGACAAGATTGTCTCCGCTGGGGGCCGAGCTCCAGGGCCCAGGGAGAGGGTCCTGCCCCGCAGAGCTGCAGGCCTGGTGGAGGCTGACCACAGAGACCGACCTTACCGCGACTGGGTGCTGACCACACCGACAGCTGCCCTCCTCGGCTGGCGACCCGCTGCCAGATGTCACACCTGAGCCCCCGGCCTGGCCTCCAAGGCTCTCCTGGCCAACTCTAGCCGTATCTTCTGCCCCAGAAGCCCCCACACTAACCCAGCTCAGTCAGGGACCTTCCCGAGGTTCTTCTGATACACGGCGCCTCTTTGTAACTCCTTGTGAAGGTACCCCTGCCCTATCGCAGCTCCTCAGCCCCCCTGTTCGACCAGCAGACTCCTCCAGCTACATTCAGGTGGACCCTGGGGTCAGATGGATCTGAGGATAAACGTTGACTCTGCCACTGATTGCAGATGTGACCTTAAGAAGCACACCTAGGCCTCCTGGGCTCATGTGTCCATCTGTGAACCAGGAACCATGATGGCATAGTAATAGCACAGCCTTCACTGGTTTGTTGTGAAAGGCAAGGGGAACTGAGCATATACAACACTTGAACACTGCAGAGGGCTCAGTAACTGTCAGTGATCACCTTCGTCACCACCACCACCACCACCATCCACATCACCACAGCAACCATCTTAATCACCAGCACCCCCGTCGTGACATCAGTATCACCACCACCAGCACCACCAGCACCACCACAGTCATCACCTAACCACCACCACCACCATCATGGTGTCAGCATCACCACCACCTCACTACCATCACATCACCACCACCACCACCACCACCACCACCACCACCACCACCACCAACATCACCGTTATCTTAATCACCAGCACCCCCGTCATGACATCAGTACCACCACCACCATCGCCACCACCACCATCACCACCATACCCATCATCACCATCACCACCCCCCCCACCAGACCACCACAGTCATCACCCTAACCACCACCACCACCATCATGGTGTCAGC
>NW_011494914.1:749800-749923 GCF_000754665.1 Bison bison bison | reverse complement strand
TATCACCACCATCATCACCACCATCATCACCACCACCACCAACCACATCACCGTAGCAACCATCTTAATTACCAGCACCCCCGTCATGACATCAGTATCACCACCACCACCATCGCCACCATA
>NW_011494914.1:745389-749513 GCF_000754665.1 Bison bison bison | reverse complement strand
TCACCACCCCCCCCACCAGCACCACCACAGTCATCACCCTAACCACCACCACCACCATCATGGTGTCAGCATCACCACCACCTCACCACCATCACATCACCATCACCACCACCACCCTCTTAGCTTGTGAAGCCTCACACAGGCTGGGGCTTAGAATCCAGGTCCAACCCAGGTCTTCTTGGCAGTAGTTGCCTCAGATCAGCTGGGTTGATTCGTGGGCATCTTTCTTTCCACGTGGGAACATTCCAGGCTGTCCTTGGACAGGCAAACGCACCTGTCTTCACGGTGACATCTTGTTCTTGTTCCTCTCAACGTGACACAAGCCAGGGCACTGACCTTTTCTCTGGGCTGGCTCTGGAGCCCCCAGAGATCACCGCTTGTCCACAGAGTGTGCTTCCAGGGGCCCCCCTGCAGCAGGGCTGGAGAGGCCCAGTCCTGGAGTCCGTCTGTAGGTTCCCCTTCCTGGGCCGTCTCAGTCTCCCGCTCAGAGCAAGGCCCGCTGTTCTGCTGCAGGCGTGCTCAGTTGCGTCTCTTTGCGACCCCATGGACTATAGCCCACCAGGGCCCTCTCTCCTTGGAATTCTCCAGGCAAGAATCCTGGAGTGGGTTGCCATTTCCTCCTCCGGGGGATCTTCCCGACCCAGGGATCGAACCCATGTCTCCTGCATCTCCTGCACTGCAGGCAGATTCTTTACCGCTGAGCCATTAGCAAATGGTCAGGCTGAGGAGTCTTGGCCGTAATATTTTCTCTTCCTTCGAGGATGGCTTTTGTTTTGTTCCCTTTAATGAGACAGAAGGAAAGTCAGGGGAGGTGAACTGACCTTGGCAGGAGCATGCATTACATACCAGACCCTGTTGTGCAGACGGCTTTCACCTTGGTTCCTTAGACTGGGCAGTGACTGCAGAGGCCAGGGTTGTCAGCTGCATCTGCAGAGGAAAAGCCTTAGGTCACGGGGCTCAGGACGCTTACCTGATGTCACACGGTGCATAAGTGACAGAACCTGGGATCACAAGTGTTCACACCAGCAGCTCTTCAAGATCCTCTGTGCTCAAGTTTCCCAGCAGAAGCAGCCTGGAAGAGTCCTGCTTTGGAGCTGCCTGTGTTAGCCGCTCTGTCGTGTCCGACTCTTTGCGACCCTGTGGACTGTAGCCCGAGAGCCTCCTCTGTCCATGGGGATTCTCCAGGCAACAGTACTGGAGTGGCTAGCCGTTCCCTTCTCCAGGGGATCTTCCCGCCCCGTCTGAGCCACCAGGGAAGCCGGCTGGCTGGGGTTCGAATCCCAGTCCCGCCGCATCCAAGCTTCATGCTTCCTGATCTTTCTGTACCTCTGAGATCTCGTCTGTGTGAGGCTGACGGCTCCTGGCAGAAATGCCATCAGCCTCACAGGTAGCTCAGTGACTCAACAGCGGCGAGAGGTCCGTTGACCCAGGCAGAGCTCTGCAGGCTGCGGGGGGAGATCAGTCAGGGGCCACGGAGGGGGATTTGATCAGACTGGCGTTTTGGAAACATGGCCCTGGCTGTAGCGTGGTGGGGGGCGGTGGGGAAGGGAGGGGTCCAGGGGTCCCTCGAGGGCCGAGGAGAACCTGAGTGGTCCAGGTGAGAGAGGGCGGGGCTCCCTGGGAGTGACATCAGCCAAGCGGGAGGAAAGTGGAGGGTCTGGGGAAGATGAGAATGGGCCATGATGGTGGCAGTTGGGCAGGGGAATGGGGAGAGGGTGTGTCACAGGACCCCAAGCTTTGGTATGGGGCGTCTCAGTGGTCTGTGCTGCCTGAGGTGGAACCTAGATGAGGGCTGGGCTTGGGGCATCTGATGCAGTCAGGAGATCTGCTTGGACGGGGCGGTCTTCAGCTTTCAAATGTTTTTAAGGTCCAGAAGCATTTCTTCAAAAAGGACCTCAGAGCCTGACATGCAAAACAGAGTTGTGGTCCCGCCAACTGGTCCTGCCCACAGGTGTCCGTGGAGCCACAGGCCTCGCTGAGTGGGGAGGAGCAGCTGTGTGGCCCCAGGATCCTGACAAGTACCTGCTACTCATGATCACGCTTGCAGCAGCCCGGGCTGCCACTGATGGTAATAAATGACGTGTGGACCGTCCCGCTGGGATTCCCCAGGAGAGAAAACCAGGCACCTTCTCCACAGAGTATCTCATAAATTCACAGCCACCTGCGTCTGCCTTGCTTGGCAGGGACCACAGACGCGGCTGCCAGGGCCTCCCCCCCACCCCACCGCGATCAGACAAAACAAGCCTGGGGCTGTTGGCGCGCGCCTTTTGCCATCGGCAGGTACGGGAAGTGGCCCTTGTTCTTGTGTGTCTCAGCGATGTCCGTCAGCCTGGGCACCGAGAGGCGGACGTGGAGGGCTGGGTCTGGGTGAGGCTGTCAGAGCATCCCTGCAGCCCGGTCCTCCTTGGCATCTCTGGTCCGTCTGCGGACGACCTTCCTCTCCGCCTCTCTTCCTTCCTCCCCTGCTCTTGCCCTCCCCCCTCCCCTGCACCGCCGTCTCTGAGACACTGTCCACATCCCTCACCCTGGCCCCTCCACGGACTTCGTGGCCATCGGTGGGCTATGTGCTCCCCGGTCTGGGCTTGTCTATCTCGCTCCCCCAAGACGGCCTACTCTGCGGAGGCAGGGAGCTCTCTGGCTCACAGTGGGCTCAGGCCCTTGGGCTACAGTCGTGGGCTGAAAGCATCCATTCATTCATTTCTTTACTTAGTCTCTGAGGCACCGCTTGAACACCTGTCCCTAAGACGCCCTGGTTGGGCGGTCACCCAGTCCAGCCTTCAGGAAAGTGGGAGAAACCATGACTCAAGCCATTGGGAGATGAGGGAAGGCCCTGGCTCGAGTCCATGTGCACTCCAAAACGTGACCCGGCGGGAGGGACTTAAGTCACAGAAGCAGTTTTATGGGGATGCATGTAATTTGTGCATCCAGGTTCCCAGTCCCGCCGTCCCAGAAGCAGGTTAGAATAGTCCCAGGCTCTCTGTGGAGTACCAGCTCCCCAAAACGGAATTGTGTGACACTTCCATCCCAGGCTGCATTAACAGAAGTATTGGGCCTACGGCAAGGGAGGTGATAGTCTGTGGTATTTTTCAATGACCTGATTACCCTGAATGCTGTTCAAGTGAGGTCTCACTTTAAGAGCAGTGGCAACAGTCTTCGGGGTGTCCAGAACACCATGGCCAGAATGGCGAGCCAGCACATTCATAAATACAGCTGTGAGGCGCAGAGCACGGGGCTCCGACAACCTGCGCCTGACTTTCTGCTCTGCCGCTTGCTAACTGTGTGAGCCTTAACAAATTCATTAATCTCTCCGAGTCTCGAGTTCTTCATGTGTAAATAGGAATGATCTTATCTCTGCTGCAGGGTTGTTGGAGAATTAAACAACAGCATCTCTGTGATGCCTAGCACAGTAAGAGATGACAGGACAAAGAAAGGGGCGATTCTGGGGCAGGTTCTCAGGGGACCCCTTCCACCCTCATTGTTCAGTGGCTAAGTTGTGTCTGACTCTTTGCGACCCCAGGGACTGCAGCACACCAGGCTCCTCTGTCCTCCACCATCTCCTGGAGTTTGCTCAGCTTCGTGTCCATTGAGTCGGTGATGCCATCCAACCATCTCATCCTCTGTCGCCCCCTTCTCCTGCCTTTCAATCTTTCCCAGCATCAGGGTCTTTTCAAATCAGTCAGTTCTTCGCATCGGGTGGCCAAAGTATTAGAGCTTCAGCTTCAGCATCAGTCCTTCCAATGAACACCCAGGACGGATCTCCTTTAGGATGGACTGGTTGGATCTCCTTGCAATCCAAGGGACTCTCCAGAGTCTTCTCCAACACCACAGTTGCCACCCTTGGGGGTTGGTCGTTCCGCGTCTGCGAACCACTGACAGGCCTGGGTGCCTGCGCACTCAGGAGGCGGCGTTGGCTCTGACACTCGCTAGGAAATTGCTTATTATGGGGCTGTGAAACCGTGCATTGAATTCACGCAGTTTATTTTTAAATAAATTTGGGGGAGTGGGAAAACAAAGAGAGACAATTTAAAAAGAACATTCTCCAAGCATAATGAAGGCTTTGGCAAGGGCCCAGAACCTGACCCCGAATCGCAGCTCCAGAGCTCGAGCTGGTGACAGACACCCCC
>NW_011494914.1:727719-745289 GCF_000754665.1 Bison bison bison | reverse complement strand
GCCCGCCCGCCCGCCTTCCCACGCCACCCGGGGGGCTGCATGTCAGCTACATTTTCAGCTTTGCCTCTGAATGGCTGAGCTTCCTAGAGCCTCAAATCCTCTGCTCTGGGCTGCAGGAAGATTTATGGGGGATTGGAGAGCAGCTTAAAGAAGGAAGGATCCCTTTTCCTACAAAGGGCTTTTCAGCCATCACCGCCTGCCCCAGATTACACGTCCCCTCTTCACATATGGAGGGGGCGAAGGGGAGAGTGCAGGGGGTCTGTAATATCACAGGGCCTGGCCTCCTGGGGGAGGTGCCCATTCACCTCCAGGGCTCCCATCCAGAGCCCCCTTTGGGTACAGCCCCTGGAAGTCTCCCCCACTAAGGACCACCCCTCAGGCTTAAAGGACATGTCAAGTCGTGTCCCCCGTATGGTTTGAAAGCTGTGATTCTTGGTCCCTGAAGCAGCGTTTACAGATGAAATTGGCCAAGTGCAAGTGAGTCCCCCTCTCTAAGCTCCGTTTCCCCATCCATGAAACTGGGATAATAGTGAGAACAGCATAAACAGAAGTTCTGGGACAGTGAGCAGGCGGCTCCTGAGGCTCCTGCCGGAGGAGGTCCTCTTGTGGAGCGTCTGCTGTGTCCGCGGCCCGTGCTGGGTGCCCAGGACAGGCGAGCTTCCTATCAGACCATCCGCTTCAGCACCCAGGAAGAGCCTGGGGGAGACTGTGCCCACAGAGGGCACGAGCTCTGCTCACGGTCACCAGCCTCTCGTGTCTGAGATGGGACGCGAGCCCCTGACCTCCAACCAGAGCTGTGCTGAGGACACCCGGAGGGCTGGAAACCAGGATTGCCGCCGTTTTTCTTCGATTCTGATGAGCGAGCCTGGCAGAGGGAGGG
Organism: Bison bison bison; assembly: GCF_000754665.1. Lineage (NCBI taxonomy): Eukaryota > Metazoa > Chordata > Mammalia > Artiodactyla > Bovidae > Bison > Bison bison. Next base: position 744,409 of record NW_011494914.1, on the reverse strand, counting down.
AGCGATGAGCCCCCAGTTTCCCGCCCTGAGCGTGCAGGCTGGCTCCGGGCATGGAGGAGGCGGGAGGGAGAAGTTTGTATTCAGAGGACCAACCGGTCCATCTGGGAGCTTCGTCATTACTGTTGTTGATAATGAGTTATACGGAAGCTGAGGATAGAATTAACAGCTCGGGTAAAACCGTTTCAAATGAGGGTCCTTGGCAGCTCGGCTGACTTAATTTTGATTGCAAAATTACACATCAACGCCGTCAAAGCTTTCCCCCCAAAGAAAGAAGTTTGCCCGTGACCGTCGGCGGCTGTTTTCCCGTTCTCCCGGCCGCTCCTGGCCTGTGAGCGAGCATGCTGGTTTGTGGCGCTGCAGCTGGAGCGTTCCAGGACCTTCTCCTGCGTCTGCAATTGCTCACCGCATCCCCATGCTGCTCCGCCTCATGCCCAGCTGAGGTGCGCTTCTCAGGGTGAATCGGCGGTTTTCCATTTGCCCGGCGCCTTCTGGCTGCAGCCTGGAGTTGCTTTCATGCTGCGCTTTGTCCCAGCTGAGCCCCGGCCTCGGTGCGCACGGCCCGTCCCCGCCTCGGTGTTTCGTCTCCGTGCACTTTGTTCCTCCCTCCTGAGGTCTGTCTGCCGGAGCATCCACATCCCATCCCCTAGACCACTCTGCAGTGGCAGCACGCCTCTCCTGGGTGTCTCCACCCCAGGAACCTGCCCCAGGCCTCGGTCCAACTGATGGGTGTCTCCCTGCTCTGGGGAGCTCCTGGAGGCAGAGAGGGGAGGCCTTAGCACCAAGCAGAACCGGCCTTTTGCTGAACATTCTGGGGCCTCCTGCACAGAGCCAGGCTGTTTATCCCGAGGTCCCTCTGCTGTGTTTCTGTGGAGGTTCGCAAGGGCTGTGCCCACCCATGTCCTGGCTGCAGACTCTGAGGGCACAGGGGCCCCTGATCCTGGTTTGAGAGGCCGCCCGTTCTCACCTCGGCGAGCGGATGTACCGAGCAGACTCCAAGACCAGGGAGGCCCCATCCTGCAGTCTGCTCACTCACTCCTTCCAGCCCCGAGCGCCAGCTGAAGAGCCCGCCTTGTCCTCCCGGAGCACCTCAGGACGCCTCCCTGGTTTCCATGGTGACGTCGGTTTCCATCCTGACTGCTCCGGAGAGGGATTATAAGTTCATCATTTCGTGCTTGGGTCTGGCGCTCCGCCTTCCTCAGCCACCAGGCTTCGGTGTCTTGTGGGACTTTATTCATACATTATCTGATGGAAAAAAAAAAAAAAGGATGAGTTGCAGCCAGAGTTATTTCCTTCTCCCTGGGGCCTGAGGATCCTCGTGTTGGAAGATGAACCGGGACACTTGAGAGGCTGGCCGGGCAGCCTGGAACTCCTGGTGTGCCCCACGGGTGTGGGAATTGCAGGTTTTAATCACTGGTGGATGAACTGAGTTGCCACGGGCTTGCCTACACACGCGTCCCGGGAGCCATAGGGGTGGGGAACGTCCGCTCACCACAGATCGTGACCCTGCTGGTCACTGGGTCACCTGATGTTGCTGAGTTTCTCCCGTGGAAATTGGCTGCAGCAGCAAGGGGACGGCCCGCACCCCAGGCCCCCCGGGCGTGGGATTTTTGGACGATATGGCCTGACTCACCCATTTTCTATCTTTCTATTCATACTCTCTGGCCAAGTTAGCCTCTGACCCTGCATGGCCTAGAGCCTGCTGAGCCCAAGGCTGGCGTCTTGGTGGCCATCAAGGCCTGAGGCCTCGTCTCTGAGCAGACCACGCCTTGCAGGTAGTATCCCGAGGGGGCCCGAGCCCTGTGCTGTCCCCCTGAGTCTGCAGTGGCCGTCTGCCCCTGCTGACTCTCTGCTCAGGTGGACGATGGCTGGGAGGAAGGGCCTTGAGCAGGGACACCCCAGCCAAAGCATACCTTCCTGTGGGCCTCTGAGCTTCGGTTGAGGTTCAGTTGCCAACAAATCGACAGATGGCTGGTCTGGGTTGGGACTGGAGGGATCCTCAGCAGGAAGTGTCTGACCAAGTCCATCCATCACTGGCCTGGTGTGTGATGAGATAGGCCCAGGGCAGGATAGGGGCATGGGACAAGGGGAGGGCCGGTGAGTCTGTCTGGTCCAGCCCCGGCTGGGGTGAGTCCCCCTGGACACCTCATTCAGGTCCTCCACAGGTGTGTGCTTGCTTGCCCCTGGTGATGGGGAGCTCACTGCCATGATGAGGGGAGACTCAGCCTCAGATGGGAAGCTGTGTTTTTTCTTCCTTCTGAGTCAAGTATGGGGGTGCAGAAGCATCCAATGGGGGTGCTGGGGTCTGTATCAGCATCTCACTCAGAGGATAAACGGGAAAATCCAAGAAGCATCTGGGCCAGCTCCACAGACCTCCCAGGACACGAAACCCCCACGTTCCCACGGCCTGGGCTGGGTGAGCACTCTGATTCTGGGCCTGGCGGCATCTCAGGCAGTGCACTGCTCTAGCATTTCTGGAGAGAGGACCCGCCAGGGCCAGCAGGTGAGCTCTTGTCTCATGTGTCCAGTTCTTGTGAACAGTGCTGATGAGCGTGAGGGGGGCTCACCTACACTACCTCAGTTTGCATGGGGGAGCGTCTCAATTTGGGCCGGATCACCCAGAGCCGGCCTGGGCCAGCCCAGCAAAAACGATAATAACAGCCAAGCAACAGCACAAAGGAAGAAGGAAATGGCAGCCTTTGGAGAAGGGAGTAGCAACCCACTCCAGGATCCTTGCCTGGAGAATCCCACAGACAGAGGAACCTGGCGGGCTGTACAGTCCATGGGGTCGCAAAGAGTCGGACACGACTGAGCAAGTTCCACTTCACTTCAACAGCACTAACAGAGCAACACACACATTTGCACATTTCAGCCTCACTGAAATAAGCATCCGCCTGCCCAAGCGTCCTTAGAGACGACAGATCAGAGAGTGTCCGCGGGGTGGGGAGAGGTGGGAACAAATGTGGCTGATTTCTTGTCGGGTAGACCTGGCCGGGCTCTCCATCTCATTCAAACCCATTTCTCTCCCATCAGCTGCATGGGATCTAAGTGTGAGTTACTTAACTGCTCTGCACATCAGCAGTCAAGGGGATAATAGGAGGACCTACTATAGTCATGGGGTTGTTATGAAGATTAATTTGGTGAATTGCTTACAGCTTAGAAAGTTCCAGATTAGCGCCTGCCATATAAACACAAGAGCTGGGTGAATTCAATGCAAGGTGATGTGCGGGCAATTCTCGACGCCTAACAGGAGCGCAGTGGGTAGTGGTCTCTGCCTTCCTGGCTGCCCCAAAGCTCATGTGGACAGAGCTCTGTGACCATGCACACTGTGCCCACCTCTTCTGTCATAGGATGCCCCCTCACCGGGTTGTAAATCATGCGATATACGCCTATGACAGACAAACCTGCAGGCATGCAAAAGAGAAAAGAAAGCAGTTTGCTAATAACCTGTTCTTACACTCAGACTGTTTCTATCTGGTCTGTTTTCCTCGCACACACACATCTTTGTGCATTCACACGTAGGTGTGCGTGAATGTAGTCGTTAGCAGTTACAAGGAGCTTCCCGGTTAATCAGGAGTCTCCTCAGGGTACTGGCCCTGCACCAGGGCTGGGATCCGAACACGGCGTGGGTCGTGCTGACTGCTTTCCAGGAGTTTATAGTCTCCTGGCAGAAACTGACACACGCAGAGATTTTCCACATACTTGTGAAAGTGCAGGAAGGACCTGCTGCGGATCGAATCTCAAATAACTCCCATAACATCGTGTATGAGTATTTTCTGATCGCGTTTGACTGTGTTCCTGTGATGTGTGTTTGCTGATTGAGTTAAATGGTAGCGCTACAGTTGATTCGCCCAACAGACGCTGCTCCTAGCTTGTTATTCTAAGTCAAGAATGCCGAGATGACACGCAGACACAGCTTCGGGTGTTGACAAGCGGGTGTGTTAGCCCGGCCCCAGAGCTGGGGGCAGCATTGGGCTGACAGATCAGACCGTCCGCCAAGGGTCTGATCCTGGTGGAAGGAAGGCGCTCACAAAGCCACATGGCTGCGGTCTCAGCTGGAGCTCCCGTGACATTTACCACTGGGGCCTCCGGTCTGAAAGCCGAGACCACATCTTGATGCATGTTGAGATTGTTCTGCCAAATTTGCCCCATCATTAACTTTCAATCACTGTTAATTTTAGACAGGGCTCTTAATTCAGGTTTTCTGTCTTTGTCAAGTTGATGGAGATGGGTCTGTTTTTAGCTCTGGTGGGAGGTGGCGGGGTGGTGCTCCTTCACCCAGGACTGTCGAACACTCTCCGCCACAGCTGGTGATGAAATGCCAGGCTTGTGATTTAGGGAAATCAGCTCAGGAAGTTTATGTGTGGAGCTAGATTTGACAGGTCTGCTTTGTAACAAGTCACTCCCGTGAAGGCAGCGTTCTGCCTGAGATACACGAGATGCAATTCAGCCATATGTTTGGGTCTCAAACAGAATTGTTCCCATCCTTGTCCTTTGCAGGAAGATAAAGTGACTTCACCCCGAGGAGAGCTTGTAAATTAGATTTCAAACATAAAGGTCTTTTTGTGTTCAGGAACCCAACCATTCCACCATTTCCTTCTCTTCAAACAAGTTACCAATATATGCCAGTTTTCACAATGAAAGACATATAGATATATTTCCCCCTCTACTTTTAGCTATAATTCCTTAGACTAACCTGAAGTATGGAGGGAAGCAGGGTCGACCTTAGTTATTACAGATAATATGTATATCGGAAGATGGTGGCTGTTCTTGGCTATGAAAATGAAACCAGTTTGGCTGATGAAAGTGACCTTGAATGAAACGGACATCTCTGTTGAAATTTACTCGACTGCTTCTTCTCCTGGTTGATGGTTATTATTAGGGATCCATTCAGAGGACATAAAGCTCTTGTCTGACGCGTTCCCTTCCTGCTGTTCAGGGGACCCCTGAGCCAGGCTCTGCCCACGGCATCCCCAGGTTGCTGCCCATTTCCACCACTCCCCTCCAGACCCACTGCCCACTGCCACTGTCACTGACCGCTGAGGATAAGCCCAGGTCTGCCCCACCCAAGCCTGGGTTCCATCTGTGAGAGTCTTCATTAGAGGAGAGGTCAGGTTTCTCTTCTGGCCCCATTGTGCCACACGACACAGATGAATTCTTGGCATTTGTAATTGACCTTGGCTAAGGAGGCAGCAAGAGAGCCTTTTATCAGATCCCGCTCCATTTTTCAGTATCATACCGAACCCATCTTTGTTTGATCTGATGTAATCAGCACGTCGATCACACATCCGAAGTGCAAGTGTGCGGGTACCTTGGAATTCTGTGGCCCTGGACCCTGTGCTGGGAGGGTGGCTGAGGATGCCTGGGATGGAGGGAGGCAAACTGGGGAACAGGTCACCTCTCTGTGTGGACTTGCTTTGAAAAGAAGGACTTGTTTAGAAATTGCAGGTGGGCTCTGGTTTATTCCTTAGTTCACTGGTTTGTGGCAAGTTCAGCAGGGGCTGGGAGACTGGAGCCTCGGGGGAGCGAGGGCGGTCAGGACTGCTGTTCAGGGGTCAGATGCAGCCTGTGCTATCCCAAGGCAGAGCTGGGGCTGACAGGCAGACCCTCGGGGAGTCAGGTTCAGCTAAACACAAAGAGGAGCTTTGGGAAGTAGGCAGCCTCCCGTCATATGAAGTACGCGAGCTAAACGGCCACGTGGCTGGGGTGCTGCAGTTACAACGGTGTGTGAATGAGGCTTTACCATCCACAGGTGAGATTTATGTGGTATTCACCTCCCCACTAAACATTCTTCTCATGCAGATATTGTTGGAGTCCCATTTTACAGATAGGATGTCCAAGGCTGGGAGGGATGGGCAACTTGCCCAAGCTGCTTAGCTAGAATGGGGCAGAATCTTATAGACCCTGAGGTTTTCTGGACTCTTTTTCTCAGCAGAGACAAGGGACTCACTAGCAATGTGTTGCTTTGTTTGGAAGATTTATACTAAGGCCACTCTGAAAGTCCCGCATTCTTTCAGGCTGTGGCATGCTCAGAAAACATGGTGAAGAGAGCTGCAGGCATTTGCTTTTTAGAAACCACCCAATGTTATTTTTAAAATTCTTTTCTTAAAATACTTAGTCCCAGACGTTCAAAGCATCCACTGGGATGGTTTCCTTCTTCCTGGAGCTGGTCCTACCCCGACCCATCCCCCAAGTCCACCAGCTCCATTCTGCCTCCCCAGCCACCCAGTGCCAGCTGGGGGCCGGGTTAGGAGAGGTGAGACATCTATGGTCACGGGCCTCCAAAGTAGCAGCCACTTCCAGAAAAGGTGTGAACATCTGATGCTTCCCCGGGCCGGGGGGCGCAGTTCCTGGGAGTGTCACTAGAAGAACCTTCTTTTGGGGGCAGAGTCTTGCAAAGAGGCTGCCTCGGTGAGGATGCTTGTGTAGCAGAAGCTGAGATAACAGCCAACGTAGGTGGGAGGTGGGTCACTGTTCTCAAAGACTCGCTCAACATCAGCCTGGGATTCCGGGCTTAGCCTGAGCCTCTGTACACTCTCTGTTTAGACACTGAGTCGTGTCCGACTCTTTGAGGCCTCATAGACGGTAGCCCTTCAGGCTCCTCTGTCCATGGGATTTTTCAGGCAAGAATACTGGAGTGGATTGCCATTTTCTCCTCCAGGGGATCTTCCCGACCCAGGGATTGAACCCGTGTCTCTGGTGTCTCATGCACTGCAGGCAGACCCTATTCCACTGAGCCACCGGGGAAGCCCTGTGTGCAAGCCTGGCTCTATTTGAAGGGAGCTGCTGCTCACAGATAGGAATCTGGCCTGCACGTCCTCCAGCTTTTTGGCTTTTCAGAAATAGTGCTCACAGAGGCTGAGCTTCTGTGGGCAGGCCGGTCTTACAGAAACGGAAGTTGCCGAGGCTTGTCGGTGATCTCACTGATGCTTCTGGTCCTGTTGGGGTTCTGTTGGCGAGGTGGTGAGCTCCCTGTCACTGGATTTCCGGGTTGCTGGGGCCGTGGCAGGGAAGCTGGGCATGTCAGGGATTCTGTAATCAGAGAAGCTGGGTGTTTTCTCAAAAGTGGAACTTCTGCCGCCGTGGAGGGGGCGGGACAGGAGCATCCAATGACCCTGGAGGCCTGGCAGGGGCCACACTCTTGTGTCCATCGTCCTAGAGCCTGGCCCGGGTGAGCACGCCTCTGACCGTGCTCTGCTTCCCTTCTCATAAGCTGAGGGCAGCCCAGGCCCTGGGCTCGTCTTGGGTAAACCACACAGAGCAGGAGAGGACGCTCTGTTTATTTTGAGTTTCTTTTGTGGGCTTTCCATTGACTTCCTTGTTGGAGTTGCTCTGTTTTCCATTTCTAGAAATGGTGTGAAAGTTTCCCATTTAAGTAAAAGAAGTGAAGTGTTATTCGGTCAGTGGTATCCAACTCTTTGCTACCCCATGGACTGTAGCCCGCCAGGCTCCTCTCTCCATGGAATTCTCCAGGACAGAACACTGGAGTGGGTAGCCATTCCCTTCTCCAGGGGATCTTCCCAACCCAGGGATCCAACCCAGGGATCCTGTACTGCAGGTGGATTCTTCACCATATCTAAAAAACTTCCGAAGGTGCCCTCCTGGCGGGTGATTCTGGTGCAGATGTTGAAGGCGGTCCCTGTATGATCAGACACGGGTTTTTTTGAGGCATTTGGCTAAGCGATGCCGACAAGGATTCCTGGCCCTGTTTTAAGGGGCCTGGGGTGGGCCTCTGACCTGCAGCCAAGCTGAGAGAGTGTTCAGGCCGGGGCTGTGAGAGAAACGGGGACCCTAGAGCCAGGAGATGAGCCCTGGAGGGGGCAGGCTGTGCTCGAGGCTGCCTCACATTAGGGACAGCTTTCCCCAGGATGTGACACCAAAGACCTGCCCTCCCCACCAGCCCCTGCCACTGGCAGCTGCCCTTAAAATGTCCCCTTTCGGAAGAAAGCCCTCTTCCTCCTCCTCCCCGGGGAAGGTTGAGTCACCCCAAGGTGACTGGGCGAGGGGCCTCTGGGCAGAAGGAAATGCCCCTCCAGCTGCCCCCCTCCACACCCCTACCATTCTCTTTCTAATTCAAAGTACGATTTAAACCTTCTTTGAAGCAATGTCCCAGAATAGTTGGTAGCAGACACGACTAATCTCCAACCTCCCGAGACGTCCCACTGAGAGCGGTGGGGTCATCCCCACCCTCCTCTGCCCTGACAGCCTGACAACTCTGGGGTACCAGCTGTATGTAGCCTGCAGCTGCTCACAGCCAGAGGACCTACTGTGTGCCAGGTGCTGGGGAGGCGGGAAGGGCAAGCCCTTGGTCCCTGTGCTCCCGGGGGGACGGACCCCAACCGTGAGGTATCAGAGGAGACGCGATGCCATGCATTCGGCAGTAACGAAGAGGAACCAACCCCCTTCTCCGGGAGCCTCTGGGGAGAAAATGGGATGGTGAACGAGGGTGGGATACGAGGAAGAAAGTGACACAGGTCAGAAGACAGGGAGTCATCGGGAAAGCCTGAGACGGGAGAGGCGCCGAGGACCGTGAGGGGTGGGTGGCATCACTCGGGGGTGGGGAGGCATCTCAGGGCCAGGAGTAGGGTAAAGCTGGTGCCTGGGGCTGAGTGGGGGAGTGATGGAGGGGACAGTACTGGCCCACAGGTCTGGGCTGCAGGTGAGGGGTCTGGGCCGCAGGAGACACGGGGGCGCTCACGCCTGGGTGTGCAAGCCTCGCCCTCCTCGTCTACACTGATGCGGCAGCACTGGGAGTAAAGCGGGTTCCCGGGTGACGTCTCCAGGCCGTCCCACACCTAATGCGAGGCACAGAGTCCAGGCCCCTCTGGATGGGCCCCACAACTGGTCAAGGCCACCGATATGAGTTTGAAATTGATTTCCTGCCCGCCCTGCGGCCGAAGTGGAAAGGGCTTATTGGCCCATAGATTGATTGGGTCCCAGTGACATTGAAAAAGTCATTCAGTGATGCCCGACTCTTTGCAACCCCATGGACTTATAGTCCACAGAATTCTCCAGGCAGAATACTGGCCTTTCCCTTCTCCAGGGGATCTTTCCATCCCAGGGATCCAACCCAGGTCTCCCGCATTGCAGGTGGATTCTTTACCAGCTGAGCCACCAGGGAAGCCCAAGAATACAGGAGTGGGTAGCCTATCCCTTCTCCAGCAGATTTCCCAACCCAGGAATTGAGCCAGGGTCTCCTGCATTGCAGGCGGATTCTTTACCAACTGAGCCATCAGGGAAGCCCCATACTGGGTCCCAGGCTGGTCTGTAAACCCTGGAATGGAGCATAAAATGGTGCTGATGTGCCTGTATGTTTATAGGTTTGCTGAGATTCTTAGCAGGGTCCCCTTCCAGAGGAGAGGTGACAGCCGCTGTCCTCCTAGGTGAGGGGGCACCTATTGCCGACCGGCCTGCACTACAGAACCCAGGAGTGACGGGGGCTGGGGGGCAGGCCGCAGCTGGACAGCAGAGGTGGTGGGCTGGCGGGGGTCTCCTGCAGATACGGAGCTCTGTACCAGGACCCACTGCCGGGGTCCAGCCCCGGCTGATCCAGCGTATTCGAAGGGGAGATGGCTTCGGCGACTATTTAAATATTCATCAAAGATATAAAGAGTAATAGAATGAAGATAGCTCAGTAGGAAAATTCAGTGGAGAAAAGAGGCTGAGTAGCTTGGTTTATGTGGGAGACCAATAAAACTTCAAGACAAGAAGTTTGCACCACTTACGTAGGTCACAGGAGTCCTTCCGTTCTCCTGAAGGAGAGGAGACACTGAGGCCTCCCCGGTCGGATCTTAGAAGCCCAGGCATAATTAGTAAGCATGGCAGGTTCTGCGCTCCAGATGGAGACTCGGCCAGAGTGAGAGAGAGAGCGACATGGGGAGACCAGTATTTCGAGAAACTGATCCCAATTCTTTATTTTTCAGAGTCTGTTTTTATACACTGAGATGCTATACAAAAGTCACGTAGGGACAGCAGTCCTGACTTTTATTAAAGTCAGGTGCTTCACACAAATGTATACAGAGGTCTTAGGGGTGTTACATCATCTTCTGGCCAGGGGGCCTGCTGACAATTTACGATCCTCTCCTTGTGACAGTGGTCAGTCAACCAGAACACTTTTTTCTCCAAGGGTGATTATTCTTAAAACAGATGCCACCCAAATAAATTTACATTCCTATACGGTGAGGGTGTAGTGGGTTTTAGTTAAGGAAAGAATTTACTTAGCCTAAGGTCTAATGTGATTTATATCAAAGGTTAATACTTATTTCTTCTATATATTCATTAATGTGTGTAAGGGCAGGGGATGTGGAATCTTAGCAACAAACATTGGCTCAACAAATGAAAAACCCTTCACCAATATAATTTCTAATCAGCCCACTATACTTATACTAATGGTTTTCTAACTTTTCTAAGGAACCTGTTTTTAGAAGGTTTAAAGCGTCTCGTGCCTCTCACGGTTGGGAGGCCGTGAGCAATCACATGTGGCCGGACAAGCCTGTCAGGCAGGCTAGAGAACCTTCAGAGGAGTTTGTAGGTTGAAACACTCCTACCATGCCCAGGAATGATTATTAACTGGAGCTCTAAGTTAACTCCTTCTCCGAAAGAGGTGGTGGGGGACAGCCCCCCGTAAAGTCCGAGGTGTAGGGGAGAGCACAAAGTAGTAAAGTAGGCAGGCTCTGGTTATGGGGGTAGATGCTCGAGGATTTCCAGGGGGACTCCTGAGGCTCGATCCTGCCTTTGTGTATGTCGAGCCTCCTTCCTCATGACCTTTGCCATGGGCGGAGTGCCTCATGCCAGCCCCCAACAGCCCACGACCCATTTAGAGACCCACAAAAGTGTTTTACTGTCCTTTAAAATCAGAAGAAGAAGAAATAAAGTTTTAGGTCATGGAAACGTTTTGATATATAATAGGAATATATTCTTTTTTTTTTTTACGCCAATGCAGCTGCAAAATAGAAGTGTTGATATCTTTTATGGAGGAAGTGGCCCACAGAGGCCCAAATGCCTGAGGCCCCCAGAAGTCATTTTGCACCCCCAGATGGCTGAGAGGAGCCGATTCTGGAAACAGGGAGAGAATCCATTGTTGGTCTCTCCCACTGGCTTTCTTGGGAGATAAATTTGTCTTTGCAGGTCTCAGAGGGGCCCTGGTGGATTCTTTCCAAGCTGGTAGCTGATCCACCAGCCTCCCTGCTTTCCTGACACTCCTGAGGGACGGGTCTTTCTGGGTGACCTGCCTGTCTGGACTCCGTGAGGTCAAGAGACTCGTTCAGGGGCTGCTGTGCCCCCAAAAGCCTCAGCCTTCCTGCTGGACGAAGCCAAAGTCTTCACTACCCCATCGCCCGCGCTTCCTTTGTTCCGAGCTCCTCTGTTCCCATATGACAGCATCTTCTCCAAAGAGAAATTCCTGGAAGTAAGGAATGTGCAGTTTTCTGACAGTAAACAGGTGGGGGTGGGGAGGCGGCGGGCATGAAAGCCTGGGGAAGGCTTTCTGTTTTAGAACCAGTATCAGCAATTTCCACCCCCTCCAGGAGATTCCCCGGGCGCGTTTTATGTCAAGAGAAGGTGGCCCAGCAACATCACAGTTTCTCCAATTACCCTTTATTACTATAAATAGATCTGAAAAATGCCAACTCTTCCAGGTAGTAGAAACGCTGAGCATCATTTTGAAGAGTGACGACCAAGATGGGGGAAAAAAAGTCCTGTAATTTCATTAAAAATTTTACTTCAAGTGACTGTTAAAAAGGAGGGATGGGTGAAATTAAAATTCAATCAGGTCATGAGCAATGGAGGGTAAATAATATTTTTAAAGGACAGCTGAGGTGGAAACGTCGATGAAGACCCACCTATTAAAATACACTTTATCCCTCAAACAGATTTGATGTAAAAACACCGTTTTCCACAGATCAGTAATGTTCCTCCATCTATTTTCTGCTGACTGATTTTGATTTATAGGGATCCTTTCAAAGCTTAGTTCTCAACTCTTTTTTTTTTTTAAACACTGGGTTGCGTGCCTGTGAAGGTGGCTGATTGATGGAGGGGTTGAGCAGGCTCTCACCTGCTCTCTGTTAAGGCCCAGCCCAAGACGGGAGCCCAGCACCTCCCAACTGGTGGCAGGGAGTGAGCAGGGGCCTCCAGGGAGCTGGGCAGCTGTGCAGAGCCTCCCAATGGCCCCTGCTGTCTGGGGCTGGCTCTCTGTTTGAAGGGGCACCTGGAGCAGTGGGAGGGGTCCCTATTGTGGAGTCAGGCAGCCCCTGGTGGAGACGTCCCTGCCCATTCCCAGCCGTCACCTCCTACAAGCTGAGCCTCAGTGTCCCCATCTGGAAGATGGGCGAGTGCCTGTATCAGTGTCCTGGGGTGGCCATAGCAAAGCACCACAAACAGCAGAGATTTATTCTCCCAGGGTCTGGAGACTGGAAACCCAAAGTCAAGGGGTTGGCAGGACTGGTACCTTCAAGCTGTTGAGAGAGAGTCTGCCCCAGGCCCCTCCCCCAGCTTCTTGGGGTTCCTTAGCTGGGAGATGCATCCACAGGCTCCAGGGGGCCATCCTTTGTGGGGGCTGCATCTAACCCACCATGTCCTAGGTCTGTGGGGGCTCAGAGCAGGAGGCGGGCAGAAGGTTCCTGAAGTCTTCCCAAACAGATGTGCCTGGGAGGAGCTCCTGGGAGGAGTTAGGATGTTCCTGGATGGGAGAGGAGGACCCGGCAGGACATGGGCGCTTAGGAACAGCAAGCTGAAGGCTGAGCGCAGCAGGGTGGGATCAAGAGAAAGGGTGAGGGGAGGGGCCTGTTCTAGTGGGCGGGGCCTGTTCAGGTAGGCGGGATCTCTTCCAGGTGTGCAGCTGTCTGTCCTGCCTGATTGGCACGTGCCATCCACCTGTGTGTGCACTTGCTCATTCATTCCCGAACCCTGGCAAATGCTGCCACAAAGGCGGGGCTGGAGACCCGGCCCTGGCTCCGGATGCTCTGGGGGTCAGCCTGTCTGTGTGGTGGCTTTGAGGCATTACGAATAAATCAGCCTTTTGTTTGGACGAGGGCTCTCAGAGGAGTGGTGAAACACTGACATGCTGGGATCTGAAATTGGGACCGTAAAACATCCAGTGCAAAGTCAGTGGAGAGCCTACTGGGGACTTGGCCAGGTCGCAGTGGGCTCGCAGTGGGCTAGGGTGGGATGGGTGCCCCGACCCTGAGCCCAGCCTGGTGCCCAGGGCCTGACCCTCCAAGGTTGAGGAAAGCCCATCAGTGTGGGGAATCTGTCAGCTGTCAGGCAGCACTGGGGTCCGTGAGCATGGGGCTCCACTGCCAGCTAAGCTCTTTAGCTCCAGGAGAGCTCTGAGCTGCTTTACCAGGCACTTCCAGGGGCCAAAGGTCAGGATGGGAGTTTGATTACAGCAGGAAGCATGCTTTGGTGTCCTCCAGCCCCACATCGGCGAGTTCAACCAGGATGCGCTGGGCAGAGGGCCTCCTTTCTTCCAGCCGGACTCCCAGAGGCCTCAGGCCTGTGTTCTCACGTCAGGGCAGCTTCCCTTGGTGTGCCCTCATGTGCCTACCTGCAAAATGGGGACAGAGTGGTTCCCGGCAACCAGGGATCCTGGGAGGATCAAACGAGCTGACATCTGGGAAGTGCTCAGCGTGGGGCCCAGTAGAGTAAATCTGTCTGCTTTTCATGCATCATGATGATCAGGAGGAGGTTTTCCTGGTCCTGCGCACTTGCTGCTGCCGAGCTGGGCTCTGTGGACTGGAAGCGAGTCTAGAGCCAACTTGCTGCCCTGGAGGGCCGGGCAGCTGCGTCAGGAAATGGGTTCAGGTGAACGGTGTGCCTCGGCAGACGACTGCACTTCAGCTGCCAGTGTGGACACCGCGGGGCCCTGGAGAAGCCCCCAGGGACCCTACCCTGGGGCGCCTGCCTCTTGCTGTCTCTCCCAAGGAGAAGGGGCTGTGGCCGCTGGTGGGCGGGGTCACAGGTTCAAGGCCATGGCTCCTGTGAGCTGTTCTTTTCCTCGCCTCGACGTCCTCTTTTACTTCTTGCATCCCCGACCCTGGCTGGTCCCCATGTGCTGGGGACCCCTGGGCCGGGCCTGCCCATCACGTGGAGGGACCCCACCATGGCTGCTGCTGTGATGGTGTTTTTATGGGCCTTGGTCTCCAACACGGGGCCAGTTGGAGAGCGGGGATGGGGGTGGCCGCAGGCTCAGCCGTGTCTCCAGGCTCCCTCGGGGTGCGGGGAGGTGGAAGCTTGCACAGTCTCCATCTGTTTATTTCTGTGTGCATCCGGCTGGTGTGTCTCCCTAGTCTCACCCTCTTTTTATTTATTTAAAAATAACAAGAAGTTACAGAAATAGTGCCGAGACCCGTGTGCCCTTCACCTGGCTTCCTCTGATGACATTGCTCTGTGTACCTCAGCGAGCCAGCAGAACCTGGAAACTGGAATCTGAGCCTCCTTTGCAGGGAATCCTGCCTTTGGGTTGAAGCTGGTGCCCAGATCCAAACTGCCGTGTCTGCCTTGTTTGGCCAACATCCTCTGTGTACATCTGTGTCCTTCCTCTGAGGAGGGAGCAGAACCAGTGCCCTCCCACCCAGAGCCTCACGAAACCCACCTCCCCCTCCCCAAGCCTCCAAAAGGCCGTCCTTGGACTGCCTTGTTGTCTTGGCAGAAGCTTCTGAACAAGGGGCTTCTGTAGGGTCACCTGGCTTCTGCATCCATAGAGAGCAGCGATCGCCCCTTCCCAGGGCCGCCCACCTCCCCTCCAACCTCTTCTGCTCTTGGAAGCACCAGCTGCTCTCTTCCTGCTTTTCCTAAGCTTGGGGGTGAGGGTAGGGAGGAGAGATCGCTCAGATACCAGGGAGATGAAGTGAGGTCCTGCTTGGGACTTGCTGGATGGCCTCTGACCTCTATTCCTGTGACCACGACAGAATGGCTGAATGCGGTCAAAGCTCTGTGATCTCAGAAAGAGATCCTACTTGGGGCTGGGTGTCTCAGAGCATGGCGAGGCATCACCAAGGGCCTGAGTGTCACCTTCGTTGTTGAGAAGGGAAGGCACAGTCCATTGGCCAGCCCCCCTCGATTGAGTCAGTGGGATGCCAGGCCCTTCACATGTATTATCATCACACTTTGTCATCACAGCCACTCGGAGGCGTGTGGCCTTAATCCTCCAGTGTTGTGGACGAGGAAGTGACAACCAGAGTGGGGAGGGGCACGACGCAGCAGTGTAGGTTCACCCACGGGCTGTGTATCTTCCCTTGCCATGGGTCTCACCCTGGTGCTGGGCTTCAGGGCAGAGCAGATGGTGAGGGGATAGGGCTCAGCCCCCAAAACATTGTGCTTGAGCTCACGCCCGCTGTTGGAAAATCTGATGTAATGAAATCAGCAGCCTAGCCCAGAGACATCCTGGAAGACTTCCTGGAGGAGGTGGCAGCTATGCTGGCCCAGTAGGTGGAGAGGTGCAGGGGTCTGGGCCAGGGAATAAAGGCGGATGGGCGCAGAAGCGGGCAGAGGAGCCTATGGTGGTGGATAGGTAGGTCTGACTGTTCACTGATTTATCAACAAGCTTCTCACAGATATTTCCTTGT
This sequence comes from Bison bison bison, assembly GCF_000754665.1. Lineage (NCBI taxonomy): Eukaryota > Metazoa > Chordata > Mammalia > Artiodactyla > Bovidae > Bison > Bison bison. The sequence continues at coordinate 728,849 of NW_011494914.1, read as the reverse complement.
CACCCACACTAACATGTATGATGCTTCCCTGGTGGCTCAGAAGGTAGAGAATCTGCCTGCAAAACAGGGGACCCAGGTTTGATCCCTGGGTTGAGAAGATCCCCTGGAGAAGGAAACGGCTTCCCTCTCCAGTATTCTTGCCTGGAGGATTTCTTGGTGGGCTACAGTTCAGGGGGTCTCAGAGTCAGATACGACTGAGTATCTAATACTTTCAGTTTTACTTCATAGCAGCTCACCTACACGGCCACACACCATGCTCCTCAGGAGTATCACCAAACAGGTGCTGCCCAGACCATGAGAGGCAAAACGGTATTTCACAGAGAAGTCCCATGCCACCTCCTGTCCCACCCCAACCCTGAATCTAGCACTTGCTGGAACCCTATTTGTCCCCAGACTTTAAACCTAACCCTCACCCTAAACCTCACACAAACTCTAACTTGAGTCCCAGCTCTGCTGCTGCTGCTGCTGCTAAGTCGCTTCAGTTGTGTCTGACTCTGTGCGACCCCATAGACGGCCTCCTACCAGGCTCCACTGTCCCTGGGATTCTCCAGGCAAGAACACTGGAGTGGGTTGCCATTGCCTTCTCCGAGTCCCAGCTCTAACCGTGGCCCTAACCTAGCTCACTGTGGACCCACCAGCCTCATTCCATCTCTGCTCCAGCCTTGGGAGCCAACACAGCATCTGTGTCACAGATGAGGAAACTGAGCCCCCAGGAGCACAGGGATCCTCAATTGTGGAGCCAGGATTCAGACCAGACCTCTTGGGCTCTGGGAACACGGTTGTCCCCTTGTGAAGTCCTCCAGGCTCTGCAGAGGAGCCTGGAGCCAGGGGGCCCTGGGCTCTGAATCCAGAGGGAGGGCGTGGCAGGTGGGGACCCAGGCTCTCTGCTCTGCGGAGGTTTCAAATGTCTGGTGCCATCGGCAGCCTTGACTAGTGTGTTAATGGCCCAGTTGGGAGTGAGAACCTCCAGGGAGGCTCCTGGAGCATGTGGGGAGTTCCCTAGAATGGAGAGTCCAGGAGGGCTTCATGGAGGAGGGGCAGAGGGCGGGGCGGGTGAGCCTCCTGGGGTCTCGGCAGTGAATGAGGACACCCACGAAGTCAGGGATGTCTACTGGGAAGTGCTGGGCTCT
>NW_011494914.1:716899-727619 GCF_000754665.1 Bison bison bison | reverse complement strand
GTGCTGGGCTCTGCCAAGGCCCGACTCTGGAGAACTAGCACCCTCCACGTGGCTTTCTGAGCCTAATGAATCTTTACCCTTCCCCTCCGGGGCCTTTAGCAGAGAGAAACAGGATTCCTCTCCTGGGTAAATAAATGTGGAATCAATTTCTCTTAACCGGAATTGACTTCTTCATGGAGGATGCATCTGGGCAAAGGCGTCCACTGCTGAGCCCACGGCCTTCCTGGGGGGTGGGGAGTGGACCATCCGGCTGCCTTGTGGTCAGCAGGAAGCCCCTTCCTCTTCAGCTTGGGCTGGTGAGAACTCCCCAGGAGGCTGTTCTAGAAGGAGCCACGGGAGGGTCTGGTTCTAGTTCTGCCGTCTCCCGAGTGTGCCTCTGGGGGTGGCCACTGCCCCTCCCACCTCGGCTTCCCATGCGAAGTGGGAACCAGGGGCCCATTTACAGGGCTCTTGGGGGAAACTCCTCATGCGAAGAGTTGACTCATTGGAAAAGACCCTCACGTGGGAGGGATTGGGGGCAGGAGGAGAAGGGGACAACAGAGGATGAGATGGCTGGATGGCATCACCGACTCAATGGACGTGAGTTTGAGTGAACTCCAGGAGTTGGTGATGGACGGGGAAGCCTGGCGTGCTGCAATTCATGGGGTCGCAAAGAGTCGGACACGACTGAGAGACTGAACTGAACTGAACTGGGGGAAACAGTGGGAGAACATGCATTCTCTCCTGGCCTCCTGTGTGCAAGCTTTCAGGGAGAAGCCTGGTGCTTCTGCAGGGCAGGGGTCTGCGCCCGCCCCTGTATCGTGATTCACAGCCATGTCTGGGGTGGGGGTGGGGACCCTCCGTGTGGGGACCTCCTTCGGTTTTCCGTCACTTGGTCCGACCCCCTCGCTGCCCCCGAGGGAGCAGGACTGCCTCAGGGTCCAGGCAGCCTAGTTCAGTTAGGAAGGGATTTGTCAGCGTGCTTCACTGGAAGCAATTATTAAGCACCAGCTGAAAGCTTTCATCAGGGTCTAGTCTTCGCCAGCCATGTACGCCAGCCCCACCAGCATGAAAATGAGCATTTTTGTTTTCATGTTTTGAAGGTAGGAGGAAGAAAGACTATGATAGATATGAGGGTTCATCAGAGGCGAGGTGCCCTGCAGTGGCTCTGTGGCCCGAGGTCACACATACACACATACACACACACACTTGCACACATGCCCCTGATGTGTGGGGGTGGAGTGGCTGACAGGCCAATGGTTCAGAGGGCTGCAGAGAGTAAAGGGTCCCTAGTGGAAATCACCCCTCCTCCCCTCTGCCAGCCCTCCCCCTCCTCCAAAGGCCACTCTGTAAAAAGTCCCTTCTGCCCCCTCTAGCACGTCATCACGCATCTTTAAACGGAAATGGGTATCGACCCTTATCCTCTCTCCCTTTTTTAATGGAGGTAAAATTCAAGGAACAGAAAACCTACCATTGGAACCGTGCTGCAGAGTTCAGCTCAGGGGGTCTGCCTCTCCCGTTTTGAACACAGAAAGGACACAGCGCTGTTCCTTCCCGGCCCCACTCGGCTGAGCTGGCCTCCTGGCGGGGCTGGGAGGGGGTCCTTTCTGGAGTCTCCATGGTACGTCTGCTCTTGGACGCCGCCCCACTTTCCTATGGGCAGCTGCGTCCCGGTGAGTGGGCCAGGCCTGTGGCTGGGTCTGCGTGGAGCTTCCAGTCTCCAGCTGTTATAAATGGTTTGCGGGCAGTCGCTCGGGACACCCTTCAGCTCATGTGTACGGGGACATCCATGGACGAGCTCCCCGAGCAGGAGTGCCGGGCCGCAGGGCGATGGGCCCTGATTCTTCCGGCTGCCGTGTTCCCACTGCAGTGTGTCCCGGGGCCCAGAAAGAGCTCCGTCATGAGCCCGTCCTGCCGCGTCTCTCCCGTCTGTCCTGGTCCAGCCTCTACCTCCCTTGGCGGGCATCCTTCTAAGTGCAGGGAGTGAGTGAGGACACCAGGGCCTGCCAGGGCTGGTCCGGGAGGAGGTCTTCGTCCTCGAGACATGGGCCCAAGAACAGCTCTGCTGTTGGGTGAGGCGTTGGCTGAGTCCTACATTATCCCCGCAGACGGAGGGGGATGCTGGGCTCAGAGGCCAAAGGCTGTGGCGACACGAAGCAGGTCTAAGGCTCAAGGCAGGGAGGTGCCCACGGGCCTCCTGGAAGGTCAGCCAGCAAGCTGCCATCCTGCAGACGTGCCCTAGCCAGGCCAAGGCCACAGCCCCGTGTCCTCCAGGAGGTCACCCCGACAGCCCTTCTTTAGCACCCGCTGTAGGTCAGCCTTCCTGCCCAGCGCAGGAAGCCCTCACCAGGACCCAAGTCCCATCTGTACAGGAGGCTGGGCACCTTGTTTACATTGAATTAGGCTGCGTCCAGGCTCCTCTGGGGCCCCCAGGGTGGTCTCCTGAGAACAGAACATGGATCTCTTATAAAACTGGTGCAATTTCCAATTCACTGTGAATGTTCAGGTGATTTTATTTTTTTTTCAGTCAGTGGTGTCAAAATGCCTCCCTCCTGTGTTTTGATCATCAGCCCCTTCCCCTGGGAACTGGGATTCCCTGTTGGCTCAGACAGTAAAGCGTCTGCCTACAATGCGGAAGACCCGAGTTCAATCCCTGGGTCAGGAAGATCCCCTGGAGAAGGGAATGGCAACCCACTCCAGTGTTCTTGCCTGGAGAATCCCATGGGCTGAGGAGCCTGGTGGGCTGTAGTCCATGGGGTTGCAAAGAGTCGGACACGACTGAGTGACTACACTTTTCTTTTCTTTTTTCTCCTGGGAACTAATGCTTGCCTGCATGCATGCTCAATTGCTCAGTCACGTCCGACTCTTTGGGACTCCATGGACTGTAGCCCGCCAGGCTCCTCCATCCATGGGATTTTCCAGGCAAGAATACTGGAGTGGGGTGCCACTTGCTCCTCCAGGGGATAGACCCAGAGACTGAGGGACATGGAGCTTGAAGGGTCTGCCCCCAGAGCAGAGGGGTCTTCCCACTGCCAACTGCAGAATCAGGGGTGTCAGCTGGGCCTGTCCGGCTCTCCCCAGGTGCCAGGCTGATCAGCTGGGCAGTTCCTTGGGTCCACCCCCAGACAAGCACAACCTGGGTCCTGGCCTCGGGACCCCTATTCTCCTCCTGCTTCCGCGTGGTGCCTGGAGGGTGAGTCTGCCCCCCAGCAGGAAGAGGGGTGGTATGCTCTTGATGGAGGAGTGGCTTGTGAACAGGCGGCCAGGGCGTCTCCTCTGCCTGGCCTCACTGCCTTCGTCGTCGTCGCTTTGGGAAATGCTGTCTATATTTCTGCCAGCTAGCGGTTCGAGTGCTTGATACACAGCAGGCTCTGTGCCCAGCACTGGGACATAAAACAAGACACAGCCCCACCTCCCTCAAAGGGCTTGTGACTCAGGGTGGTGACAGACTTGTGGGCTGTGCTGGGGGAGTGGAAGCACAGGGTCTGAAGGACTTTGGAGGAGACAGTGAACCCACGGGAGGAGTCTGGGGGACTTCCTGGAGGTGGTGTTAGTTAGTCTGCCATCTGAATGCTGAGTTGGATTTAACCCAGGCATTAGAGGTGGGGGGTGGGGTGAGAGGAAGAGGGTCCCACGATGAGGACCAGCTTGTGCAAAGGCCGGAGCTTAGAATGAAGGGGGTGGGCATGAGTCGGGAATCTCACCCAGAAGGGGTGGGAGGGGGTACCCCTTGGTGATGGCCCACTGGGGCAGGACAGAGTCCACACCGGCAGAAGTTACCAGGAGACTGAGCTCGGTGCACAGAGGGGCCCGAGCACCAGGCCAGGGGCTGAGCTCCCCACCGTCCAGGTGTACAGGCAGAGTCCAGATGGCAGCTGCTCTCCAAGGATGCGAGATTGACAATTCCACCCTGGATGGGGCCAGATTAAACAGACTTTGAGGTCCCTTCCAGCCGTCATGCTCCCGCTTCTTGAAATCCCCTCTGGGAACAGCAAGATGATAAAATATAAATCAATAGGTTAAAAATACGCTTGTCTCCTGCACGTCCTGGGCCTGTCACTCTGCTGCCTTCCCCCATCTTCAGAGGATTCCTGCTTGACTCGGGCAGCCGAGAGCCCAGCAGGAGAAAATCGCTTTGTTCCCGAGCAAGGCAGGCCGATCGCGCCTCCATTGACAAGACCTCGGGTTTTTTTTTAATCATCGCTGCCTCTAAAATGCACACTGTCCCATTTCACTTGACATCTCCTCCTTGTATCTTCCCTGCTTTAATCACCAGGGAAAGAAAGATCAGCCAGACTGCAGCACTGACTACGCCCCACAAGACGGAGAGCAGAAAAGTCCTGCTCGCCAGAAGGCACCAAACTTGGGGATGGCCCGTGTGGTGACCCCAAATTAACCAGGCCGATCCCTCTGCTGGGACCCCGGGGGCTGGTCCCCCTTCACCTCCCGGGGTTCCCATGGCAACAGAAATGTTAGGAGCTGCTAATAGGGTCTGGCAGTGAGTGAAATGAAATTTGACGTACGTGGAAATGCACAGGCTTGTGAAGTAATTGGGGAGAGGGGGCCCCTTTCTCGCCCGACAGGTGAATGAAATCTCGTTCCCTTGCTGTTCATACATTCTTGGGGGGGGGATGGGGAACTTTTGGCTGCTTATGTGCATTTATTTTCATTTTTATAAACAGCTGTATTTTCTGCACAGGCCTGGAATGGAGACGCTTTGTTAAGTTAGGGCCCAGTGTGTGTGGTGAACAGTTTAACACCAACGACAAAAATCGTGTGTGCCTTTGATGATTCGTGCCTGCCTCCTCCCCCCCCCCCATGCCCCCCCAGGTCCCAGCTGTCCCTGCCTGCCTTCCCAACCCACTGTCATCGGCTCTGCCGTCGGCTGGCGCTCTGGGGAACGTTAATGACAGCACGTACTTCGGGGCTGCCCTAGCCTTGCCTGAAGCCCCCAGCTGCTCTTTCTGGCCGCCTTCTTGTTCTCGAAGGCGTGGGTGGGGACAAAGCCCCTCTTACAAAGCCTCACCTGATACATTCCTGTTCACTGGGACCACCTTCTCCTCGGCTCCCTGGGGCCATAGTCTGAGACAGTCCAGGGCTGAGTTGGGGAGATTCCTGCTGAGTGGCAGGTACTGCTGGGTGGACCTCACCGGCGTGGGATGTTCTGAGGGTCATCGTGAAGTGCAGAGTGACTTTTTGGAGCAGAAACCAGCATGGGGTCTGAGTGCTCTGGGGCTTGGCAGCTGGGGCTCGTGGGAAGAGCCCCCCCACCCCATCCTGGGTAGGGGAGGGTCATCATACCCCGCCCTGTCGAGAACCATGAAAGCCCCTGATTTCTGCCTTTATCTTTGTTGCCATCACAGGTGATCTTGATCCTGACCAAGTATTACCACGCAGACATGGGGAAGGTTCTGGAAAGTTCTCTGTGGCGGTAAGTCAGCCCGAAGGCGGGCCTCATCTCCTCCGGTACCTGCGCGTCTCCAAGGCTGGGGCTGAGATCCTGGGGGCGGGCTGGAGCAGCCTCCTCTCACTGGAGGCCTCTCAACTTCCCTTCCACTGGAAAATGCATGTAGGAGAAGGTGAAAGCCAGTTAGGAGTCCCGTCAGCGGCGCACGATGGGCTGTGGCACAGACAGGCGTCGGAAGGCGTCTTTGCTTTCTTCCCTTTCTGTCTGTGCTCCTTTCCCCTTGCTGTCGTCCTCCCCTGGGGAAGGGGGGCTGCCTTGTGAATTCAGGTCAGTGCACAATTTCCTCTGCTTGTGCTCCGAGCTTCCGACACAGCTCCCAGAGTCCCCCAGACACGCCGATTATCCTCACGGTCCGGGGGTCTTTCTTTCCCTCTGGCTCAGTCCAAGAGCTTGGAAAATAAAGAACCCACCACTGCCGATGGGTGCTATCTGTCTGTATGTGAAATGTGAATTCAATCCAAGAGTTAGGTGGCCTTTTTGATGGTTTCAGGGAGGTGGGCAAGGAGGAGGCCTGGAGATGTCATTTGGGTTATGATCAGCTTTGTAGTTGTGTCTGTGGCATGGCAACCCACTCGAGTGTTCTTGCCTGGAGAATCCCATGGACAGAGGAGGCTGATGGGCTACAGTCCGCGGGGTCGCAGAGTGGGACTGAAGTGACTTAGCACGCAAGCTCTCTGGAAGGGGAAGGAAGGGTCCTAGTGTCTTGGGCTGGGGTTTCAGTGCATCTCTCAGGTGAGGACGCTGTGTCCTGGGGGCACCACTCGATATTTTCACATTCTCTGCGTGTTGAACCGTTTTGCTTTCCAAGACATGTTTCTCAAGTAATAATTAATTCTTTTTTTTTTTTTTTGTATTTGAAATCTATTAAAAACACAGAAACCTGCTGATCAGGACTCCTGACATGCGTGTCTCCACCTTGAGTTGATTTCCTGTGGGCCTCTGGCTTCGCTTTTAGCTAAGGGGCCTCATGATTGGTTCCTCGTTGGTTCTTACGGAGGGATTGCCCTGATGCTCCTGCAAGTTGCTGAAATGACCCCTGAGTTGGCCGCGTCCTTTGCCAGATGAGGGGCAGGGTGGCCTTGTGTGGGCGTGGTCGCCCTGGTGCTGATGTGGGGAGTGGGCAGCCGTGCATTTTCCTTCCCTTTTCCAGCAGAAGTGCCTGTCTGAGCCCGCCCCTTTCAGCCCCAGATTTGCCTCCCAGACTCGCCAGCCTGCTTTCCAATTCCACACCAGTCTCAGGATAAGGAGCCTGCCACAGTGCTTTGCAGCCAGGATCCCCTCTTCTTTATGTGTTGGGATGTTTCAATTTCGTGCCTTGAAGCACCTCATCCAGCAAGGAGCCTGCTTTCAGAAATGCTCCTCCGGGGGTAGATAAGGCTGTTTGTTCATTGTTTGGGATGAGAGCGGAGAGTGGCGTGAGCTTTAAAGCTCCAGTGAAATCTCATTGGTTGCCCTTTGAAGGTTCTCATTTGGGCACTGGTTTCCGGGCCAGGCTCCTTGAGAAGGGCCGGCTCCTGGAGGGTTCCCCCCGGCCAGGTGGATGGTCCAAGGAAGGTCCCCTTGGCTGCAAAGTAGAGAGAGGCACTTGTCCTCTCTAGCTCCAAGCAGAGTCCTTCTACCAAGTTAACTCGGTCCCCAGCTCCTGCCTGTCAGCCCAGGTCTCCATGAATGTTTGTTAATCCCTTGGAGTGTGGGAGCTGGGTTCTGTCTGCTCCTGCAGCATCTTCACAAGCCGGGACAGAGGAGGTGAGGTTATTGTGAGTGTAGCTTGAGTAGCCAGCAGTCCTTCCTGGGGTCATTGTGCTGCTTCCCACAGAGTTGCTGGGTGGAGTTAACATTTGTGGCAAGTCTTCGTGCGGGCTTCGTGGGGGTGGAAATGACCTTGGCTAGCCCTCCAGTGTGGCCTCAAGACTCAGAATTCTTCCTATACATGTAGGGAAGCCAGGCTGTTACCAAACAGGGTTCCTGGCCTCCTTAATCTTTGGAAGGACTGATGCTGAAGCTGAAGCTCCAATACTTTGGCCACCTGATGTGAAGAACTCATTGGAAAAGACCCTGATGCTGGGAAAGACTGAAGGCAGGAGGAGAAGGGGGCAGCAGAGGATGAGATGGTTGGATGGCATCATAGACTCAATGGACATGAGTTTAAGCAAACTCTGGGAGATAGTAAAGGGCAGGGAAGCCTGGTGTGCTGCAGTCCATGGGGTCCAAAGAGCTGGATATGACTGAGCGACTGAAGTCCAAGAGGCCAGACTACACATTCAGGCAAGGCTTTACTGGGGTCCCTGCTGCAGCAGGAGGGAGTGAGATCAAGTAACAGGTTCCTTTGCTTGTTCCCTGAGGGGGGCCAAGCTGGTTCCTTAAATGGGGTGAGGCTAGGGGTGTGTCCGAGGGTCGGGCAGGAGGGCTGGCTTAGGTGGTTTGCCCACCTGTTGGCCGTGTTGAGTGCAGAGGTCAGGCGCAGTACCCTGTTTTGCTCCCGAAAACCTCTTTTTGCTCCTGGCTCTTCAGACATGGCTTCTCTGGTTGACTCAGCAGTAAAGAATCCACCTGCAATGCAGGAGATGTGGGTTCAATCCCTGGGTTGGGAAAATCCCCTGGAGAAGGAAATGGCAACCCCACTCCAGTACTCTTGCCTATAGAATTTCAGGACAGAGGAGCCTGGTGGGCTACAGTCCATGGGGTCACAAAGAGTTGGATAGGACTGAGTGACTAAAGAACAACATGGCTTCAGACATGGCAGTTGGGGTTTTTGGTGTTTGTGAATCTTGTCCAGAATTTGCTCCAATGGTGCACGCACGCAACAGTTTTTAGTCCCTTATATCTCTTTGTATCTTGTTGCTCGAGGAGATGTGTGTCCAGGTGAAAGCTCTGCCGCAAAGGGTTCCCGGTCCCAACTTGTCTCAAGGAAGACAAACCACCCACCTCAGAAAGTCTCCACAGGGAGCTCTTTTTCCTCTCAGGAGCTTCCGTCTCCTTGTCTGTAAAGTGGAAACATCCCTGGATGGGAAATCGTGAGGACTGAGGAAGACTGCATATGAATCGTCCCCAGAACAGCACTCAGTCTAAATTTAGTTTTCCTCCGAAGCAAATCAACAGATTTTAATTTTCCACATTCTTTTCTCATCAGTCTCTAGACTCAGACGTTTCCTCTCCTTTATTAAAAATACATGCAGAAGCATCAGTCATTTCCAGAAAGTTCATCCACATCCCCACCTGTCAGGCCTGGTTTCTGTGTTCATCTCATCTCTCTTGTGCTGAGACTGCTGTACCGTGAGACACAGAATCAAGTTGCGCACCTTCTCTCTCTCACACAGGCAAGGAGTTTCCCGTTTTTCCCTGCGGTATCACGGGCCGTGTGTCTTTTTTACGGCTGTGCACTCACCCCAGCACTGACTCGTTCTAACTCCTAGCCCTGCCTCCCTTGTGGCTCAGATGGTAAAGAATCTCCCTGCAATGCAGGTGACCTGGGTTTGATCTCTTTGTTGGGAGGATCCCCTGGAGAAGGGCATGGCAACCCACTGCACTATATTCTTGCCTGGAGAATCCTATGGACAAAGGAGCCTGGTGGGCTGCAGTCCCTGGGGTTGCAAAGAGTCGGACACGACTGAGCGACCAACACTTTAACGCCATACACACAGCTCCTGGGCCTGCTGCGGTCATGAGACATTCCGGCACGTCGCTTTCCGTTCTGCTTTGTTCCCTGGGAAGCGTCTTAGGGAGTTCCATTTCTGAGCCAGACGGTCTGAGCAGATTTACGGCTGGCGTGCGGCAGCGCCGAATTCTTTTCCAGGAGGAGCGCAACCCTCCACGTGGGACAGCGCCCTGCCTCCTGGCCACCTTCAGGCTGACAGCGTTTCTAGAACTTGCTAACCTACCGGCCCAGAGGGAGGCAGTGTCGTTTCCATACCCCTAGCGAGGGCCAGTGGTTTCTGGGTTTAATCGCGTTTTCTCTTGCGAGCATCACCTGCTCACATGCCCCGTGTTGAGATCGTGCAAGCTTTAGAAGGGGAGAGACTGCCATCAGCCCTCGGTCAGGATGTCACCCGCCCTCTGTCTGCTGTTAAGGGCACACGTGGAGGGCGGTTCGGGGTGCTGCTGTCTGGCAAAACGTATTCAGTGGGGTTATTAATGACACGTTTATTGAATGTGCACCCAGACTCCCAAGAATTCTCCTGCGTAATCGCGATAAATACATTTTTACTGACAGATGTGGTATTTACAGTCTGGAAATGGCCCCCTGAGATCTAAGCCGGATGCAGTTTTAATTGTCCTGCCTTCTGTGGCCCACGTGGCGGGAGTGTCTCTCCCTGCCTCCCTGGCTGGCTTTGAGGATCCAGCCCTCTGCCCCTTCCTTCTGCGTGGGTACTGTTCTCTGCTCAGCCTCTCAGCCGGGGGCGGGGGGAACATGGGAGCCCTGCCCCTGAGAAAGCTGCTGATTGGCCTCAGGGGTTGGACAAGCATAGAGCTGGTCCATCTCCCCTCCTGGACCATCCGGAGATGAATGGTAACTAGAGGAGCTGGCTGACCCTGCCCTGGCGTACATGTCCAATCTCTGCAAGTGTCCCTGGGTATTGGGGCAAAGGACCAAAGTCTAGGGGTTTAAAACCAGAAGAATGTTCTCCCACCATCCTATGGCCCAGTAGTCTGAAATGGAGATGCGGGCAGGGCTGGCCTCCCTCTGGAGGCGCTGGGGAGGGTCCTTCCTGCCTCTTCCATCTCCTGGGGACTGGGGGCTGGGGGCCGGGGGCCTTCCTAGCGGTCACGTCTCTCCAGTCTCTGCCTCCATCTTCACATGGCCTCCTCCATGTCGCTCCTCCGTGTTTTCCTTACAAGGACACTTTGGATTTGAGGCCCACCCCGGTGATCCAGGGTGAGCTCATCTCGAGCTCTGTAACTTCATTACATCTGCAAAGGCCTTGTTCCAAGTAAGGTCGCATGCAGCCTCAGGGGGTTTGGATGTGAACGGAAGTGCTAGTGGTAAAGAATCCGCCTGCCAGTGCAGGAGACTAAGAGATAAGGGTTCAGTCCCTGGGTGGGTAAGATCCCCTGGAGGAGACGGATGGAGGGAGGGACAGATGTACAGATAAACATACAACTGGGGGGACAGACAGACAGATCGACAGATGACAGATGGATGCATGGATGGACATATGGTGATGTGGTCCTTGGGAAACACTGCTGGGACCAGGAAGACCCTTCAGGCCTATGAGGCCATCCCAGCAGGCAGGGTGGGAGCCAGGAGCACAGAGCTGGCCCCGATGCCATCAGGTG
>NW_011494914.1:703261-716799 GCF_000754665.1 Bison bison bison | reverse complement strand
CTTGGCTCACTCTCCACGCTCTGCTTCCCTCTGCTGTCATGTAGCTCCAGCCCACGACACCATTCACACACTGCCTGGACACTGTGGACACCGTGCCAGCCCTGCCCTTCCACCCCGACATGTGACCTTGGGCAGGACTTTTAGTAGGGGCAACCTCGGGAATACTGGAGTGGGAATACTGGGGTCTCGAGTTTTCTCTGAGTGACTTGGTGGAACCCCACCCTTTTGTTAGGGGTTGTTGTTCAGTCGCTCAGTCATGTCTGACTCTTTGCGACCCCATGGACTGTAGCATGCCAGGCTCCTCTGTTCTCCACTATCTCCCTGAGTTTGCTCAAACTCATGTCCGTTGAGTTGATGAAATGCTATTCATCCATCTCATCCTCTGTTGCCCCCTTCTCCTCCTGCCCTCAATCTTTCCAGCATCAGGGTCTTTTCCAATGAGTCAACTCTTTGCACTGGGGAGGGGGAGGGGGAGGGTGATTCTCTTCCTCTGTCTTCACTTTAATCCTGAAACCTTGAATGGACACAGAAGGTGTGGAATGTGGTGTGCCAGCTGCCTGAGTACCCACGTGCCAGAGACAAGCCCGTGCTCACCAAATAATCCAAGTGTTTCTCCCTCCCCTGGCCTCCCGTTTGGTTATTGTGGGGTCACGTCATTTATCTGAACCAGTGGTCCAATGAGCAGGAGTAATGCGGCTTAAACCACTGAAGATGGGGCTTCAGCTGTTACTGCAGCAGACCGCAGTCTAGCCCAACACGGGTTCCCCATCTGTAACAGATGTTAATTTTTCTCTTCCTGGGCTCTCCATCTCTTAAATAAACACACTCTTCCAGGTTCTGATCCAGCCCAGCTCTCCCCTCCTTCCTTCCACCTCCCCCATGCCCGCCATCCCCCACCCCAGAAGTCATCCCCATGGGGGCGTCGTGTGTTAGGTACACACGTATGTGTCTATCCACAACCAATGTGTCCTAGGGTTTAGTGTGATTTACAAATTAGCGCAGATGGGATCATGCTGCCTTTAGAAACGTGACTGATGCTCACGCCCTGGTTTTGGTCATTCATCCCTGCAGCCCTGTAAGCCCTGTAAGCCGAGCCACGCCTTCCCCTGCTGTGGAGTGTGAGAGTTTTCGTCCCCAGGCTCCACTGTTCCCATCAGGAGTGTGTCTGCCCATGTCTCCACCTTCCTCTTTCCTTTGTGAGTCTGTCTGCAGAGTGACTCCTGCCCCGCGTCTCTGGAATCATCAGACTTTGTACGTCTGCATTCAAGTGGACCTTAGATCATTAGAGTGTTATCCTATCTTGTAATTGTGTGATTTTTCATGGAATCAAACATACTTTCTTTTATTGTATCTTATTGACTGTTCAAGGCCCCTCCTCTGGGATTTAGCTGTTGTATTTCGTGCCCATCTTTTTTCTATTGCTAAATTCCTTCTTCACCCCTGCCTCTCTGCTACAAATAGCCCAAGTCCTTTCCTGACCCTTAATGTTGAGATGGGTATCCTCTAACTGTGTCCTGAGCTCCTATGATCGTCATTTATTCTTTCCCGGCACTCTCTAAGAATGTGTCCTCCCAAGAGTGTTCTTCTAAGTCATATTTCAAAATATGCGATTCTTAGAAGTGCCATTCTTAGAAGAGTGTCTCTGTAGACTGGTATATTCCTCAGCTACAGTGACAGTGATGCTGCGTAACAAGTCACCCCAAACTCGGGGGCACCAGCAGGCTCCTTCTCACGCCCTGGGGTGACTGGTTTGTTTGCTGTAGGCTGGGGTGTCCGGACTGCTCCCCCTGAGCTGAGGTTGGCAGGCTTGGCTCTGGTGCATATGTGTGGGACCCCAGCTGACCGGCCAGAGGCCATCAGGACCCCTTCGTCCCATGCACTGACAGGGGAGCGAGAGAGGCAAGCACCCCTGTATGCACACTTAAGGCTTCTGCTCACTCACATTTGCTAAATTCCATTGGCCGATGCAAGTCCAACCCAGCACCAGTGGGGGAAGGGAGGGGAATGAAGGGACTTGTTTGCTCAATGACACTCAAAAGTACAACAGGTGTGCATCAATCCTTCCAGAAAATATATGTTGTGTGGTCACAAGCTAGGAAAACATACTCAGATGGAAGAAAACAGATCAGGCTTCTTTGTGGAAGAACACATTAGAGTCTCTAACATAGCACGGGGCACCGTGCGTCTCCAGGAGAAGGTCATGTGGCGTTTCTCCAATCCCATCTGATTCCATGAGCTTTCATTAAAAAAAAATTGTTTAATTTAAAATGTTATTTTAATTTTTACTTGCTTCAATTCATTTTGCTTGTTTAAATGTTTTATTCAGTTTAAGTTTGATTTTGCTCTGGCTCCTCTGAGCATTTCCTGGGGTTGGTTCTCCAGGAAGCTTGGGAAGCGACTGTGTAGGCCTTCTTTTCCAGATGAGCCACCTTTGAGGTTTCCAGACCACATCTGCCTCCCTGCAATGCTACTGGATTTTGATACCATTCCGTTTCGAACAGATTGGGTTCTGTGTTCCTAGGATACCTCTCTCCCTCCGTGTTTTAATATTGAGAATTTGGGGGTTATGTGTTGAGGATGCAGAGTTTAGGGAATCTGAGCCATCAAGCTGGACGACAACCTCTTGATACATACTAATGTAAAGGAGCGTCAGGGTTCTTTTCTGCAGAGACAGATGATAGCTGGGGACGGGGACGTCCTCCCAGCTGGACTGTCCTGAGTGTGAGTTGGACAGAGCCAGGCTGAATCCAGAGTGTTCTGGAAGCCCATGGGCAGTCCCCAGCATCGAAGCCTGTGTCTTCGGGGCCTTAAATGTCCAGGTAGACAAAGCGCTGCTGTGCTGTTAGGGTCCTTACAGGTGGATGTGCTGAGTGTCTGCAGGGATTGTTAAACAGGTGGCAAGGCTTGTTTTTTGTGGGTGGGAAGAGCGGGCCTTATTTTAGAGAGAAAGTCTTAGACGGTGATGGGCTGCTCTGTGGCTGACTGCAGGTGCTCTAGGCCGGGTGGTCGGTGCCCCCAGACAGATCGGATTCCGTCTGTCTCTGCACCTTCCCTGCTTTGTGGCTCCCCCCACCCCCACCCCGGGCCTTGTCTATACCTTGAGTCTGACGGCGTAGACCTTGCGGTTTTGACGTGAGGATGAACAGATCTTGCGTGTGCAACGCACGGCGCCTGGGAGGTGTCAGAGGGGGCTTCCTTCCTCTGTCTCTTCTTCCTGACGCATCCGGCTGCCTTTCCACTGGCTGTGACTCCCTCCCCCCAACAGTCTCTCTCTATGTGTTTGCTTAACATCACCATGGAGACCTGAGTTTGACTTAAACAAGACGCAGACCCGACAGGGATCGAGGGAGGCGCTGACTTGAAAGCTTCCAGGGCTTGAGTCTCTTCAATAAGTAACTCAATTGTGATCAACAGTTGGATGAGGTCAGGCTCCGAGGCCTCGGGGTGCCTGTAAAATGCTCCGAAACAGATCTGGGGTGGCTGAGAGGTCACAGGAACTTTGAGGACATCTCTCAGCGTCCCCAGTCCCTCAATCTCTTCTTCCTCCGTCTTGACTCCAATGCCGGGCCTTCCGCAGGTCCTGGGTCCCAGCTCTGAGGACCTCTGCTGGTCACTAGCACTGACCATCTTCTCTGCCATCTGGCTTTCTCTTCTTTTCCGCCTCTTCTCTTCCCCACCTCCCTGTCCTCCTCCTTGCCATCTCTCCCGTCCATCACGCATCCAACCACCCGTCCATCACGCCCTGTCTATCCAGCTGCACCTCATCCCTCTACCCACCCATCCATCATCCGTCTACGCATCCTTCCACCCAGGCTCTGTGTTTGAATCACTGCGATCAACGATCCCCGAGATTCACAGTGTAGCAGGGCTAACAGATGAGTGACAGCCAGGGAGCCCGCACTGTGATGGAGCTGAGAGAGCCGGGAAGCACTGGACCGCCCCGCTCTGTTGAGCAGAGGAAGTGGTAGTCGGGGAAGACTTCCGGAAGAAGATTCAGCCCCGGTCCTTGGGTACCACGGGCTCCTGGCTCTTCCAGGGCAGCTCTGCGTACACAGGGCCTTCCATGTTGCCGTGGCCACTGTGGTGCCTACTGTGTGCTCTTCCTGAGCCTCCCCAGCATCCACCCCGCCGGGGTCTGCCAGGGCCACCTACAGGACAGAGCAAAAGTCCCTGCATCTCCAGAATGCCGCCTCTGGCCTTGGAAGGTGATGGGAACATCTGGCCTTCTGCCTCCCAGTCACGCCCGAGTCCCAGCTCCCTGTCTGGTACCTACCCCAAGGGAGCCCCTTCCCACCTGGGCTCGCCTGCGTGCCGCGTGCCTGCTGTGGTTTTCTCTCTCCCTCTCCCGCGTCCTGCTCCTCTGACCCCGCTGCTATAGGCCTTCCTCGGGCTCCAGAAGACTTCTCAGGGAAAGAGCAGACCAGAGCGGAAGGCGGACGGGTTCCTGGGTTCAGCAGACGACCCTGAACGAGCCGGGTGTGGGCTCTAAATTTAGGTTTCTGATGGCTGGCAGGGGCACCTAGCTTCCCTCGTGGCGCTGATGACACCCCAGCCCACGCAGGCGACCCTCAAACATGGTGAGCCCACAGTGTGGCTGCCCGGCCCACACAGTCATCTCAGATGCTTTTTTGAGAGATGGGAGACAGATGCTCCTGGGGAGGGCCAGCCTCTGAGTGCTGAGTGGACGCTCTGATGCTGCGGCCAGCGCTTAAACCAGAACCATCTCGTGGGGGCCTCTGACACTGCCGATTCTTCTAGAGTTCTCCCCCCTACCCCACCTTCGTCCATCCGGCGGGGCACCTCCCCACAGGCCTCGGCACAAGCCCCCCACACCCAGGTATCAACAGCAGTTCCTGTCTCCCCACCCCTCTGTGCCCAGAGGTCCCTCCCCTTTCCCAAGTCCCCCACCCCAGCCCCAACCCTGGCTAGGTCAGGCCCCTCCTCTGGGCCCTTGCAGACCCTCCCCATAATCCCTCCTCATCTCTTCATGGGATCTGAGTTTCCCGTCATCTCAGTATCAGGGGTTTCCTGAGCTGGATTGAAACCCACAAAACACTGCTCCTGGATTCAGTGGTAACCACCTCACGTTTCCTTATAACTGGGTTCTGTATAATGCCATTCAACCGTATAAAGGTTTAGTAACATCTTAAAGATAGTACTGATAAGGGTGTTGCCAAATTCCTCTCCAGAAACTTCTCCTTAAAAAAATATCTTATTTTTAAAAGCGATAACACATGCTCATCACAGAAATTTTAGAAACTATGGCATCAACAAACCATAAAAATGATCCCTTGTGTTAAGCCACCTTCAGTTCAGCTCAGTTCAGTCGCTCAGTCATGTCCGACTCTTTGCCACCTTAGGAGATAACAAATATTAATGTTTGAGATGCAAATTCTCACCAGTCTTTTTAAGATGCAAACGTATACACGTTTTATAAACTTTGAATCCCAATATTAAACATTTTCCTATGCTCCCACATATTTTCAAAACCACTATTTTTAGCGGCTGTGTAATGTAGCCTGAGATGAAAGAAATATTATTTATTTAGCCAAATCCTCATTTTTAGACATCTGCGTCATTTTCAGTTTTCGCTAACCTAAAGATGTAGAGAAAGCTGTGTTCTTGGCCTCGTATGTACGTTATTCCACGTTGCTGATTATTTTCTTAGGACGTATTTTAAACAGGGACTTTCTTTCCTGCCTGTTGGATTACAGGGTATCAGGATTCTGCCATGTACTTGAGTGTATGGAGGGTTTGTCTCTGAGGCTGTAACTGATTGTACTAGGGGGCAGAGAAATGAAAGAGCTGTGTAGGTACAAGAAAATAAGATAAATATGCCTCCTCTGCTGGTGTGAATGTACTTCCAGCTACAGTAAAGCTCCGGCAGCAAGGTGGGGGCCTCCTTATTGTTCAACAAATTCCACGAATGGCTGGAGGCCTCCGACTCTGACCACCCCAAGCCCAGGTCAGGTCACTTGCAACTTGCTCTCTGAGATGCTATGATGTGTCAGGCTCCGCTTTGGCACCAAACATTCAGAATCAACCGAGCACTGGCACTTGCCACCCACGATCTGGCCAGCTGGTGGGAGAGCAGGGAACCCAAGACGGGGCCCTTCTGCATGTGTGTGCGGGGAGGCGTGACTGAGCCTCAGGGCATGTGGTGCTCGGGCCGGCCCCAGAGCACAAGGCCCCGTCAGAGGGACCTGGAAAACGGGTTCTGAAGGATGAATAGGAGTTCACTAGGCAGAAAATGGCAAGTGAAGTGGGCAGAAGGCAGTCAAGAGAGTAGGCCAGGGACTGCTCTGGCAGTCCAGGGGTTATGACTTCACTTTCCAATGTAGGGGGTGAGGGTTTGATCCCTAGTTGGGGAGCTAAGATCTCACATGACTTGTGGCCAAAAAACCAAAGCATAACACAGAAACAACGTTGTAACAAATTCAATGAAGAATTAAAAAAAAAAAAAAAAACAGTCCACATTAAAAAACATCTTAAAAAAGGCAGGTGGCCAACGGTGCAGAGGCTGGCGATGCCCAGGGACTGGGAGAACCCATGTTAACAGCCAGGCTGGTGCCTGGGTGCCCTGGCTTTCTCTTGATGCTGCTGTAACCAATGACCACAAAATTAGTGGCTCAAAACCAACACAAATTTATTAGGGCGCAGTTGTGGAGGGCGGAAGGCTGATATGGGTCTCGCTGGCTAACACGAAGGTGTGAATAGGGCTCACTTCCTTTCCTGAGACTTTAGAGAAAGTTTTTTGTTGTTGTTTTTCCTGGCCTTTCCTGGTTTCTAGAGGCGCCTGCCTTCCTTGGCTCGTTGCCCCTCCCTCCATCTTCAAGCCACCAGTGTTGCCTCCTCCGACTCATCTGTTTCCCCTCTTTTTCTACCCGTAGCTTGGAAAGGGTCTTCCTTTTCACGACCCATGTAATTCAATCAGGTTCGTTTGCGTAATTCAAGATAAGCTCTCCATCTAAGAGTTCTGAACGTAATCACATCCAAGTCCCTCTGCCTCTAAGGTGACATATGCACAAGCTTTGGGCTTTAGGAGATGGGCATGTTTGGGGGTTCCTTATTCTGTTGACCACACAGGGCAAGAAGGCATCCAGAGGTTGTCTGTGTTTCTGGTCAGTTGAAGACCTGGCTGGAGCACCAAGGTTGAACATGAGACAGACCGTTTTCAGATAATTGAACCCTGTAGACTTTTCTTGAGCCTCAGGCCTTAGGATTGGCCACGAATGAGACACTAACCTTGTCAGAGAGGAAGGGAACTGAAGGAGGGACCAAATTCTGTCTACTGTTAAGGAACTCATGGGAGAGAGTGACTGGATAATTTGGAGGAGGTGATGTCTGAATAGGGTTTTGAAGGATGAATAGGAGTTTTCCAGGTAGTCAGGCAGAGGAAAGGCATTCTAGACAGAGACAACAGTATGTGCAAAATCACAGAGGCACCTGCCAGCCTGGTGTGGGAGGAACCCTAAGACGTTTGGAGTGGCAAAAATGCGAGGTGGGCAGAAGAGGGTGGGAGAGCACGCTAGTGAGGCCCCAGGAGAGTTGGACCAAGGCCAGTCTTGTAGGCCAGCCCAAGAGCATTGAACTATATCCTCTAGGTGGTGGGGCTTGGGGATTAGAACAGGAGCATGACTACAGCATTCAGAGTGGACAGTGAGGCTGCAGAGCGTAGAAGGCATGGTTTAGCAGAACCACTGAGGGAAAGGGGTATTTGACAAAGTGCTGGCACCTCAAAGCCTCATTCCCCTTGCCCTCCAGGGCCCAGCTGAGTGCAAAGTCCCATTCCTTGTGGCTCTTGGGAGGGGCTGAACCTGCGGTGGGAGGGGCCAGAATGCTACCTTCTTTCCACACCTGCCCCCCTCACACTCACTCCGCATCCCCCTCTCTCCGACCCTGTCCCCGCAGAGAAACAGACCTGCATCTCTGCCCTTTGCTTTAAAGTCACGCTCTGTCCTGGAGATTTACTGCATTTTAATAAAACTCCCTGAGTGGGAAACAGATTACCAAACTACCTTTGTTTTCTATTATGTAATAAACCTCGCTTGAGTGTGTTTTGAAGGATGGAGCCATAAACCCGTTTACGGGCCGAGCAGCGTCCAGGGAATGTGCGGGCGGCTGAGTGGCATCAAGGGGCTTGGCCAGCTCTGCCATTAGCAGCAGGTTCCGGGAACAGTCAGTCCCTCTCTCTAAGCCCTGGCTTCCTTGTCTAAGAAAGGGAGCCCCTGGGATCAGTGATTGACACTCCAGGTAGAGTTTGCTCAGCACAGGGTCCAAGATGCTGGCTATTTCTATGATGCTAGGAAGGCTACTCTGTTTTGGGGTGAAAACCTAATGTTGGTTGTATCGGGGAGGATCATGGGCACCCTAATTCTGGATGGCCCAACTCTGTCATTTATAATGGCCTCAGGCAAGCGGCTCATGTTTCAGCGGCCAACACTGGGACGTGCAGGAATAAGCCCGTGGAGTTTCCAGACTGGTTTCACACAGTCAGACCTGATTCTAAAGCACCTACTGGGTGCCATCAGCCCAAAGCCACGCCCAACCTAAGACATGTCACCCCTCCTTCCCCTCCAAGCCCCCTTCCCTGCATCCTTCAGCTAGTTTTCCGGGGCGCTCACCCCTCCAGGTGCTCCTCTAGACTCAGAGCGCTCAGAGTTGAAGGAGAGACTTGGCCTCTGCCCTGCTGGGGCTTCCATTCTGGGGGGAGGCAGCCAGGCGGCCAGGATGCTGTTCTTAGCCCTGAGCTACAGCAGGGAGCCCGCCCAGGGCACGTGCCCAGGTGTCTCCCGTTGCTGCTGGTCGGTTTTGCTCCCTCCTCAGAGACAGAGCCCTGAGCCAGGTTCCCAGTTCCCTCAAGACTGGGGAGCCGGCCCCTGCTCTGCACAGTACTCAAGCTGAAATTCTGCCTGTGTCCCCTGCTGGCACCTGGAGGGTCTGGGCTCTGTCAGAGGGATAGCCCACACCCTGCACCACCGTGCCACACGTTTCCTGAGAGATGCCCATATTTGCAGCTCCTCTGCGGCTTTCTCCCTCTGGCGGAGCCTGCACAAGAGGTGCGAAAGCCCAGGCTTCCAGGCCAGAGACGAGTTCCTCCTGTCTTATTGGCTGTGTGGCCTTGGGAAGTCACTTCGCCTCTCCGAGCCCAGCTTATCCCATCTGTAAAATGGGTCCAACGAGGTAACGGGTGGGAAACGTGTAACCCTGTGCCTGGTTCATGGGAGACAGTGGTCGTTACGTCCTTGTTGTTTGAGCAGCGCTGTTGCCCTCGGCCAGTGTTGCTGGATCAGGCCTGAGTCCCTCTGTGCGCTGAATGGGGACTCCAAAGCCCCAGGTCAAGCAGTGTCTCTGTCCCCCAGGCACTGGGGCCGGTGGGGTGACTATGCCAGAGTCGCAGCCCTCAAGGCTCTGTCACCGTCTCTCATGTCCTCCCCCCACCATCCCTGCCACCCTCATCTCTCCCTGGATGCTGCCAAGGCTGCCCTGCGTGCCTCTCTCCACATTGTCCTCCTCCAGTCCCCTGGGTCCTTGTGAAGCTTAGATTGTGTTTTGAGGCCCTGGCTGCTCTGAGAAGGACACTCAGAGAGCAGGGTGGGCCTGCAGGGAAGGGCGGCCAGCGGCGGAGGGATGGACCGAGGCCCACCCTCCCCCCAGGTGTGACCTTCGGCTGCTCACTGCCCTCATTGACCCCTGACCCCTCCCATGTGGAATGAAGGATGAGATGGGGAGATTCCAACCTGGCTGATGCCACCTTCCAGCATTTTCTTGCATGCACCCCTCGTGGTGCAGACAGAGGCCACCAAACTCTGCAGGTTGATCAGACATGTGACCTTGTGTCAATATGTCTCAACCGAACTCCGCTGCCTCCCGGTCCCCAATCTGCTCCTGGCCCCTCACCTCCGTGGACTGTGCCACCTTGAGTCCTGGCAGCTGAGCCCCTTTCATCTCAGAGCACCCTGCTGTGGGCCTCCTCGGGGCCACGCCCTCTCACGGGACAAGGGTCTTGCGGGACGAGGGATATCCTGCCGCTGAAGTGTGCAAAGCCCTGGGATGGGGGTTGATCCCTCCCCCGGCTCTCCTGAGGGATGGACGGTGGGTGGGGCTGGGGTGGCTGTGGAGGGGATGTGCAGGCTGCAGTTCACACACGTGCATGAGGCCCCTCGTAGTGCAGGACAGAGCTGGGTTGGGGGAGCTGAGTATGGAGACCCCCCAGCTGCCATTGGTGCCCCTGCCCCAGGCCCGTGTGTCAGGACGAGGATGTGTTAGGACCAGGATCTCTGCACACTATTCTCAGACTCACATCCTCCTTAATCTCTTCCCCGTCTGATCCAGCAGCGGGCCTGTGGCTCCTCCCCCGGGTCTGTCCCTAGCCTGCACCCCGGGGCTCGATCCCCACAGCACCTCCATCACCTGGACGTCTGCACCAGCCACACTCGGGTCTCGTGGCTCCTTCCCTGCCGCCTTAGGCCCACCCAGCACCACAGCGGACTCTCAGCAAAAGGACTCGTCACTGCCCAGCTTATAACCATCCCATGGCTTTCATCACACCTGGAAGTCCACCAGCCCCTCGCTGCACCCCACAGGGGTCCCCAGAGAATGCCTCTCACCTCCCGGTCACTTCTCCCGCAGCCCTGGTACTCACTCCAGCCATGCCTGCCTCCCCCACCCCTCTCGCCCACTCCCAGCCTTTGCCCCAGCTCACGCCTCTCCTAAAACTCTTCCCTGGATGTGAGCCAGAAGTCAGCTGAGTGTCACCTCTGCGGGGCCCCTGACAACACTCTCTTAAGTAGTTCTTCCCATTAGATACTATTCCTCCAGCCTCTTTACTCTGCATTACGTTTATTATAATCTCTCAGGGTTTCAATGCATTATTTGTGATGACATTACTTTAATAAAGTTTCCATTTCCAAATGTTGGTCTGACTTTTTCATAGGTGGCTTGTCTGTCTGCCCCCATCAGGCAGCAGCAGCCTCAGCTGTGTGGCTCACAACGTATCCCAGTGCCTAGAACAGCACCTGGCACACAGTAGGTCCACCCACGGAATTGAAAGCAGAGAGACTGGACATTCTGTTTGGCTGATCTGTGAGTGGCTCTGGGAGGGTAGGGGCAGGCCTGCCTTGGTTCTGGAACCAGTGCCCACCTTCCCCCTTCGTTTGGCAGAGTAGGTAGTCAGAAAGGCTGGAGAGGCCTGGCAGATATGTCAGGGTGTGAGGCTGCCTTTGGTTCTTGAATTCTGGAGCTTTAGGAAGACTGGTGAGTGTTTAACCACCAGCACTCCAGGAAACAAAAAGCAGACCAACAAAACCCCTTCTAATGTGAAGCACTTTCCAACGTCCGTGATGTAGTTTCTTATCATGGCCAGTTTTAAGCTTCCAGCAGGAAGTCACTGGATATAACATGGGAGGAGATGTATTCAACTGACTCTAGCTCACGGGTGCGAGCTGGTGTGAACTGGAGGAGCTGGGGTGAACTAGTGTGAGCTGATATGAGTTGGTGTGAGCTGATGCGAGCTAGTGTGAGCTGGTGTGAGCTGGTGGAGCTGGTGTGAGCTGATGTGAGCTCTGTGAACTGATGTGAGCAGATGCAAGCTGGTGTGAGCTGATGAGAGCTAGTGTGAGCTGGTGTGAGCTGATATGAGCTGGTGGAGCTGGTGGTGTTGGTGGTCCTAGTGGAGCTGGGTGAGTCGATGTGAGCTGCTGTGAGCTGGTGGAGTCGATGTGAGCTGATGTGAGCTGGTGTGAGCTGGTCTGAGCTGATGTGAGCAGATGTAAGCTGTGTGAGCTGGTGGAGCTAGTTGTGCTGGTGGAGCTGGTAGAGCTGGTGTGAGCTGATACGAGCCGGTGTGAGCTGGTGTGAGCTGGTGGATCTGGTGGAGCTAGTGGTGTTGGTGGTCCTAGTGGAGCTGGTGTGAGCTGATGTGAGCTGGTGTGAGCTTGTGTGAGTTGGTGTGAGCTGATATGAGCTGGTGGATCTGGTGGAGCTAGTGGTGCTGGTGGTCCTGGTGGAGCTGGTGTGAGCTGGTAGAGCTGGTGTGAGCCGATGTGAGCTTGTGTGAGCAGGTGTGAACTGATGTGAGCAGACGCAAGCTGGTGTGAGCTGGTATGAGCAGATGTGAGCCGTTGGAGCTGCTGGTCCTGATGGAGCTGGTGTGAGTTGGCCCCAGCACACCAAGGTTGAGGAAGGTTCTGGAACCCTCCAGCCTCCTAGGACTCTGCAGATCTATATGCACTGCTGGCTGGGGGATGCCGCTGGCTTTCCCAGGAGCCTTGGCCCCTCTCCCTCTGGCGAGTAACCCTGGTGTCAGCGGTCTGTGAGGAGGAGGCGGAAGGGGTTGGACCCCGCCTTTGGGTCCTCTTCTGAACAATGGGGTAATAACTGCCCCGTCTTTAGAAAATCCTCTGCCAGCAGGAATGCCTAGGGCAGAACGGAGTGGGGAGCTCTGTCTGTAGCTGGGAGATCCTGGCTGAAAGCCATGTCACCCCAAGATGTCCCTTTGCCTCTCTTGGCTTCGGCGCCTTTGTCTGCCCGATATGGACACTGAGTCCTGCCTCTTGGCTGTGGAATCCGGATCTGCACAGCCCTCTGAACTACGTGGGGAAACAAGGCCCAGACAGGCAGCAGCTCGCCTGAAGTCACCCAGCACGTCTGTGTGTAGCGATCCCTTTTGGTTCCGCCCCCCAGCAGGGCTGACTCCCAGCAGCTCCTTAGCCCACCCACACTGGGGGTGATGGCTTCTCCCAGTGTGGGAGGGCCTTAGCAGGAGAAGCAGGGCAAGAGACCCGTTTTGTCTTCCCTGAGGGCTGCATTCAAGACCCAATAAGTGGCTCTCACTTGTCCCAGGAAGGTCACTAGCCAGGGCTCGCCATAGCCAGCACCACAGTCAGGGCGTAAGTGGCCTCAGACCACAACCCCTGTGCTCCCCGCCTTCTGGAGGGGCAGGTGCTGCCCCCTGGCACACCTGGCAGGATGCTTGCTGGCCTGTGTTGGGGGTGGGGCCAGTAGGAAGGCAGAACCGACTCAGCCCCGCCCCTGATCTTAGCCTTGTGGGCTGAGCCCCAGCCTGGGGCTGGGGGCAGAGGACAGGGAGAGGTGCAGGTCAGGTAGCCCTGTGGGGAGGGGTCAGGCCTGCCTTGGCCCCTCCCCGCTTGCTTCACTCGGTCGCGTCCCAGAGTGCCAGGTTCTGCTAAACCAGCATCACCTACAACCGGCCCTTTGCAGGTGCCCCAACTCCTGCCCGCAATGGCCATGGGGTGGACGGCCTCGAGCCCTCCAGGTCTGGCCTTGGGCAACACACATCGCTTCCCCATCCCAGCCCAGCAGAGTGAGCTGCCCCCGGAAGGCCCCTCCCCCTTTCTGCTGTCCCAGTTTCATAATCTCGCCCCTCCCCTTGGAAAGGGAACCTGAGAAACTGGTCTGGCAGGGTTGAGCTTTCCTGTTCCTTTGCATCACTCCCCATTGTCCTGGATAAATGGCTCCCTGTACTAGGAACCTGACCCCAGAGGGCTCCCGGGGAGCGGGGGGTTGGGGGGGGGACT